>NW_006921626.1:9114322-9126663 GCF_000298275.1 Orycteropus afer afer | reverse complement strand
ATATTTAGCACACACACAAACACACACACACACAACATCAGGAAGCACTATGGGGTAGTAGTGTAAGAAGGAACTGCTGGCAATTGCATGTGAGACATTGCCTGGGGACCAGCAGAAATAATGGAAATAAAGGAGAGAGACTTTGAGAGTGGGCAGGAGAGGTCTTGTGTCTGGAAACAGATAAAAGGAATCAGTGAAATGTGAATTATATTGTTGGTAAGATTATAAGATAAGCAAGGTGTGGTGAAGACTGGGTGTACTTGAGTAACTCATATATTTTCATTTATTATTATTATTATTTTGGGAATATATCTCAGCTTTGCTCTGACTACAACATCTAAAAGGAAAAATGCATATTTTCTTCTCTGGTATCAAGATTACACCAATTTTTCAACCTTGGAGATTTCCAGTAAGATGGAGGAACAGGCAGACAAGCAACACAGACCCTCTTCAACAAAGTAAAGAAAAACAAATTGACAGAGATACAGAAGATAATCTTGGAGCCCTGAGCTTTGAAAGGAACTATACAGAAGTGGATTAGGCACCAAATAGTGGAAAAACCTGAACAAAAACAGTGAGTACAGAGACAGTTGGAGCTGTGAACTGTCAGCTATTCTGACAGGACCAATAGCCTGAATATTTCCAAATGATGTTGGGACCCAAGAATTGACCTATAGATCATCCCTGGTCACCAAGGGCTGCAGGGACAACTGCGCTGGTGGCCTATGACTAGGAAGAGAAACAGCAAAAAGGGAGACAAACTGAGCTGTTGACTTTCCACTGTCCAGAGGGCACAGCCATTTTGATTGCTTACATGTGGCAGCCATTTTGGATATTTAAAGTGACCAAGGGTGCAGCCATTTTGAATCTTTACAAGTGGCAACAATTTTGGATTTTCAAGTGATAGCATTCTCATTCAGATTCCAGGGACCTAAGAATAGGCTCTGTTTGCCAAGGTCAGCAGGGACATATGAGAGGCTGATGAGAGGAAAGGAGACAGGTGGTGAGTGTATAAGTGCTGTCAACTAGTGAATAGAGGAGCACAGTATCCTGCTTGCACAGATAACATACAAATAAAACAAAATCATGGGCAAGTCACTCCAACATACAATCACCAATTAAATATAAACACAAAAATGTCACAATGCCTTGGATACAACAGAGCATCACAGTCCACACAAAGAAGCAAGATAAAGCAGGAGAAACAAGGGACCAGGATACAGAGCCAAAACACATCCCTGAGGAAGATGTAGCATTGGAACTCCCTGATAAGGGATTCAAAAGAATTATATTTAGGTATCTTCAACTAATTGAGAGACAGAGCAAGGAAAACATGGAAAAAACTCTAGAAAGATTTTGAAAGACAATACAAGAACAAAATGACAAAATAAATGAAAAATTAGAAATGATACAAAATCTACACAGAAATCCAGAAGATTAATACTACATTTTCAGAAATAGCTAAGACATAGAATGGGCAAAAGAGGAGAATTGAATCGATGGAAGACAGAATTAGTGAGATTGAAGGCAAATACCTGAATACTTTTTTGGAAAGGAATCAATCAGAAAAAAGATCAAAACAAAATGAAGAAAGCCTAAAGTTTATGTGGGATACCATCAAAAGGAGTAACCTACATGTCATTGGAATTTCAGAACAGGAAGTGATAGATAAAACCACAGAGAAAATTGTCCAAGATTTGTTGGAAGAGAATTTTCCTGGTATGATAAAAGATGAGAATATATCCATTCAGGAAGTCCAATGAATCCCCAACAGGATAGACCCCAAAAGAAAATCACCCAGACATATCATCATCAAACTTAACCAAAACCAAAGACAAAGAAAGAATCCTGAAAGTAGCACTGGAAAAACGAAAAGTTACCTACAAGGGGCAACCAATAAGACTAACCTCAGATTTCTCAAGAAAAACCATGCAGGCAAGAAGACAATGGGATGGTATATATAAAACACTGAAAGAGAAAAATTTCCCATCAAGAATTATGTACCCAGCAAAACTGTTCCTCAAATATGATGATGAAATTATGACATTTCTAGATAAGTAAAAATTAAGGGAATTTGCTAAAACCAGACCAACCTTATAAGACATGGTAAAGGGAGACCTTTGGACAGAGAAGCAACAACAGCCAACAACAACTGACCATTAATACATATGATGATATAACCCAGAAACCAAGCCAGCTATGGAATTATCCAAAGTAAATAAGCCTATAAGATTGTGAATAGGGAACTAGAGCCATCAAGTGACAAATGAGGACAACTACAAACCAAAAAGAAGGAAAAAATTGTGTCATTACAGAACTTCTAGATGGTAGGAAAGTCAAGACAACTACAAGATACAATGGACTGTTCTAAACTTGGGAAGAAAACTATAAATCGCAGGGCAACCTTAAAGGAAAATGATAAACCTTCACATCAAAAAAGAGGAGCAGCATACATATTCAGCCAATACTAAAACAATAGCAATGAAAGAAGTGATAACATGATTCATAAACAAAAGAAGATCAGCATAGAAAATTATATGGAACAAAGAAATTGACACCATGAAAAAGCACATGACAAAAATGACAGCAACAAATTCATATTTGCTGATAATTATATATCTGGCAAGGGACTTATCTCTAAGATTTATAGCAGAAGGGAGGATGACCAAGCTATGGTACATACACATAATGAAATACTATGTAGCATTAAAGAATAATGTAGAGTCTGCAAAACAACACATAATATGGATGAACTTGGAGGACATTATGCTGAGTGACATAAGTCAATCACAGAAGGACAAATATAGTATTAGTTCATTGTTGTGGAGGGTCAAGGAAAGGTTTATAGATGGAGGGAAACTTTCTTTGTTGGTTGACAGGGGTGGGAGGGGAGGGGAGGAAACACTGAAAAAAAAAATGCATTGACCCATGTCACTTTAATGTTGTGTATTTCACTGTACATAAATTATATTTCAATAAAATGCATTTTTAAAAAATATTACACCAATTTTGAAATCTGTAGACTTTAGTCTTTTGTTGTACTAATTGCTTAGAGCTGACATAACAAAGTACCAGAAGCTGTTGTTGTTAGGTGCTATCATGTTGGCTACATCTTCCTCGGGGATGTGTTTTGGCTCTGTATCCTGGTCCCTGGTTGTACAGAGCGACCCTATGTACAACAGAATGAAACACTATCAGCCCCACTTTCCTTGCTATACCTGAGCCCATTGTTGCAGCGACTGTGTCAATTCATCTCACTGAGAGCCTTCCCCTTTTTTGCTGACCGTCCACTTTACCAAGCGTGGTGTCCTTCTCCAGAGAATGATCCCTCCTAACAACATCACCAAAATAGGTGAGACAAAGTCTGGACATTCTCACTTCCAAGGAGTATTGTGGCTGCACTTCTTCCAGGATAGATTTGTTTTCTCTTCTGGCAGCTCATGGTACTTTCAGTATTCTTTGCCAACACGACAACTCAAAAGCATCAACTCTTCTTCAGTCTTCCTTATTCATTGCCCAGCTTTCACATGCATATGAGGCTATTGAAAATACCATGTCTTGGGTTAGACGCACCTTAGTCTTCAAAGAGACATCTTTGCTCTTCAACACTTTAAAGAGGTCTTTTGCAGCAGATTTGCCCCGTGAAATACGTCATCTGATTTCATGACTGCTGCTTTCATGGGTGTTAATTGTGGAACCAAGTAATATGAAATCTTCAACAACTTCAGTCTTTTCTCCATTTGTCAAGATGCTGCTTATTGGCCCAGTTGTGAGAATTTTCATTTTCTTTATAATGAGGTGTAATCCATACTGCAGACTGTAGTCTTTAATCTTTATTAGTAAGTGCTTCAAGTCATCTTCAGTTTCAGCAAGCAAAGTTATGTTGTCTGAATATCAAAGGTTGTTAAAGAGTTTTCCTCCAATCCTGATGCCATGCTCTTCTTCATATAGTCCAGCTTCTCAGATTATTTGCTTATCTTACAGATTGAATAAACTTGGTGAAAAGATAAAACCCTGACATATTCCCTTCCTGGTTTTAAACCATGCAGTATCCCCTTGTTCTTTTAGAATGATAGCCTCCTGGTCTGTGTTCAGATTCCTCATGAGCACAATTAAGCATTCTGGAATTCCCGTTCTTCTCAGTGTTATTCATAATTTGTTATGATCCACAATAAAACTTTTGCATAGTCAATAAAACACAAGTAAACATCTTTCTGGTACTCTTTGCTTTTGGCCAAGATCTATCTGACATCAGCAATGATATCCCTTGTCCATGTCCTCTTCTGAATCCAGCTTGCACTTCTGGAAGTTCTCTGTCAATATACTACTGCAACCATTTTTTAATTATATTCAGCAAGATTTTATTTGCATGTGATATTAATGATATTATTCGATAATTTCCACATTCTGTAGGATCACCTTTCTTTGGAATGGGTAGAAATATCTCTTCCAGTCAGTTGTCCAAGTAGCTGTCTTCCAAATTTCTTGGCATAGAAGAGTAAGTGTGTCCAGCACAGCATCCATTTGTTGAAACTTCTCAGTGAGTATTCTGTCAATTTCTGGAGCTTTGTTCTTCACCAATTCCTTCAGTGCAGCTTCAACTCCTTCTTGCAATACCATTGGTTCTTGATTATATGCCACTCTCTGAAATGGATGAGCATTGACCAATTCTTTTTGGTACAATGATTCTGTGTATTTCTTCCATCTTCTTTTGATGTTTCATGCATCATTCGATATTTTGCCCATAGGATCTTTCAATACTGCAACTCAAGGCTTGAATTTTTCCTTCAGTCCTTTCAGCTTGCAAAGTGCCAAGCATTTTGGTTTTGTAACTCCATGTCTTTGCATATTTCATTATAATAATTGACTTTGTCTCCTTAAGCTGCTTCTTTTTTTTTGCTTGAGAAATGAGAAAGATTTATTACCGTGCTCATGGTAAGGAGACAGGGACCAGTACCCAAATCTGACTCTCAAGCTGCTCTTTGAAATCTTCTATTCAGCTTTTTTATCTTGTCAGTTTCAGAATCTCTTCTGGCATCCATTTTGATCTTTTCTTCCTTTCTTGTCTTTTTAATGACCTTTTTCTTTCTTCATGGATGATGATCTTGATGTCATACTACAGTTCTTCTGGTTTTTGGTCATAGGTATTCAATGCATCACATTTATTCTTTAGATGGTCTCTAAATTGAGGAGGAATATAATCAAGGTCATATTTTGGCTCTTGTGGACTTGTTTTAATTGTCTTCAGCTTCAACTTGAACTTGCATATGAGCAGTTGATGGTCTGTTCCACGGTCAGATCCTGGCCTTGTTTTGGCTAAAGATACTGAGCTTATCCATCTCCTGTTTCCACAGACACAGTTGATCTGATTCCTGGGTACTCCATCTGGCAAAGTCCATGTGTATAGCCACCATTTATGTTGTTGAAAAAAGGTATTTGCAATGAATAGGTTGTTGGTCTTGCAAAATTCTATCATGCGATATCCAGCATCATTTCTATCATCAAGACCACATTTTCTGTCTCCAACTTTTGCATTCCAAGCACCAGTAATAATCAACATATTTTGATTGCATGTTTGGCCAGACTGCAGAAGTTGGTAAAAATCTTCAACTTCTTTATCTTTGGCTTTGGTGGTTGGTGCATAAATTTGAATAATAATAGTATTACCTGGTCTTCCTTGTAGACGTATGAATATTATCCTATCGTTGACAACATTGTGCCTCAGGTTAGATCTTGAAACATTCTTTGTGACGATGAATGTCATACCATTCCTCTTCACTTTGTCATACCTGGCATAGTAGACCATGTGGTTATCTGACTCAAAATGGCCAAAACCAGTCCATTTTAGTTCACTAATGCTCGGAAGGAAGGTTGGGCAATCCTACTTCCATAGTGATACTGCCTCGGAAACCCAAGGAGGGGTCGCTATGAGTCAGGGATGACTCGACGGCACATAACAACAACAACAACAACAATGCCTAGGATATTGATATTTAGGCATTCCATTTCATTTTTGACAACTTCCAATTTTCCTAGATTCATTCTTCATATATTCCATGTTCCTATTATTAATGGATATTTGCAGTTGTTTCTTCCCATGTTGAGTCATGTGAAATTAGCAAATGGAGGTCCTGAATGCTTTGCTCCATCAACATCATTAAAGTCAGCTCTACTCTGAAAAGGCAGCTCTTTTCCAGTCATGTTTTGAGTGCACTCTGATCTGAGGGGCTCATCTTCCAGCCCTATATCAGTCAATGTTTCAGGGCTATTCATAAAGTTTTGCAGTAATATGTCAGGCAGTGTTTCACTGCTATTTACAAGGTTTTCACCAGCCAATTCTTTGGGAAGTGGGTGGCTCCTTCCTTCCTCCAAGTCTGTCTTAGTCTGGAAGCTCTTCTGAAACCTGTCCAACATGGGTGACCCTGCTGGTATTTGAAATATTGGTGACATAGCCTCCAGCCTCACAGCAACATGCAAGCCAACACAGTATGACAAACTGACCGACTAGTGGTGTCTAGCTTTATCAGAAGCTCGATGGCTTAAAATAACAGAAATTTATTCTCTCTCAGTTCTAGAGGTAAGGAGTCCAAAATCGGGGTATTGTTAGGGCCATGATCCTAAGAAGGTTCAAAGGGAAGATCCTGGCCTCTTCCAGCTTTGTGTGGTCCTGTGTGCTCTGTGGCTTGTGACGGTATCCCTGTAATCTGTACCTTCATTTTCACAAGGCCATCATCCCTCTGTGTCTCTTCTCCTCTTCTTATAAAGACACCAGTCATATTGGATTAAGACTCTCCCTACTTCAGTATAGCCTCATGTTGACTAATTACACCTGCAAAGATGCTATTTCCAAGTAAGGTCACATTCTGAGATTCCTGTGGGAGAGGGAAGGGGACACGATTCAATCTGTCACACTGGTCTTTCAAGCTTGTTCTCTAATTGCTATCGTCTTTTTCACTTATACCCATCTAGTCATTCTTCCACATTGTTTATTGAACTTGTTGGCCAATTGTGAGTGTACTTCATAAGCTGTCACTGTTTTGGCATGTTGCTCTCTGGGGCATAAACTGGACCTCAGGGCGATGAGCAGGTGGTGCTGGATGGTTGACTTTCCTGACAAGAGACAGTTCAGTGATATGTCACAAAATAGGCCACACTCACCAGTAATGCTGACCATACATTTACTAAGTGTCTTAGTTCTATAGTGCTGCTGTAACAGAAATACCATAAGTGGATGATTTTAATAAATAGAAATTTATTTTCTCACAATTTAGGAGACTAGATGTCCAAATTCAGAGTGCCGGCTCTAGGGGAAGGTCCTTAACTCCTTTCAACATCTGTGGGCTTGATGTCCCTTGGCAATCTCCATGTGGCATCAATCTTCCCTTGTGTCTAGTTTTTCAGTGCAGGGACCCTGGGTCAAAGGACACATTCCACTCCTGGCTCTTCTTTCTTGATGGTACTAAAGTGCTTCTGATCTCTGCTTGTGTGTGTAATCTCTATAATATGCTGAGACTATGGCCTTTAGATGTGCTTCAGGCTGTGAACTGAACTCACCCCCATGGCTTAACTTTCAGCTAAAGGATAGACAGGCCCATAAAGGTGAACAGTAACACCAGGAAAATATGCACGCCTTAGAACAATAAGCCATATGAGATCAAAAGGACCACGTTTGTCCAGGGATAAAGCTAAGCTAGCAGAGAGAGATAGGAAAGAAGCATGAAGGGAAATGGTAAACACAAGGAGGAAGCAGGAAGAGTGCTGTTACATTGTGGGGATTACAATGAATGTCACAAACAAAAAAGTGTATGAATTGTTGAATGGAAAACCAATTTACTCTGTAAACTTTCACCTGAATCACAATTAAAAAAAAAAAAAAAAGACACAAAAATTATTATTTAAAAAAATCTCTTTTATACCTCAAAAGAGATAGATTCAAAATACATGCTAATCCTGTGGATAATACCCTGCCTCACTAACATAACTGCCTCCAATCCTGCCTCATTAACATCTTGGAGGTTTGGTTTCACAATGAATAGAATAATTACATCAGATCACAAAATGGGGGATAATGACATAATACTGAGAATCATGGCCTAGACAAATTGACACATATTTTGGGGGGACACCTTGAAATCGATAACACTATGCAAGGATTACAAAAATCTTTCCAAAAGATGTATTTTTATTATTATAAAAGCAATTTAAAAATTAAATTAAATTTTAAAATTTCAAGTTTCATAGAAATTTTAGATAAACAGGAACAAATCTCTCATAAAATTGTGTCAAAGTCTATCTTTTCATGCACAGATACATTTTATTTCCATGTACAAAAATGGAAGAATACTGTTTATATGGTTTTGTGTCTTACTTTTTAAACTTAATATACCCTCAGCACATATCTGTATCACTATATTCATTGCAAACATACCTTTTCTTTGTATTACATAGCTTATTTAATATTCCATAGCTATTACTTTGTTTTCAGGTTGTTTTTTTCCCATTTATAATAATATGATATATAGCTTTGTCATAAAATCTTACCAGATTCAAAACTGGGTTTGATGTTTGCTCTGCTGTCTGTGGCTGTGACCATGGGTAAATTACTTATTCTCAGTTTCCTCATCTGCAAAATGAGAAATAGTAGTTCTACTTCCTCCTTAAGTTATGCAGTGTAGTGCCTGGGACATAGGAAGAACTCAGTGGATATTTTGGCTGTTGTAATTACTTCCTTAAGGATAACCTCTAAAAGTGGTATTGGTGGGTCAAAAGATATAAATATTTTAAAGACTTCTGATAAAAATTATACAAAATTTCTAATCAATGCATGGGTCTGTGCATTAAGGCATGGTCTTTATTCCCACCGTCTGTCTAGTGACAAAGAAACACATGCAAAATTGAATAACAACCCCAAAGCTAAGTGACAATACAAAGCAGCATGCAAAAAAAAAAAAAAAAAGAAAGCTGTACATCATCACATCTAACGAATGTACACATGTAGTTGTTTAGAGGGAGTGAGAGCTCTGTGTGCTAAAAGGGCAGTTTGGAAAAGGTATGTTTCAGGTTATTCCAGAAGCCTCCAACCTTATTATTTAACCAAGGCTAAATAATGAGAAGGGAACAGTGGTGATTCGGTGGTAGAACTCTTGCCTTCCATATAGGAGACCTGGGTTCAATTCACGGCCAACGAAACTAATGCACAACCACCATCCATCTCTGTCAGTGGAGGCTTTTGTATTGTTATGATGCTGAACAGGTTTCAGCAAAACTCCCCGACTATGATGGACTAGGAAGAAAGGCCTCACAATCAACTTCCCTGTGAAAACCCTTTGATTCACAATGGTCCAGTCTACAACCAATCATAGGGATAGTGCAGGACTGGGCAGTTTGGGATCACCATAAGTTGAGGGTTGACTTAACAGCAAGTAACAGCAATAGCAAAGGATGCGATCTGTTGGAATTGGGAGAAATAAAGTTATAGGAAGGGAGAATAGTATGTGAAAAATCTCAGAGACTGGGAAAATCTTAGTGTGTTTGGGGAACTGAAAAATGACCCATGTTGCTAGAGTGTAATTGCTAGGATGTGAAAAACAGTTGGAATCAGAGAGTGGGCAGGAGGCAGACCCAAGGTTGTGGGGGGAGCGCAGAGTAAGGGGATTGGACTGACTCTAAGTGGGACCTCTCTCTGAAGAGATCTAGCATGGAGCACACCTTTGAATAGTCCTCAGAGAGAGAAGGGAGAGAGATGCATCAGCTCAGGTGCCACCTTTCTCATTTTCTATTGGTACAGGTTTTCCTTTCAGAGAGGTAATTCCACTGCACTTAAGCTCATTGTGTGTGATAGTGAGAGGACCACTTTTACTTCCAACTCTTGATTCTTGGACCTATATAATCTAGTTGTAAGGAACCTAGTATTACTTACTAGTCATTGGTTCAAGGTATATATATCCCTTCTGGAAATGGAACCCAACCGTGTGCTGTCTCTTAACCTTATGATATGAGATTATACCATTGTTTCAGGTCATCTGTTTCTGGTGATATGGCACAGGTTAAGAACAATAAGTCATATGGTCGGGAGCCTATTGTCATACCTCTTTTGCTGTAAAAATGTGTCCTTTGGTATGAAACAATGCAGAGTAAGATATTATGCCAATGGGTAAGGTATTCTCAAAGCCCTGAAATGGTGGTGGTGGCATGGACATTGTGAGCAGAGAAGGCAACTCCATATGCAGAGTTTGTATTGATTTCAGCAAGGACTAATTACTACCCATTTCAATGTGAAGGTGGTCAGTGAAGTTAATCTGCCAGCAAATACTCACCAGTTGCCTGAAGAATTATATCACAGCAAGGGCTCAGCTTCCACCAGGGGACAGAACTGAAAGGACATTGAACTGGAAGTTAAGACTGCTTTGGGCTTCTCATGCCAGTGAATCAAAAGGCAAAGAAGGAGGTTACTGTACTGTCTGGGGTTATTCATCTTGACCATCGAGGGGCTGCTACTATACAGTGAGGGTAAGGAGGAAAATGTCTGGAATGCAGAGTCCCTCTAGGGTACCACTTAGTATTCCCATGTCTTATAATTGAATCCAATGGAAAAGTTCAATTATTCCACACACGGGGATTGCTAATAGCCCAGACCCACCAGTCATCTATCAGTTCATCATACAGTGGTGGCTTGTGTGTTGCTGTGATGCTGGAAGTTATGCCACTAATATTTCAAAAAACAGTAGGTTCACCTATTGGTGGACAGGTTTCAGCAGAGCTTCTAAACTAAGACAGAGTAGGAAGAAGGAAGGGGCTGTCCACTTCTGAAATACTGGCCACTGGAAAACTTTACATATAACAATGAAACATTGCCTGATGTAGTGCTGGAGGATAAGCCGTCAGGTTGGAAGGCATCAAAATATAACCGGGGAAGAGCTGCTTCTTGAAAGTGAGTCAACCTTACTGACATGGGTGGAAAAAAGCTTTCAGGACCTTCATTTGCTAATGTGGCATGACTCAAATGAGAAGAAACAGCTGCAAACATTCATCAATAACCAGAATGTGGATGTATGAAGTATGTATCTAGGAAAATTGAAAGTTGTCAAAAATGAAATGGAATGCATAAAGATCAATATCCTAGGCATTAGTGAGCTGAACATTTCAAGATCTATCCTGAAATATAATGCTGTCAGTGATAGGAGAGCAGCCATATGCCTATAAGGAAGACCAGTTAAAACTACTATTATTCAAATTTCCACACCAACCACTAAAGCCAAAGGTGAAGAAATTAAAGATATTTACCAGCTTCTGCAGTGTGAAATTGACCAACCCTGCAATCAAGATGTATTGATAATTACTGGTTATTGGAATGCAAAAGTTGGAAACAAAGAAGAAGTTTTGGTAGTTGGAAAATATAGCATTGGTAAAAGAAATGATGCTTGAGACCACATGATAGAATTTTGCAAGAACAATGATTTATTTATTGCAAATACCATTTTTCAACAACATAAATGGTGACTATACACATGGACCTCACCAGATGGAATACACAGGAATCAAGTTGACTACAGCTGTGGAAAGAGGCAACGGAGAAGCTCAATAGCATCAGTTAGAACAAGGCTGACTGTGGAACAGATCATCAATTGCTCATATACAAGTTCAAGTTGAAGCTGCAGAAAATTAAAACAAGTCTATGAGAACCAAAATATGACCTTGATTATATCCCACCTAAATTTAGAGACCATCTGAAGAGCAGATTTGATGCACTAAAGACCAATGAAAAAAGACCAAACGAGTTGTGGGACGACATCAAGAAAATCATGTATGATGAAAGCAAAAGGTCATTAAAAAAGGCAGGAAAGGAAGGAAAGACCAAAATGATTGTCAGAAGAGATTCTGAAATTTGCTCTTGGAAGGAGAGTAACTAAAGCAAATGAAAGAAATAATGAAGTAAAAGAGCTGAACAGAAAATTTCAAAGGGCAGGTGAGAAGACAAAGTAAAATATTCTAATGAAATGTGCAAAGACCAAGAACCAGAAAACCAAAAGGGAATAATGAGCATGGCATTTCTCAAGCTTCAAGAACTGAAGAAAAGTTCAACTTGAGTTGCAATATTGAAGGATTCTATGGGCAAAATATTGAATGATACAGGAAGCATCCAAGAAGATGGAATGAATATACAGAGTCACTGTACTAAAAAGAGTTGGTTGACATTCAACTATTTCAGGAAGTAGCATATGATCAAGAATCAATAATATTGAAGGAATCAAAAGTTGGAAATACAAATACCATTTGACCCAGCCATCCCATTACTAGGTATATACCCTAAAGAAGTGAGAGCCATAACAAGAACAGATATA
>NW_006921626.1:9087300-9113446 GCF_000298275.1 Orycteropus afer afer | reverse complement strand
ATATCAGAAAAAAAAAAATAATAATAATATTGAAGGAAGAAGTCGAAGCTGCACTGAAGGAATTGGTAAAAAAATAAGGCTTCAGGAATTGACAGAATATCCATTGAGAAATTTCAACAAATGGATGCAGCACTGTAAGGACTCACTTGTTTATGCCAAGAAATTTGAAAGACTACCTGGCTACCTGGCCAACTGACTGGAAGGGATTGATATTTGTGCCCATTCCAAAGAAAGGTGGTCCGACAGAATGTGGAAATTATCAAACTATAGCATTAATATCATACACAAGTAAAATTTTGCTGGAGATAATTCAAAAATGGTTGCAGCAGTATATTGACAGAGAACTGCCACAAATTCAAGCTGGATTCAGCAGACAGCATGGAATCAGTAATATCATTGCTGATGTGTGATGGATCTTGGCTGAAAGAAAAAAATACCAGAAAGATGTATAACTGTTGTTTTTTTTTTTCTTTTACTATGACTGTAGTTCATAATAAATTATGGATAACATTGAGAAGAATGGGAATTCCAAAACTGTGCTCATGAGGAACCTGTACAAAGAGCAAGAAGCAGTCATTTGAACAGAACAAGAGGATATTGTACAGCTTAAAATCAGGAAAAGTGTGTGTCAGAGTTGTGTCCTTTCACCATACTTATTCAATCTGGATGCTGAGCAAATAATCTGAGAAAGTAGACAATATGAAGAAGAAGGCAGTGTCAGGATTAACAACCTGCAATATGCAGATGATAAAAGCTTGCTTGCTGAAAGTGAAGATAACTTGAAGCACTTACTGGCAAAGAGCACAGACTTCAGTATGGATTACACCTCAACATAAAGGCAACAAAAATCCTCACAACTGGACCAATAAGCAACATTATGTTAAATGGAGAAAAGACAGAAGTTCCCAAAGATTTCATTTTACTTGAATTCACAATCAATGCCTTTGGAAGCAACAGTCAACAAACCTGACTACATATTGCACTCGGCACAGCTGCTGCAAAAGACCTTTTTGGAGTGTTTAAGAGCAAAGATGTCACTTTGATGACTAAGGTGCACCTGACATGAGCTATGATGTTTTCAACTGCCTCATATGCATGTAAAACCTGGGCAATGAATAAGGAAGACTGAGGAATTGATGCATTTGAATTGTGCTATTGGGAGCTCTGGTAGCATAGTGCCTAAGGCACTTGACTGCTAACCAGAAGGCTGGTGGTTCGAACCCACCAGCCACTCCTTAGAAGGAAGACTGGGCAATCTACTTCTGTAGTGATAATGCCTCAGAAACCCAAGGAGGGGTCGCTGTGAGTTGGGTCTGATTCAACAGCACATAACAACAACAACAACAACATTGGTGAAGAATATTGAAAATACCATGGACTGCCAGAAGAACAAACAAATCTTTCTTGGAAGTATAGCTGGAATGTTCCTTAGAAGCAAGAATGGCCAGACTTCATCTTACATATTTTGGTCATGTTGTCAGAAGGGACCAGTCCCTGGAGAAGAATATCATGCTTTGTAAAATAGAAGGTCAAAGACAAAGGGGAAGACCCTCAATGAGATGGGTTGACACAGTGGCTGTAACAATGAGCTCAAGCATAGCAAAGATAGTGAGGATGGCGCAGGACTGGACAGTGTTTCATTCTGTTGTTCATAAGGTCACTGTGAGTCACAGCCTATTCAGTGGCACCTAACAACAACAACAGCCCAGACCTCTTATATGAAGATTGGGTCCTCCAGAGGCATGCTGAAGACATTCCACCAGATGGTGCGCTTGCTGAAGGCAAATGGGATATGGAATGGAAAGCGGAAGAAGGTAGTGACTAGTTAAGACCAGTTGCGGAAAAGAGCAACAATATTACCAGTTACTTTTATATTTGCAAATGCATTTTCTGTTCAGGACACATAATTTCTCCTGCATTTATAAAGTCTTTCTATCTTTTAGATAAAATTTTGTTAGAATCATGTCTATTTTATTATCAGTGTTTCAAAGAGCCAGACTTGGGTTATCCATATTCTGTTTTCCCCATTTTAGAACAGGCTTGGCTTACCCCCAAAGATGGGCCTGTGTTTGATTCTTTTTGTTTGTTTTAAGCTCAGACTGCAACACCAAACGAGTTGCCATGTAGATGACCCAGACTCATGGTGACTTCATGCACGTCAGAATAAAAATACTCCATAGGGTTTTCTTTCCTTAGTTTTTTTTTAAAAATTATTTTTAAATTACTTTACTTTATAGTTGTTGTTGAGAATATACACAGCAAAATACACCAGTTCAACAATTTCTACTTGCTACCATTTAGCTTAGTGCCTAAGGCACTTGACTGCTAACCAGAAGGCTGGCAGTTCAAATCCACTAGCCACTCCTCAGAAGGAAGGTTGGGCAATCTACCTCTGTAGTGATACTGCCTCAGAAACCCAAGGAGGGGTCACTATGAGTTGGATCCAACTCAATGGCAGTGAGTTTTTAGTTTTTGACCGTATAGTGACATTACTTACATTCTTTGAGTTGTGCAACCATTCTCACCCTCCTTTTCTGAGTTATGCTGTTCTTCCCCCATTAGTATAAATTCAGTGCACTCTTTGGTTCCTATCTCATCTTTCAAGTTGTTGCTGTCAATTTGATCCCATATAGATAGCTGTTAAAAGAGCATAATGCTCAAGGCAGACTTTTTTTTTTTTTTTACTAGTTAAACTGCCTCATTGTTTGGTTTTAAGAAAACTTCAGGGGATATTTTTGGTTTCTGTTTTAAAGATTGTCTCAGGGCAATAGTTTCAGGGAGTCATCCAACCTTCATGGCTCCAGGAAGTGTTAAGTCTATGAAAATTTTAAATTTTGTTATGCATTTTCCTCCTTTTGATCAAGATTCTGCTATGGAATCATTGATGAAAATGTTCAGTAATGATAGTCGGGCACCATCCATTTCTTCTGGTCTTATGGAAAAGAGGCAGTTCATGGAGGTAATTACCTACACATTCCATATCCTCCTTCTATTCCTGACTCTCCTTTTTTCTCAGTTGCTCCAGGTAAATAGAGACTAATCATTGTGCCTTAGATGGCAGCTTGCAAGTTTTTGAGAGGCCAGGTACTATGCAAGGAATTAGAAGGTAGAATAGAAGCACTAAACAAGTTGTTAGGCAAATTAGGTGGGCTGTCCTATGAAACCATGACCATAAACCTCCAAATCAAGAAACCAAATCCCATCAGGATTTTTATTGTACATAAGTAGACTCAGTAGCTACTTTTTGTTTTGTCATTTTTATAAGTATGTCTATTACACAACTTTTTGCAAGTGTACAACTTACTGACAAATTACAATAATTGCTTGGGCATCTACACCCATAATCAATGTGATAAATCCATCACTGTTAATCTTACTTGCCCTCTCCTTCCTGACCCTGGTAACCACTAACAAGCTTTGCTCTCTATACATCTGCCTTTTCTTTTATTTTTATATAAGTGAAGTCACACAGTATTTGTCCTTTGTGAGTAACTTGTTTCACTCAGCACAATGTCTTTAAGCTCTATCTATATTGTGACAGGTATTTTGTTAGACTGGGTTCTCTAGAGAAACAAAACCAGTAAAGCTTATATATATTGTTGTTGTTATGTGCCGCCACGTCGGACCCGACTCATAGCGACCCCTCCTTGGGTTTCCGAGGCAGTGTCACTACGGAAGTAGATTGCCCCATCGTCCTTTCAAGGAGTGGCTGGTAGGTTTGAACTGCCAGCCTTCTGGTTAGCAGTCAAGTGCCTTAGGCACTATGCTACCAGAGCTCCCATATATATACATAGAGAGAGAGAGAGAGAGCTTATATAAAGAGAGAAAGAGAAATTTATCTTAGGAAAATGGCTCACACACTTATAGAAGCTGGCAAGTCCAAAGTTCTTGGATCAATCGTCAAGCTGGAGGCTTTTCCCGACTCACGCAGCTGCAGGGGCTGAGAAGTTCAAGGTTGGCAGGCGGTGTACTGGCTTTGATTCCAATGAATGATGAATCCAAGATCTCCAAATGGTGGATTGTTCACTGACAGACAGTTATAGGCAGCACAACAGAATCCCGATCCACAGAAGAGAAGAGTGTCTCTTTTCCCAGGATGTCCATAAATATACTAGAAGCAGGCCACACTCCTTAGGGAAACTCTCTTTCAATGGATTGGCTGCTCAAAACATATACATCTGATCCCATCATGGGAATAACCATATCGTAACTGCTTAAACCACACAGAATTGTGGTCCAACCAAGTTGACACACAGCTCCAACTATCACAGGTACCAAGACTTCATTTCTTCCATTGGCTAATTAGTTCTCCATTGTATGTATGTACCACACATTTCATTTATCATTTCATCTGTTGATGGGCATTTAGGTTATTTCTACATTTTGGCTATTATGAATAGTACTGCAATGAACATCATGTACAAGTCTCTGAGTCTCTTCTTTCAAGTCTCTTGGGTACAGTATATACCTAGAGACAGAATTGCTGGGTTATATGGTAGTTCTATTTTCAGTTTTTTGAAACACTGCTACACTGCCTTCCATAGAGACTGTACCATTTTGCCTTCCCACTAGCAACAGGTAAGGGTTGCAGTTTCCCCACATCCTTGCCAACATGTGTTATTTCAGGTTTTTATTACCCCACTTTTGGGGGAAAGAACACTTGCAGAAGGCTCTACAAGGTGCTCAGTGTGTAAAGAATTAGCAACCACAGCTCAGACTGCAGGCTTAATGGTTATGTTTTATTATCTCACACTTTTCAGAGAGAGACAATAATCAGAAGAACAAATGCACTATAAATACAGCACATCAAAACCAAACCAGGTGCTGTCAGGTAGACTCCGACTCACGGGGATCCCATGTGTGTCAGGGTAGAACTGTGCTCTGTGAGGTTTTCAAAGGCTGCTTTTCCTGAAGTAGATCATCAGGGCTTTCTCCTGAGGCACCTCTGGGTGGACGGAAACCACCAGACTCTTGGTTAGCTGTCAACTGCTTACCCATTTGTGCCACGCAGGAACTCCTACCCCACTCAGGGCTGCTTGAATATGTTAAGTGGATTTTGTTGCTGGTGAGTTTTAAAACACATAGACCCATGTCTGATGTCTATATTCTGGTGCCAGGAAAATAAAGACTGGGGACTGGATTTCTCTGACATTTAATTCTCAATGCTCTACAGGTTCCTCACTCCCAGAGACCCTCCTTCCTAGAATGGATTTGTGTGTCTCTGCCTGTAACATTTATTTCCTTTTGCAATTTTCATATATGACAATCACTTACATGAAGAGGTATTTATGTGGCACTTGCTTTAAAAATACAATTGCTATTCAGTTATTCCTTATAACTCCCTAGTGAGGACAATCGTGTCTACACATCAACTTTCCAGGATACAGGTGCACAGTGCTTCTTGCTGAAGTCCCACCGGAAGTCAGGAGCAGGAGTCCTGGCTGCCACCTCAGGGCTGTCCGAGGGCTCTGAATATCTCTATTTGTGCCGGAAGCTTCTTCTCTGCAGCAGACATTTCCAATTCAATGGGAGGTTTACAGGGAGCTGGAGTAATGTGAAAGCAAGGTACCTGATATTTTGCCAGAGCCATGCTGTGGTGCTCTGGGAACCCAGGGCCCTTGACATCTGTGCCCAGAGCCTAGGAGCTCTGGGCAGAAGAGTTCAACCCTATGAACAATGATTACCTGAGGACACTCCTTAGGGATGGTTCACATAGGCTATTGTCATTTGGATCACCAGTGACTCTGCAGACCACTTTGGAACAAGAGTGTGTCCCAGTGATAGGTGGGGGTAGGGATAATATCCTTGGTCCCTGAGGGCCCGAGCTGCTCCTGACAGGTGGTTGAGTGGGTGCAGTAGCACTCATGAGGGCAGGCCATCGTAGGTGGCTTGGAAGGACGAGGAAATAGCAATGAATCCTTGACCTCACAGCATCTGCTGCCACCTTCCCTGAGGCTCTGTGCCATGGCCTCTGTTACAGATTGACATGTGTTGCCCAGAGAGTTATGTTGAAGTCCTAACTCCTGTGCCTATAAATATGACCCTGCTTAGAAATGGAGGTTTTCTTTTTTATGAAAGACAGGTCATATCAGAGTAAGGTATGTCCTAAACCTAATCCCTTCTGAGTAGTGTCTTATAAAATAAGCAGAATAAACACAGAAACACACAGAGGGGAGACACCATTTGATGGCGGAGGCACATGAATCCACAAACTCAGAAACACTAAGGATTACCAGCAGCTGAAAGAGACAAAGAAAGACCTCCTAGAACCATGCCCTAGCCTCTAAAACGGTGAGAAAATAAATTTCTGTTCTTTAAGGTCACCACTTGTGGTATTTTTTGTTAAGGTAATAAGACAGCCTCCCTGTGGGAACAAAGAGGAGATGGTTCCAAGGCAAGTGGAGAGGGCAGGGCACAGCTACGTTTCCTCAGAGTGCTCAACCACTATCTACTCTAATTGAAGCCACCCTCCAAGGCCATAATAGGGACCCATAGTATGGACCTCCCTGAGCTTGTGCCCCTCAGCTGGCAGGCCCTTAAGTTGTGTTGGGGAAAGAGAGGAGAGTCTGTGCTCTTTCCAGGAGCCTCTAGGGGGTGTGAGGAAGAGATAGAAGGGCCTTAGAGAGCCTGCAGGCAGTCACAGCAACTTCCCAGTCTGCAAAGGACTACCTCCACGTGTTTTGTCTCATTTGAAGCTCATAGCAGCCCTGTACAGTCAACGTTATTAACTTCACATTACAAATGAAGAAACCAATATTCAAAGTGGTTAAATGACTTGTCCAAGATTACAGCTAATTAGGATTGGAGCATGGGCTCATTAGCCTCTCCAATGAGCCAAAGTACCTGTAGTCTTTCCCTGGGGCCTCTGTTCCCTTGTACGTAAGATGAGTATCTCTCGAATTCCTTCTAACACAATGGTGTGTGGTCCTTCAGGCTGCATTTGATATTTGTCTCAGAATTACCTGTGGCAAAGTCCACTTCTGTTCTTCTCACTCGATGTGATCCTTGGTAGAATCTCTCACTTTTCTTATTTCCTGGAAGAAGCTGGGTGCACAGAGACAGTGCTGAAGAGGCCACAGAGTCACAGAGATAAATGAGATTTTGTCACAAGTGCCAGTTGAAGAGGCTATGACATTTTAGTGAGTCCCACTTTCTAGCAGTCATCTTGAGGAAAAAGGGAACACTCTACCCACAGGTCCTTGCTGGGGGTGGGGGGTCTTCAACAACCTGGCATAGTTCATCTCTGAACTTGAAAATTCTCTTCCCTTGAAAGCCATTTCCTTTCATCCCTCTGAAGGGCTCTGTGTGAGACATCAGTTTTAACTCAAGACTGTTCTCTCTCAACTTTCTCAGGAAAGTGAATAAGGCTTTTCTATTTCGAGATCTGAAGGCAGGCCCCCTTGAGATCTCTGTGGGGACAACTTTGCCCATCAGTATCTTTGTCCTGCAGGAGTCTCCCCAGACTTTAGAAAGATATCAGTTACTGCCTGGGCAAATCTCCTGCTTGGACCTGAAGAACAAGATAATGTAAAGTGTGCAAATGGCTCCTCTGCTTATTTCCTGGGCTTATCTCACTTAGTCACTTCCTGAACAGGAGATAGGACCCTGGTGGCTGATTCTTGGTGTCTTTGAGGGAGGCTACTAGAAAAAAGTTAGAAATATTTTCCTTTAGAAAATTGAGATGAAGTTGAGAGAGCACTGGCTACAGCTGGCTCTTGGATATTTTATTTCTTAGCTTTCATTTGCTGAGCACCTACTATGTTCAGAGCATTGGGATATGGCTTTAGGAGAGAGTAAAGTCTTAGTGTGTTAACCGAAAGGTTAGAAGTTTGAGTCTGTCCACAGGCATCTCAGAAAGAAAGCCTGGTGGTTCACTTTAGAAAAAATAGCCTTCAAAAACCCTATGGAGGACAATTCTACTCTGACACATATTGGTAACACATTGAGTTAGATCAACTCCATGGCAACTGACACAACTGATAAAGTCTTAGTGTGGCAGATATTCTTGATTGCTGAACCAATTAACCATTCCCAACGTACTTCTTCCTTTCTAGCTGAGCATACCACACAAGATAGAGGCTTAAAATTTGGATCTGCTCACTTTCCCTCACTTTCTGACAGCAGGAAGTGTACTTGTGACCTGTCTTGATTAAGGAACCAGCAAGAGAAGTCTACTAGGGAACTTCTGGGAAAGATTTTGTTTCTGATAAAAAGAGAAACATGAGGAGAGGTTGTCCCTCTTTCTTTCTGATGTGATTGCATGAGGTTGGCTGATTGATAGCCATCTTGCCCCCTTGTAGGGACCAGGCAGACACTGAGAAAGGTAGAATGGTATGGTAGAATGCAATGATGACTTCATCACACTGCTGAATCAGCCAACCCTAGAACTTCCTATATCTAGACTTCTTGATGTATGAGATAATAAATGTCAATAAATTAAAAAATATTTTTTCAAAGTCATTTCAATTGGACTATCCTGTTACTTGCAGCCAAAAACATCTAAGTAAAACACACAGAAAACAGAAGAGATTTCCCTATAAAGAGATTAGCACCCAGGGGAGACAGGTCATGCACACATCAGGCACCTGCAGAGTGTCTTACCCATCATGTAGAGATACCAAAAAAAGAAACCAAACTCACTGCCATCAAGTCGGATCTGACTCATAGCGACCCCTCCTTGGGTTTCCGAGGTGGTATCACTACGGAAGTAGAGTTATTTGAAAAATGCATTCATAGAAACTGTGTGTGGTGCAAATTATACTTCTCCATTGATTTCATAAATATTTCTAGATACTTTCCTCCCATTAATAATTGGTATTCAACTAACAATAGCACCTAACACGTTAGAGTTTTTTTCTTTTGTTTTGACAAGTGTAAGTATCTGGGAATCCCTATCATTAAAGTGAATTACTTTGTAAACAAAGTTTTTTTTTTTTTTTTTTGTAAAACGAAATCAACATCCATCTTTTAATTTATCTCTCTGGTAATCTTCTATTTCAGAAATAGGTATCCTAACAAGAGGCATACCTGTGGTCCCACCTGAATATGAAGCTTTGTGATCACATCTATTATTACCATAGATCAGAGTAGAGGTAAACATGGAATTGGGTCCACCCCTTCATTATTCCAGTTACATATTGTATTCTAGCTGTTGTAGGTGTAATGGATGTTAAAACAGTGCTTGTGACTGAATCTCCTAGACCTTATATAACCTATTGCCATTAAGTCGGCTCTGACTCATGGTGACCCCATGTGTGTCAGAGCAGAACTGTGCTCCATAACATTTTCAATGGCTGTTTTTTTGGAAGTAAATCACTAGGCCTTTCTTCCAAAGCTCTTCTGGGTGAACTTGAACCTCCAACCTTATGGAGGTTCATTTGTATCACTCAGAGACTTCATACCATATAGACATTATTCAAATAGGAAGAAGACTATTTGCAGGATTCACAATGGAACTGTCAAAATGGCTGTCATGTAAGACTCAAACCTTCCATTTTTGGAGAGGGCATCAAAGGCTTGGTAGTTGAAAATTAGGAATTAGAATTTCAAAGAGAGTTCCCGGTGAGCCCAGTCAGGGAAAGCTTCTCACCCCCTCCATGATTTCTCCTGTTTGGGAGGACCAGAAGCCTGTTCCCAGGTTCATTCATTAGCAGAGTGCTGGGTATAGTTTAGTTCTGCCAGTGAGTTTACCTAAAGTTAGATGTGGAAGTCAGAGTGGAGGCTGGAGCCATTCTTCCTCCTCCAGCATAGCAACAGGTGTGTGAGCTTTCCCAGTTCTTTTCCAGAGACTGATCATTTCCCAGCCAATCTCCCACCTCAGGCCTGCTGGGCAGCTGTGAACATCAGCAGTGATTTCTGCAGTTTTTACATCTCTGGGTGGCAGCAGCAACTTCCTGATCATCAGAAACTTTGCTGTGGTGATAATCTGAAATTTTGAGGTAGCTAGTGGTGGCATTCCTGAATGTCTCTCCTCCAGCCCTTTAAAGAATTTGGTAAGCACCCAATTCCCATAAAAGCTAGGCAGCTGCACAGTTCAAGGCAACAGTTCCTAAGACCACCTTACTTCTGACACCAATTTTTAGTTCAGGGAATTCCCATCACCAGTTTGATCATTTGCTAGAAGCACTTATAGAACTCACTGAAAACTGTTATCCTTGCAGTTATGGTCTATTACAGGGGAAGGATACAGGTTAAAGTCAGTCAAGAGCAAAGAACAGAGTACTTCTGTTGTCCTCTTCCCACAGAACTGAGGATGGTGTTACTTTTCTGGCAACGGTGTGTGAATACAATGATGACTTCATTGCACTACTCAATCAGTCAACCCTAGAACTTCCTATCTATAAACTTCTTGATATGTGAGGCAATAAATGTCAGTTAAACAATAAAATTGTTTAAGTCATTTCAGTCGGATTAAGGGGTTGATCAAGAGCTCTGGTGGTACATTTTAATGCTCAGCTGCTAACTGAAAGGTTGGCAGTTGGAACCCACCAGCCATTTATGAGAGAAAGACCTGTCAATCTTCCATAAAGATTACAGCCTAAGAAAACTTATGGGTCAATTCTATTCTGTCACATGGGGTCTCTATGAGTCAGAATCAACTTAATGGCACCCAACCTCAACCTCTACCATGACCACCACAAGGGGCTAAGCATCTTGCTATAAATAATACCAAATATCTACATAACACTTACTATGTGCCAGACACTGTTATAAGCAATTTATATATATTGACTCATTTAGTGCACATACACACAATCCATTGTAGTAGATATTATTATCAGCTCCATTTTATGGAGTGGAAGACTGAGGTGTTATGTATTAAATTGTAACTCCTTCCAAAAGATACGTTCAGTGAGTTCTATAAACCCTTTTAGAAAATTCCTGTGTAAATTTTTAAGTCCAAACTTAATCAAGGATGGCCCGAAGTTGTCCACTTTTTGTGATCTGGGTTCTCAGCTGAGTAGGAGTGTTGGTGCTGTAACTGGCTACTGATCTGCATCAGGATACCTGACTTGGAAGTAGGAGTTTTGAGCTCTAGGCTTCACTCTGTTGAGTGATCCAGAAGAAAAGTGATTTGAGGCACTCAAATTCTCTGGACTGGGGCACTTGTCTGCAAATTAAGACACTTCTCTGCAACTAGCACTGGTCAGGTCCCATGGGCAGAGCCAGCTTCATGGATGTGAAGCTGTGCAGTGGCACAGGGTCCATGTTGAGGAGGGCCTGAACTTGCCTTAAGGCTCTCCTCTCACCATCCAGAAATTCTGAATAATTTTTGGACAAGGGGCCCTCCTTTTCATCTTGCCCTGGACACCACAAATTATGCCACATAGAGGCCGTACCATTTTGCATTCCCACCAGCAATGGGTAAGGCTTGCAATTTCCCCACATCCTTGCCAACATGTGTTATTTTCAGGTTTTTATTTATATTTATTTTAAATCTTAGCCATCCCTCCATAGGGTTTTCCATGGCTGAAATTTTGGAAGTAGAGTGCCAGGCCTTTTTTCCAAGTCACCTGTGGGTGGACTCAATCTGCCAGCCATTCAGTTGGCAGCAGAGACACACTAACAGTATCATATTAAAAGATTGTGTGATGACTTTTACACAATCATATTTTATTTATAATTTTTTTTTCTCACACTGTTCTTTCAAAGATTGAGGGGAAGATGTGTATATGTGGTATGTTTGTATGTAAGTAATTTGGCCTTGAGTTACCTACATACCTGGCACCTAATACCAAACACCCTGCTATTGGGGGGAAGAACACTTGCAGAAGGCTCTACAAGGTGCTCAATGTGGAAAGAATTAGCAACCACAGCTCAGACTGCAGGCTTAATGGTTGTGTTTTATTTTCTCACACTTTTCAGAGAGTTAGAGACAGTAATCAGAAGAACCAGTGCACTATAAATATAGCACATCAAAACCAAAACAGGTGCTGTCGGGTAGACTCCAACTCACAGTGACTCCATGTGTGTCAGAGTAGAACTGTGCTCCATGAGGTTTTCAAAGGCTGATCATCAGGGCTTTCTCCTGAGGCACTTCTGGGTGGATGGAAATGAGTCACCAGTGCTACCCATGGGGATGCAGGGTTCCTAAAGATTTACTGCTGTAATTCCAACCCTGAATGGGCTGCTGCTCACTCTCCCTCACTCACTCAGTAATAGTAATAAAGGTTCCAGCCACTATTTATTGGGTTGCCACTAGGGGCTGGGCTCTAGGCTAATAAGGGCTTTACAAACATCATTCACAGTTAACATCAAAATAGCAAGTTTATGATCATGCAACTAAGGTTCAGCATTGACATGCTGTTGTTATGTGCCGAGGAGTTGGACCTGACTCATAAAGACCCCTTCTTAGGTTTCCGAGATGGTATCACTGTGGAAGTAGATTGCCCAACCTTCCTTCCAAGGAGTAGCTGGCGGGTTTGAACTGCCAGCCTTCTGGTTAGCAGTCAAGTGTCAGGCACTATGCTACCAGAGCTTCAGCATTAACATAGGACTAGAACTCATCCAAGATTACACAGCCAGGGTTTGAATCTGACTTTGTTTCACTCCCAAGCTTTTTCACTAGACTATTTCAATATGTACCAGGAACTATGTGGAGATCTGGGGATGCAGTGTACAGTTCTTGTCCTCAAGGGGTTAAGCATCTTATTGTTAGTAATAGTTAATACCTACATAGTACTTAACGTGTGTCAGACACTATTCTAAGCAACTTAGACATGTTAACTCATTTAATCCCCACAGCCACAATTCATTGTAGTAGTAGTTGTTGTTAGCTGCCATTGAGTCAGCTTTGACTCACAGTGACCCTATGTACAACAGAATGAAACACTGCCTGGTTGTGTGCCATCCTCACAATCCTTGTTATACTTGAGCCCATTGTTGCAGCCACTGTGTCAATCCATCTTGTTGAGGGTATTCTCCCTTTTTGCTGACCCTCCACTTTACCAAGCATGATATCCTTCTCCAGGGAATGGTCCCTTCTGGCAACATGACAAAAGTATTAGTACTATTATTAGCCCTATTTTATAGAGAGGAAAACTGAAGTGTGTTATGGGTTGAATTGTGTCTCCCCAAAAGTTATGTTTGAGTCCTGAACCCCAGTACCTGTAAATATGATGTTGTTTGGAAATAGGGTCTTTGCAGATGTGAGCAAGTTAAGATGAGGTTGTTAGGGTGGACCCTAATTCAATATGACTGATTTTCTTGTAATAAGACACACAGGGAGAATGCCATGTGATGATGGAGGCAGAGGTTGTAGTGTTGTGTTCACAATGCCAATTGATTGTTGGAACCACCAGAAGCTGAAAGAAAGGCATGGAACAGATTCTCCCCAGAACCTTCAATGAAAGTATAGCCCCACAGATACCTTGATTTTGTACTTTTGGCCTCCAGATCTGTAAGAGAATAAATTTCTGTTGTTTTGAGCCATGCAGTTTGTGATACTTTGTCACAGCAGCCATAGGACCCTAATACAGTTGAAAGGTGGCAGGGCCAGGCTTCAGGCCCAGGCAGGCTGGGTCTAGAGCCCATCTCTTAACCACTTGCTACACCACCACTCTTGCCTTGGCATCCATGGTTCTCTTGGGCAGACCAGGCCTCTCCCTGCTTTGGCAACAAGGACAGGAAAGTAAATGAACTATTGAGCTCCTCCTACAATGTGTCAGATTCTGAGGATACAATGGAGAACAGGACACAGTACTGCCTTCAAGAAGTTTACCCTCTACATGGGGAGGAGGGTGAGGAGAGTTAAAAGCTATGAACATGCAGAGCTTTGGGAAGTCCTGAGAAGGGGAAACAAACCCAGACTAGGCTAGATGGGGGGTGGGGCGCTGGCAGGAAAGGACTTTCAGGGAGTTTGGAAGGATTAGTAGGAATTAGCCAGGTAGAGGGAGGCAGAGGAGGAATAGCACAGACGTTGGCAGAGATGAGGGAAGTAGCTTGGAGCATTTAGGTAACACAATTCATTTGAAATGGCTGAAGTAGAGCAACTGAGGATCCAGGGTGTGGTGGTTAAGGCTGTACGTCAACTTGGCTGGGCCATGATTTTGAGAGGTGTTGCAGATGGATATAGTTATTCCTCATGATGGGATCAGATGTAGAATCAACTATGTGGTGGAATCTGCTGTGAGACATTAATCAGTGGAAGAGGAGTTGCCTTCATGGTGTGACCTGCTTCCAGTATATGTGGAGAAACTTTGGGAAAGGTCTCTAGCTTTTTGGCATATTTTGGATCCTGCATTTGGCTAGTAGCCTGCCATGTTGCCTGCTGATTTTGGGATTGTGAATATTACCTGCCAATCTTGGGTTTGTTAGCCTCAGCAGTCAGCAGCTGCATGAATCAGGAGAAGCCTCCAACACCAATGGGCCTGGAACAAGAGGCGCAGCTGAAGCCCAAGGTCAAGACTCCTTCACCCAGCCCTTACAGCTGGCCCTCTGAATTTGGACTTCTAGCTTCCTAAACTGTAAGAGAATAAATTCCTGTTGTTAAAGCCATCCACTTGTGGTATTTCTGTTATAGCAGCACTAGAGAATGAAGACACATGTTAAGAGATGAACAAGGCAGATCATGCAAGCTTCAGACACCTGCCTGGAAAAATTACAATTCATTTAGAAGAAAATGGGAAACTTTGAAAGGTAGCATGGACACCAGTGTTCACAGCAGCACTATTCACAATAACCAAAAGGTAGAAACAAATGCCCACCAGCAGATGATTGGATAAACAAAATATGGTACAGGAATATTAACCTGTTCATTTGATTCAGACTTATGGTGATCCCATGTGTTACAAAGTAGAACTGTGCCATAGGATTTTCTTGGCTTTAATCTACAGAAACAGATTACCAGGTCTTTTCTTTTGTGGTGCCACTGGATGGGTTCAAACCACTAACACTTAGGTGAGTATTTGAGTGCTTAAGTGTTGTACCACCCAGAGACCTACATGCAATATTACTCAGCCATAAAAAGGAATAAAGTCCCGACACATGCTATAACATACATTAAATTTGAAAACATTATGCTGAGTGAAATAAGTCAGTCACAAAAGAACAGATGATGTTTGATCCCACTTATATGAAATACACAAATATATAGAGACCAAAGCTTATTAGTGGTTACCAGGGATGGGAGGGGAAAAGGGGGAGTCACTGCTTAGGGGGTGTGATAGTTAAAGTTATGTATCAACTTGACTGGGCTGTGATTTTGAGTGGCTTGGCAGCTGGATGTAGTTAGTTATTCCCCATGATGAGACTGTAATCACCTCCGTGGTGGAATCTGCTGTGAGCAGGTAAGTAGTTGAAGGGAAGTAATCTTTGTGGTGTGGCCTGCTTCTAGTATATATGGAGAAACTTTGGGAAGGATCTTTAGCTGTTTGGCACATTTGGATCCTGCGTTTGGCTGAGTCTTTATACCAGTGTTGCCTGACGATCTTGGGTTCATCAGCCTCAGCAGCCAGCAGCTACCTGAGTCAGAAGAAGCCTCCAATTCCAGGGGCCTGGAACAGGAAGAAGAGCTAAAGCCCAAGATTGAGGGGCCCTCACCTAGCATGTAGAGCCAGTACTTTGAATTCAGACTTCTAGCCCTCTTAATTGTAAGGGAATGAATTCCTGTTTGTTAAAGCCATCCACTTGTGGTCAGCACTAGGGAACCAAGGCAGGGGGCACTGAGCTTCTGTTAAAGGTGGTGCAATGACTTTAAAAGGATAGTAGAGGTATTTGCACAGCAGGATGAACATTACTAATGCCACTGAATTGTACATGTAAAAATTGTTGAATTGGCAAATGTCTTGTTATACACACAAGGCAGCCTGGTTAGACTACTCTTTTACAATGACCATTCTGGCAGTAGGAGGGAGAATGAGTAAAAGAGGTGAGATTGGGGACAGCAGGGTAGTGGGGAGTTGTGAGAGGTGCTGTGAGGGCTGGCTGTGGATGGCACAGTATTAGGTTCATCCCAGACACTAAGAAACGGGTTCTGTGCAACCAGCTGGAGGGAAGTGATGTTGGGATTGATATCCAGACTTTTCTGTGCCAAAACCTGTTCACTGCTCTTTCTGTGCTGAATAATCCCAAAGGGATTTATTTTCTCACATTCCTTCTCAGCAGATGGTCTGATTATGTTCCTCACTTTCAAAGTGAAATCTGCCCATTCAGCCCAATCCTCCGTCAGCAGGTGCCATCTGTATCTCCCCAAACTACCAATTTTCATCAAGTTGATTTGAACTCACAGCAACCCCATGTGTGGCAGAGTAGAACTGTGCTCTGTAGGAATTTCAAGGCTGTGACCTTTCAGAAACAGATCGCCAGGCTTTTCTTCAGAGGTGACTTTGGGTGGGTTCAAGCCACCAAACCTTCTGGTTGCCAGTTAAGTACCTGTCTGTTCCACCCAGTCATACTGTTGTTGTTGTTATGTGCTGTCAAGTCGCACCAGCTCATAGCGACCCCTCCTTGGGTTTCCGAGGCAGTATCACCATGGAGGTAGATTGCCCAATCTTCCTTCCAAGGAGTGGCTGGTGGGTTTGAACCGCAGCTTTCTGGCTAGCAGTCAAGTGCCTTAGGCACTATGCTACCAGAGCTCCCCCCGATCATACTAGATCTGGGAAAAAACACTGCTAGCTAGTGCTGACGTTCTGACCTACCTGGGACATAAACAGTTGTGCCACACAAACACCTACCTCTGTCAGGGACCTGTGCTCACGGAGCAAAGTTCCTTATAATGTTAACCCAACAAAAGCATAATTGGAAGCAATTACAAACCATTGCACAACACATTCCAGATTGCAGTGCTGATGGTTTGGAGTGGTTCCTGGCTTCATTTACCAGAACTGTTGCCTCTTCTCAGCACAGGCAGCTGGGAGCTGCTGGTCTCATCTTTACTATTGATTAGATGATTATGCTCTACTTGGAGTGTGAAATGAAACCCAAATACTGATTGAAGAGAGCCTGCAGGTTGGTGAGAGCAGGGGATTGGGGGAGGGAAGCAGAGGCCAAGTGATAGAAAGGAGGGGCAAGGGCGGCTTTTCACACGGTGGTGGCTTACGTGTTGTTGTGATGCTGGAAGCTATACCACTAGTGTTTCAAATACCAGGAAGATCACCCATTATAGACAGATTTCAGCAGAGCTTCCAGACTAAGACAGACTAGGAAGAAAGTCCTGGTAATCTGCTTTTGAAAATTAGTCAATTTTCAACCCTATGGATGACAACAGAATATTGTTGGACTTATTTACATTGGACACATCATTAGGAAGGATCAATTGCTAGAGAGGACGTCATGTTTGGTGACGTCGAGGACCAGCAAGGGCGAGGGAGACCTTTAGTGAGATGGACTGGCACAATAGCCACTATGATGGACTCAAACATGCTGCAATCGTAAGGATGATGCAGGACCAGGCAATGGTTCTTTCTGTTGTGCATAAAGCCACCATGAGCCAGAGCTGTCTTGCTGACAGCTATCTCTCTCTCTAGGGTTCCCTGTGGAGTTTTTGAGGCTGGACAGTGTCATGTCAAGAGGAGAATTTGGGTTCTCTCTGAAGGATCCTAGAAATCTAGATAAACCTGGAATTGAACTCTTTGACAAGGATTATAACACTTAGGAAAATCCCCAGTTAGGATCTGTGTTGCTGGAGACCTCAAGAC
This sequence comes from Orycteropus afer afer, assembly GCF_000298275.1. Lineage (NCBI taxonomy): Eukaryota > Metazoa > Chordata > Mammalia > Tubulidentata > Orycteropodidae > Orycteropus > Orycteropus afer. The sequence continues at coordinate 9,095,810 of NW_006921626.1, read as the reverse complement.
TGACCTGACCCCTAAATGGTCTGCTGGGCTGGAATTTACGGCAGGGCTGTGAGCCAACCCTCTTGATTATAGAAGTCCCTGTTAAGGATTGAATTGTGTGGCCCCAAAAGTCATGTTGATGTCCTAAGCTGTGTACCCATTGGTAGGACTCTGTTTGGAAATAGGGGTTTTCTGTTAGGTTAATAAGGCCATAGGGTCCTAAACCTAATCCCTTCTTAGTGGTATAAACAGAGGAGAATAGACACACATGTACACATATAAAAAGCCATCCACAGGACAAGGAACAATCCTCTTGTAGAAATGATGCCCTGATTTGGACTTATAGCCTAAAAACTATGAAACAATAAATTTCTGTCCTTAAAACCACCCCTTCTGTGATATTTCACTATGGCAGCCTTAGCAAAGTAGTGTAAGTCCCCTCTCCCTAAATCTCTGAGCACCTTTGGCTTCCAAACCCCTTCTCCAGGCATCTCTGTCCAGAGAAAGGGCACCCACTTCACATTGAAGGGGAGCATGTCTCTTTTCTGCCTGCTGTGTGGGTACCCAAGACCCCCGGAGGCTGGTGGACTAGCAGCAGAAGTCAGAGACAAAGGAGAAAAGAAAAGGACACCATTAAAGTAATTTTCTCTCTGTTTTTATATATTTTTTTCCTCTGGGTAAAGACTGAGGCAAAGTCAATTAAATGAAAAATCAGTATGACTGGGCTGAGAAATTAAACAGAAAATCAGACTATGCAAGTAGTGTGGTTCTTATAGGAATATTAATTCAACTTAATGATGGTGTTTTGACTGGGTTGTGGGTCTGGCAATTTGGAGGTCTGCAAGATTGTTGTATTCATAGTGTAATTTTCATCAAGTTTCATATCGAAGGCATTTATAATACACTTTATGAGCCTTCTTGCCCAGGTCACTACCGTAAATGAGAAGTTATTCTCAAAGGATCTTATCTAGTACAATAAATGGATAAAATTATTGAATTTATTAACATCTAAATTAAAAAGTCAGAGAAATTGAGTTCTAATTAATCAGCTTGCAAACAGCTACTCCGAAGGATAAGATAACAGACCCTTTAGCCACAGCTAGTGATTTGAGACATATTTTTTCAAACAATAATAATATTTTCATAGCAGCTCATATCTGAGGAGTTCAAAGCATTCCCACAAATGTTAATTATTTAAAGATATTCAGAGACTGAAGCAGATAATTACTATTTTCTCGGGTTTTCTAATGAGGGGAAGGCTGCTGAGAGTGAAGGTTGAGTTCTTTTGCCCAAGGTCATGGTCTGGGCTGTTGAAAAGAGAATCAGGAAATGCACGCAACTTCTCTGACATCAACCTACTCTGGCCTCCAGCCTTCTGCTTTTGTTCTGCGCCTGCGACCTCCCTCCCTCCCTTCCACTCCCACTCTTCCCCCACCTTGTTCGATAGCTCTCAGCACTGCTGTCTTATTTTCCACACCGGGACTGTGTTTTGGGACTTTGCTGTGTATACCACTTCCTGAGCCTGGAACCTGGTCTACTGAGAACTTGTCCCTGGATCCCAGATTTCCCAGGGGCTCTGGTGGCACAGTGCGCAAGACGTTTGACTGCTAACTAGAAGGCTGGTGGTTCAAACCCACCAGCCACTCCTTGGAAGGAAGATTGTGCAATCTGCTTCCGTAGAGATACCACCTCAGAAACCCAAGGAGGTGTCGCTATGAGTTGGAAATGGCTAGACGACAGTGAGTTTGTTTTTCTGGTGGCAATGTGAAACCCAGATGCCCTGGTGAGCAGTCATGCTCCCCAAGATGGCTTCTCATCTGCTAGGAAATCTCTGCCAACAGCTCCTCTGCAACCCTCTGACTGACCCTCCAGCCCTCTACCACAGGCTGGGTGGGGATCCTTTGGCTGGTGTTTGGCTTTCTCTTCTTTGAGTCCCCGAGTGTACAAACATTTAACATGCCTGGCTGCTAACTGAAAGGTTGGAGAATCAAGTCCACCCAGAAGCACCTCAGAAGAAAGGCCTGGCAACCTACATCTGAAAAATCAGCCATTAAAAACTGCATGGACCACAGGTCTACTCTGACACACATGGGGTCACCATAATTTGGAGCTGACTCAACGGCAGCTGGGTGGTGGGATTGCTTCTCTGGCCCAGTTGATTGTCTATCAATTGTGGTCTGGGCTGCATTTCTGGAAGGAGTCCTTCCCTCCATGGCCATGGGGGTTTGTCCCTCCCTTCTCTGAGGAGCTAGAGGTGCTCACTTGCTGTCAAGCAAAGATCTGAGGGTAAGATGGTGCAGGCCTCATTGTCTTCCCTGCTTTGGAGCTTGTCAGTGAAATCACCATGCAGGACATACTTGGGATACAAGCCACTGATAGGAATCAATGTCATACTTTCCCAGTGAGAACAGCAGGGAAGCTGTGCCCCCTGTACCTAACAGGTCCTCAAGCATCCCTGTATTTGATACCTCATCTCAGTGGCAACAATCCCTGTAAGATAGGTAAGATTAGCTCCCTTTTCATGGATAGGGAAGGAAGCTAACACGGTTTGAGTAATATTGTGTTGGATAATTTATATATGCTGTCCCATTTAATTCTTAAAACATTAGGTAGTTTTTTTAAATAAGAAAACTGACGCTCAGAGAGATTAGGAAATGCAGCCAAGGTCACACAGCTGGTAATTGAAAAAGCCAAGATTTGAATCTAGACTGTCTTCCCTGCCTTCCTTCAAAAGCTGGCCTTGCCTACTGCCCTAAGTAGATGCAGAGGGTGTGTGTGTGTGTGGGGGGGGGAGGCATGTAGGGAAGATCTGTGACCTTAGACAGGTCAAGTGAGGTCAGAGCATCCAAGCAATAAATAGGTCAAGAGAGAACGCAAGGGATTTCTTGCAAACCTGGCCTCCTGGCCACTAGATTGTCTTGAATGTGAAGCCAGGACCCAAATGAGGGTAGTTGTTTGTCACCTTGTCCAGAAATAACTTCAAGGAGGCTCCCTGCTTTTCATCTGGGTGATGACTGTGACTGCTGGGGGAAGGAGAGGCTCACTGTGCTCCCAGCTGGGAAGACACAGAAGGATGGAAATTTCCGGGCTGGCTAACTTAGCTTTTATCAACTTTATCACCTGTAGCCCAGTCATCATCATCTCTTGCTCTGTTTGCTGTGAGCTAATTAACTCCCCTCTCCTGGAGGCAGTTCCAGAGCTCTTTATCATCTAAAGAGCTACAGCTGTAGTGGCTGCTATGCCTGGTAGAGTGGTGGGAAGAGGTGACACACATAGCAATCTCCTTGATGACAGGTTTCTTGGGGATGGGCTGGTCCAACCTCAGTTGGGGTCACCAGGATCTGCTTCAGGGACAGGGTCTATGCACAGAGTATTAAAGTTTCTTCCCTTTTAAAAAACAAAAAAACAAAAAAACTTTTTATTGTGATCTGGGTAGAATTTTACAAAGCAGATTCATTTTACATTCAACAATTCATACACATTTTGTTTTGTGACACTGATTGCAATCCCCACAATGTAAGAGCTCTCTTCCTACCTCCTCCCTGTGGTTACCCTACCTTATGTCCCTCTAACCTATGCATTCCTGCCTCCTGCATTTCTCCCTGTGCAAATGCTGCCCTTCTGATCTTCTATGATGGACTGTTTCTAAGGAGGGTGTCTCCCTGGTATAGTTGTTCAGCTCAAAGTCCTGTCTACTGTTTGGCTGAGAATTAAGCCACAGGAGTGAGTCCAATTCCAAGCCCCAGGGTTGACTAGGGGCCATAATCTCAGGGGTTTCACCAGTCTCCATCTGGCCATTAATCCTGGTCTTTTTGGTTTTTGAATTTAGTTCCTCATTTTTTCCTCCCACTCAATTCAGGATCTCCGATTTTATCTTATTCTAAGTAGTTGGCATTGGTAGTCAACTACTAGTTGGCTAGTAGTTGGATAGTTCTTTTGGTCTCGGGTCACATAGACTGATGTTCCCATGGACCATTTGTCCCTTGGACTAATTGTTTCCATGTGTCTTTGATTTTCTTCACTTTTCTTTTCTCCAGACAAGGAGAGACCAATAGTTACATCTCAGATGGGTGCTCACAAGCTTTTAAGACCCCAGTCACTACTCACCAAAGCAGGATGTAGGACAATGTTTTTGTGTACTATGTTGTACCTGTTGAGCTTGATGTCCCCTGCAACCATGGTCCGGAGACCACAGGCCCAGCTATTCACTTCCTCAAGGTGCTTGGTTATGTCTTCCTATTTTTGTTGCTTGTAAATGCCTTCTCAGTGTCCTTAATTTACTCTCTTCTTCATTCATTTACTTGCTGGATGACCTTGGTGCATTACTTAACTCTCAATTGCTTCATCTTTAAAATGGATACTTCTATTACTACTGAAACATTCATGGTTCAATGGTAGAATTCTAACCTTCCATGAGGGAGGTCCAGCTTTGATTCCTGACCAATGCACTTCATGTGCAGACCACAGTGGAGGCTGTGTGTTGCTATGATGCTGAACAGGTTTCAGTGACGCTTCTGGAGGAAAATGAGCTGGAAAGAAAGCCTAGTGATCTACTTCCAAAAATCAGCTCATTAGAACCCTATGGATCACAATAAAATATTATCTACTAGGATGGTGCAGGACAGGGCAACTTTTCATTCTGTTATACATGGGGTTACCATGAGTTGGAGCCAACTCAGCAACAACTAACAATGACAACAATAGTGCTACTTCGTGGGGTTGTTATGGAGATTAAGTAGGATAATATGTTTACAACATTCAGACAGTACCTTGTACATAATCATTGCTTGATAAAATTAGCAATCATTGCATTATCATCATCATCAATATTATCAAACAATCTACCTGAACTTCCATTTCCACTGCTATAAAATGTGGATGGATGGTCCTCATAGGGTTGTTGAGGGAGTGAGGGATTACATAAATATAGTAGCAAGTACACCATTTGGCTGAGTTCATTGCTGCTCCTTCACCAAGAAGCATTCATTAAGTGCCTGTGCAAAGTCTTGGGGACACAGAGATAGAACAAGGTCCCTGTGCTTGAGAGTGAATGGTTTGGAATGGGGCTGGAGGCAGGGCAATAAGTGTAACTGTGTCTATCCACTGAAGCACGTTCTTGAAGGAAAGGGGAATTTGTGCAGCATCAATACTGATTTCATTTCTCAAATGTATAGAATCCTGTACTAGGTACTAACTCAAGGCTAAAATCTCTTGTATGTAAGGCATGTTGTTTAATTTATGTTTTCTCATCCATTATCACACTTGATTTTACATTAACTCAGGTGGTATGTGGGCATCATCACTTCATTTAATAAAGACCATGACCTTGGCCAGAGTCATTTTCATTTCACCTTATGAGAGTGGCTGTTAACTACAAAATGAAACAGAAAATCTCTATACAAATATTATGTACCTCACCACCTGTGCTCTTCGGTACTTCCCAGCTGTGAGGCAAGAGCACTGTGAGTTGGCTGTGATTTGAAGAGGGGCTGGAAGAGGGGCTAGGAAGGGAGTTCAGTCTCTGCCTCATTCATTCGTTCATTCATCAATGAATTTTTGAGGATCAGTATGTTGTAAAGGGGCCCTGATGATCCAATGGTTAAGTGCTTGACTGCTAACTGAAAGGTTGGCAGTTTGAATTCACCCAGAGGCTCCACAGGAGAAAGACCTGGTGATCTGCTTCCATAAAGATTATGCTAAGAAAATCCTGTGAGGCAGTTCTACTCTGTCACATGCGGTTGCTATGCACTGAAATTGACTTGACAGCATCTAACAACAACAGCTAGTTGTAAGCTAGCTAGTGTTTCTCAAGTTGCTCCAGGCATGTGAATTAAAATAGACCTTGAGTTTGCCAGGGGTAGGACTAGGCAGGGGGAAGTTCTGGTTTAGAGGCTTACAAAATTTTCATTCTTCTGAGGGACTTGTATCCTTCCCTGCCCATGTGGTTCACTTACTCTTTCACCAAAAAGGAAACCATCATGGACTTTTCATGTGAAATAGAGAGTGATAGAATGACTTTCAAGGAGCTTTGGTGGTATAGTAGTTAAGGGATTTGGCTGCTAACCTAAAGGTTGATGGTTTGAATCTACCAGTCACTCTGTGGAAGAAAGGTGAGACAGTCTGCTTCCATAAAGATTAACAGCCTTGGAAACCTTGGAAATGGGGGTTACTATGAGTCGGAACCGACTGGATGGCAGTGGGTTTGTATCTACAGAGGGAGATATGTGCTTCAAGACAAGATGATGAGGGCCTGGTGAGGTGAACACAGAGTCATCTGGGGAAATAAATGTAATGCTTAAAGAAAGGCAATCTCCTTCAGTTCTCACACCCCCTCTAGGCTGGCACAAGCTCTCTCTTTTTCCCTCCACAAATGTCCTTCCTCTTCTTTGCCTATCTAAAAGCAAACAAACAAACAAACAAAAAAACACAAAACAAGTTGTTGTAGAGTTGATTCCAACTCACGGCACCCCATATGTTTCAGTGAAGAACTGTGCTTCACAGAGTTTTCAATGGCTGTGACCAGGCCTCTCTCCTGAGGTACTTCTGGATAGATTCAAACCACCAACCTACTGATTAGTACCTAAGCACTCAGCCATCTGTGCCACCAGGAACTCCTTTCTCTAAGTGCTTTCTTCCCCACTTCCCTCAGTTCAACTCTTACCTCTCTCATGCCAATTTCTTATTTATCTTTCTCATATTGATCTTTCCTTTATCTCAAATTTTCTTTCAATTGAAGTTGGTGCTCGGTCACTGACTTGGTTTAATGTCTACTGACCTTAGTTCCCTAATCAAGTCTCCAGCTCTTTGTGGGCAGGGCCATGCCCTAAACTTTTTAGTACCATTCCCAGCATCCAGCAAAAACCATGGCACCTCTCTAGTTGAGCAAATCCCTGAGCTCTCTGGCTTCCCTTCTTCATTCCCAAGACCACTGCCCTAATCCAGGCATTCATCATCTTCTTTCTGGACCATAGCAGCAGAACTTCCCAGCTGACCTCTGAGTCCCCTCTAACCTCTTCTCCTCTGGTTCATTCCCCACATCCCCACTATTTTACCAGCACTCCCATGCTGTCCTCCCTGTAAACTGATACTTGAGACTCTTCCCCTATGTCCTCCAACCCATCTCATCAGTTACTGTCTCCACCAGGCACATGATTTTCCAGCCCCACGAGACCAAAAAAACCAGCCATGTTGGTATGCCTTTGCTCTGGAACACTGTTCCTTCCTTTTGTCTGCTGAAAAGAATCCTGCTAGTTGTTCAAGGCTGAGCACAAATGTTACATTGTCATGTCAGAGAGGTTGCCCCAGGCAGAGTTCATGGGAGGGCTGGTAAAATAGCAGAGGGTAGGCACCAAAGTTGTGCCTTAAAAAGTCTATTCTGGTAAGTGGGGCTGTGGGGAATGAACAGGAAGGGGAGAGGTTAGAGGGGACTCAGAGGTCAGCTAGGAAGTTCCACTGCTGTGGTCCATGAAGAAGATGATGAGGAAGAAGAGGAAGACACAGAGAGGTGCAAAGGACGTACAGACAACAAAGATAAACCCTTTTGCATGTGCAGTACTGTGCTGTCAGTGATGGCAAACACTGATCTATGGGTGGGTAGATGGGTGTACAGTCTAAATGATCAGATATGTCTAGAAGGGGGAGTGTGCCCATGACCTTGTTTAGGGTTAGCAGACAAGCCTATTTGTATGTGCTGTAAGAATGTCCAGGTATATAGCAGAGCTGACAAGGGACAAGGTTGTGGTGACTTTTTGGCCACAGCCAGCTACCCAGAGGGAGAGAGTAGTTGGACCTGTGGGCTCGTCTCACCTTACAGATGCTGTGAAACAAATGAGATAATATGTAAAAGTGCCTTAAGTTCCAGAAGATGGACTGTATTATTACAACGGTGAAGCTCTCTATTGGGGAAATCAAACTTGATGACAGAGAAGGGGAAGGGGGAGATGGGGATGGGGTTGAGTGAGGAGAGGAAGAAAGGGAAAGAGGGGGAGAGACAGAGAGAAAGAATGCACATGAACATGACTACCTGAGAAACCAAGAGAGATGTCGGCCTGGCCTCCACAAGGCAGCAAACTGTTAGGTTTGCAGCCCCTCTCCAACTTCACAAAATGGGTTGAATTCCGTTTCTGCTGCTTGCTAACCGGGAATTCATCCCAGCCTCAAAGGACTGTGTAGGGAAGTGAGGTAAGAGCTTTGAATTCCTACAGACTTAAGTAAAACTCTTCCCCTTCTTCCTAGCTGGAGAATTTGGGTCAGGTGACTCCAAATGCCACTTCCTCACCTGTACAGAGGGGAGCACACCAGTGATGTCACTAAGATTGGTGTCACCAGTGTAGTAACTCATGGTGTCATCTCTCCCCATGGACCTCTTCCTGTACCAGACCATACAGAATTCTTAGTAATGTTTATTATCAAATTTAACCATAAAATATTATGTGATAAATACTGATATAAATTACCTAAATGTAATATTTCTTAGATTCTATGAATACCAACAACAAAGTTGTGGGGTTTTTTTTTAAATTTTTAATTTA
>NW_006921626.1:9065472-9083118 GCF_000298275.1 Orycteropus afer afer | reverse complement strand
TTTGGGTGAAAGTTTACAGGGCAAATTGGTTTTCCATTCAACAATACCTAAACATTTGAACCGCTGATCTTCTGGTTAGCAGCCAAATGTCCTTTTCACTGCACCACCAGAGTACCACACATAAATATTTAGATTTGTGATATGCATTTCAATCGCCATAATGTAATAGCACCCTTTCCACTTCCTCCCTGTGTTTGCCATTTCCCTTCATTCTTCTTTCTTATTTCTACCCCTTACTACCTTCTTAGTTTTATCCCTGGGCAAATGCTGCCCTTTTGATCTTGTACGGTTGATTGTTCTAATGAGTGCATACCTCCCTGGTGTTATTGCTCACCTTATATGCCTGTCTGTCGTTTGGTTGAAAGTTGAGCCATGGGGGTTCTAGGTTTGAAGGGTGACTAAGGTACCATAGTCTCAGGGGTTCCACCAGTCTCTAACAGACCAGTAAGCCTAGTGTTTTTTAAGGTTTTGAATTTTGTTCCACATTTTTCTCCTGTTCTATCCAAAAACCAAAAAACCAAACTCATTGCTGTTGGGTTGATTCTGACTCATAGTGACTCATAGTTTTTGTTGTTATTATCTCATTTGTCTTCACAGCATCTGTAAAGTGAAGACTTGACGGAAAGAATAAAATGAGAGAAGAGAGGTGTGAAGGAACTTTTGTGACATTTGGGTCTATAGCAATGAGGGGCTAGGAATCCATGGGACTGATTTACAAGTCTGTAAATCTTTACAGAAGCAGATTGCCTCATCTTTCTTCTATGGAGTGGCTGGTGGGTTTCGAACCACTGACACTTTGGTTAGCAGCCGAATGCCTTTATCACTACACCACCAGATCCTTTTAGTGCCTTCTCACTTGACTGCTAACCAGAAGGCTGGTTGTTCAAACCCACCAGCCACTCCTCAGAAGGAAGGTTGGGCAATCTGCTTCCCTGGTGATACTGCCTCAGAAACCCAAGGAGGGGTTGCTATGAGTCAGGTCTGACTCGACAGCACATAACAACAACAACAACATTGTGCTCTCTTTCAGAGCAGTCAGCACTGGTAGCTGGATACCATTAAGTTCTTTTAGTCTCAGGGTCATGGAGGCTGAGGTTCATGTGGTTCATTAGTTGGACTAATTGTTTCATTTTGTCTTTGATTTTTATTTACTTGTCTTTTCTTCAGATAGGAGAGACAAATAGTTGCATATTACATGGCTGCTTGCAAGCTTTTAAGACTCCAGTCCCTACTCACCAAAGTCTTTGTAAACTAGTCCCCCTAGACTATGGCCCTGAGCATCCAGGTCCAGTTACTCATTCCCTCAAAGTATCTGGTTATTGCTAAGAAGTTTTTATAGCTTTGTCCCATGTACAATGGAGCACAACTGTGGTTGTGGATGTATTTGCAGCACCTATAAATACATATGTAGAAATATCCTCAGTCAAACCTATATAACAAAACTCATTTTAAAATCTTTCTATACTAAATTACAACATTATCAGTAACTGAATGGAAGTCTGTTTTTCATTTTTCTTCAATTACTACTATATTCTCAAAAAGTTATTGACATAGGTTCACAAATAGTAATTACAACAATATTGCAGTGAAAACACCAGAAAATGTAACAGAATCAGTGACTATGAAGACATTGGCAGTAATGAAAATGACTGTGTATGCTGGGGGTATAGGCTGACAAAAAGCAAGTGATTTGAAGCATCCTTGTAGTTGGGTAATAATGACAGCTCTGACCTGAGCACATCAGAAGGATTAAAAAGAAAATTAGCATAGAATTTTTAGCCTTGAAGGTATTTTGATACATGTAACCTGGGCTTTCAAAAAATGTTTTTGTTGTTATTATTAAGTGCAGAGATTTTTTTATATAAAATAATAAATTTTTGCTGAAACACTGGTCAAAAATTTTACAGAAAGTCATTTTAGCATTACTTCCTCTGACAGTGTCACCTGGTACAATCTGCACCTCTCACACTCCTTAATGTTGCCACTGAAGCACGGTCTCTACTTCCACTGTGGTGTGAGGAGGAGTTCCTCACCTGTACAGTGAGGAGCACACTCCCTACCTTCTCTCTGTGGGGATGTGAGGAGAGGTGAATACAAGTGAGAAGCACTGCAAAGAGTTGGCACACAGTCAGTTTTGGTCCACGGTAAGCCTCCTGTTTCCTCTCTCTTCCCCACAGCCATCCAGGGTTGGACCCATCATCCCCCAGGGAGGCAGGAAGAAGATAGCTAGTTCAGAAAAAGAATTCCATTCTTATTCCAGTGGTCCCTGAACATCACATATCATGACCCATATATACAAAAACTCAGGAAACGTGAGGAAGGACTGAGGGGATCAACAGGCACCTCATTTTGCTTCTCCTCCCAAGTTCAGAACCATCTCAAAGATGGTTGCAAAGGCCAGAGGGATGGAGATCAAAATAATAACTTTATAACCAAAAAGTCAACTGGAGAATGCACTTTGGATGCACAGCCAGAAAGGTTTGCTTACATTTCACTCTTGAACTCAACATATTTATTTGCCCTATTACAGACCCACCCTGTCACAAACTGTGTTGGGCAACATATGGGCTGCCCCTTCACTTCAGCATAGGCAGGCAGATCTGGAGGGATAGAGAGAGACTCCCAAGGGAAAAGGGTGACTGTGATAAGTGTCCTTTCTTGCACTGGGTTGAATACTGTCTCCCCAAAAAGTCATGTCCTTTCAGAACCTCAGAATGTGACTTTATTTGGAAATAGGATTATTGCAGATATCATCAGTTAAGGTGAGGTTACACTAACTAGGAAACTCACTGTCACTGAGTTGATTCAAACCCATAATGGTCCTTTAGGACAGAGTAGAACAGCCCCGTAGGGATTCCAAGGTTATAAATCTTTACAGGAGCAAACTGCCTCATCTTTCTCCCATGGAGTGGCTGATGGGTTTGAACCACAAAACTTTTGGTTAGCAGACAAATGCTTTAACCATTATTACACCAGAGCTCCTTTACTAACTAGGATGAGCCCTTAATTCAATATGAGTGGTGTCTTTATAAGAAGAGGAGAAGACACTCAGAGACACAAATGAAGACATGGATACATATGGACAAAGCCAGGTGATGACATGAGATACATCAACAAGCCAAGAAACTGTAAGGATTGCTGGCTTGAGCTCTGGTGGCATAGTGCCTTAAGGCATTTGCTAACCAGAAGGCTAGCACTTCAAACCCACCAGCCACTCCTTGGAAGGAAGGTTGGGCAATCTATTTCCATAGAGATACCACCTCAGAAACCCAAGGAGTGGTCACTATGAGTCAGGACTTACTCGATGGCAGTGAGGTGTTTTTTTTTGTTTGTTTGTTTTTTTTTTTGTGGCCATGACAAGAAGCATGGGACATATTCTCCCTCAGAGCCCAGAGAAGAAACCAATCCTGCACACCTTGATTTTAGACTTCTAAACCTGTGAGAGAATAAATTTGTGTTGTTTTAAGCCACTCAGTTGGTGGAACTTTGTTACAGCAGCGCTAGAAAACTAATAATAATAATAATGGTAACCCAGTTGTTATTAAGCCATTTCCAACTCATGGCAACCTCATGTATGTCAGAGCAGAACTGAGCTCCACAGCTTTTCAATGGCTACTTTTTCGGAAATAGATTGCCAGAACTTTCTTCCAAGGCACTTCTGGGTGGATTTGAACTATCAGCTTTTCAGGTGGCAGCCAACTGCTTGATTGTTTGTACCACCCGGGAAGTTAATACACCCTCCTAAATTACCCACTAAAAAAGTCCTCCAAGGGGCAAGTGAATGAAAGGCAGAGCAGGATCAGGAACATGAAGCTGAGGAGGAGTACCCTCGCCTCCAGAAATGATCCATTGCTTCTTCTTTAATGACTTGGGCCAAGTATCTCCTTTAATACCCCTTTGGGAGCTAGTTAATTACTGGTATAAATAGCTGATACCTCTTTTACAGAGATGCTTGGGGATAAATTATGTTCTTGGGCTATGTGGTTGTGTGTTTACCTGAAGGCAGTGTGCCCAAACTCTCTGGAAACAGCATGCATAGAAATAAAGGTGCACAGGCACCATTGTACGTGGCCACCATTTATTCCTTTTGACTCCTCTGCCACCACATCTCTGGCACCAAGGATACACTCCTGATTACGCGACTAACTTGTTTTCCTCCCAAGAGTTCCTTCATGTTCTTGACAAGTCAGTCTTAGCAATTACTTATTTGGTGAATTCTTAAGTGGCAGCCAGTGGATTGTCAAGGCCTTTGGGGAGGCGATTATTCTATCTTGTAGTTTGTCCAAAAGCAGGACCTCAGAGAAATGAAAAGAGGTGAATAGAACATGAGTGGCCTTTAAATATTTTTCTTCTAATCTGAGAACTCACTGCCTGTCACCTCTTCACCCAACTCCCTACTAATGCTCCCACTCAGAAGGTCCTAACTCCTTCAACACTCAGTGATGATGCCACCTCCTCTAAGAAGCTTTCCCAGATAACCCAGCCAATTCCCATCTTGAATGGATTTTCCCCACCCTAATACCTGAAGAGCATAGTGCCTAAGGCACTTGACTGCTAACCAGAAGGCTGGTGGTTCAAACCCACCAGCCATTCCTCGGAAGGAAGATGGGGCAATCTACTTCCGTAGTGATACTGCCTCAGAAACCCAAGGAGGGTTTGCTATGAGTGGGGTCCAACTCGACGGCACATAACAACAAAATACCTGAAGAAGTGCCTGACCCAAGCTAATCTCTTCAGTTGTCTCAAATGCATGCAAAGCATATGAAAAAGTAAAAATGGAAGAGAATTGATGCATTTAGACTGTGGTATTGGTGAGGAATATTGATTTTACTGTTGACTGCCAGAAGAATGAACATATCTGTCTTGGAGAAAGTACAGAAAGCGTCTTAGAAGCCAGGATGGCAAGATATGGGCTTGCTTACTTTGGACAGGTCACCAGTAAAGACAAATCACTGGAAAAGGACATCATATTTGGTAGAGAGTCAACAAAAATCTGGGAAGTCCTCAGTGAGATGGATTGACACGATAGCTACAGCAATGGGCTCAAACATACTACCAATCATGAAGACGGTGCAGGACTGGGCAATGTTTCATTCTGTTGTACCTGGGATCACCAGCAGTTGGAGTTGACTCAATGGCAACTAACAACAATAATAACAAAATACCTGGAACACAGGACTATAGTTATCCATGTGCCTGCCATCTTTCACACTGGGATCTCAGTGAGAGTAGAAACTCTCTCTCACCTCTTTTTATCCTTAGCACCCTGGACTAGGAAATTCCCATTGACTGTCAGAGCCCAGCCTGACCCAGACCTAACCTCTAGGCAATATGCACTCAGCAATGCTTTGTTGAAAATCAGGAAACCAAGCAATGGTCTCTTTCCTTTTCCCTATCACATCCACCTCATTTCTTACAATTCATTTTATCTATAAATGTGGGAGGTGTGGAAAGGTCCTTGCACTCTCCAGGAACATAGGTTTGACTCTTCTCTCCCCATATCTTCCTCTCTCGCTAGCAGCCCTTGCAGTCCCTTTGCCTAGCACAAGGGAGGCAAACCTGACCCTAGAGCCTGTTTCAGATGCTGCTTTGCGAGGCTTTTGGAAGGTTTGAGGCCATGAGCCCTTTGTGGTGCAAATGATTGGCATTCATCACTAATCAAAAGCTTGGCAGTTTGAGTCTACCCAGTAGTGCCATGGAAGAAAGTCCTGGTGATCTATTTCCAAAAAGATTACAGCCAAGGCAACCCTATGGAACTCAGGTCTACCCTGTAACACATGGAGTAGCCATAGGTCAGAATCGATATGATGGCAAAGGGTTTGCCTGAGATATAACTTCAGGACTATTTCTCAGGATGACATCGAATCTGACCTTTTTGTATTGTTTTCTCCTCTAAGAGGGGAGTGTGTGTGTGTATGTATAGGACATGAGTAGGCGGCGTGATGGTGAGGTTGAGGGCTGCTGGGAGCTGTGTGGTCTGGCTGTCAAGCACATGGGCACTTTTTCTAAGAAGCCAAGTATAGCCAGACAGAGAAAAGATAATGGACTTAGAGAAGAAACTCCAAAATCCAAACATTTGATTACTGAGAGTCTCCATCTCAATAATCAAACTGCAGTCTTTGAGCTTATTCACTCTCTCAAAAAGCATGTCCTCTGCCTAGGCCTGGATGGTATATAGAGAGATTAGGGACTAGTACTGTCTCATGAGGAGCTCACAGTGCAGAGAGGGAGATAAGAGTCATTTCGTGGGATGTTGCAGTGGGAGCAGCCTCATGCTGGGAGGAGACATCTAGTGCTATGGGAGCCCCTCTCTGAACCTAAGACACCATGGGATGGCATCTCAGAAGAGGTGATGCTGAGTTCAGTCTCAAGAGATCACTACGGGTAGTTCAACAGATTTTTGGAGGGAATGGTAGGCTGGGGTTGGGTGCCACATCAAGAATAGGGAAAGGATGAAGAGCAGTATGTATACAACTGGGTGATATAAAAGAAGGCAGTAGGCAAATTGTGGGGAGGCCCTCAGATGGTGTGCAAAGGGTTTGGGCTTTATCCTGAAGGCCATGTGTTTGGAATGTCAGGGGAGAATGGTGAGGAGGGTGCTGCATTAATGCAAGGGAAAGATTGACATCTGGACTTGGGCAGTGATGGTGGGGATAGCACAGAGGGGTGGATTGCAGAGATGCTTAGAGGAGAAATGGGTGGGAGTGGGTGGTGATTCAAGGCAGGTGTTAGTTAGGATGACTTTCTGGCGTGGTAGCTGGAGAATGGGGCCATTCACTTAGATGGACCAAGACCATAAATACTGGCAGAGAGGCATGCAGTGCAGTGGCCAAACCTGACTGCAAGTCCCAGGACTTCCCCTTGGAAGCCAAGTGACTTTAAGGAACCCATAAAGCTTTCAGTGCCCCGTCTTCCTCTAGGGAAATGTGAGAATCAAATAAAATGTATGTGAAAATGTTTTGAAAATTATAAGCATTTCTCAAATATAGGTATCCCTCGCTTTTCAAAAGTTATCTTTATGCCAGTTTGCTTTTACATTGGTACTAGTTAGTCCTAATTAATTAATTTCGCTAACCAAAAGAAATCTGAAAAGGATGTTTGCTTTTAGGAAAAAAGGTGAGTGTGAAACTAAAAACCAAACCAAACCAAACTCACTGCTGTCCAGTGGATTCAACTCATCTTGACCCCTCCCTGGGTTTCTGAGGTGATATCTCTATGGAATAGGAGTTCTGGTAGCATAGTGCCTAAGGCACTTGACTGCTAACCAGAAGGCTGGTGGTTCAAACCCACCAGCTACTCCTCAGAAGGAAGGTTGAGCAATACACTTCCGTAGTGATACGGCCTCGGAAACCCAAGGAGGAGTCGTTATGAGTCAGGGCGACTCCGTGGCACATAACAACAACAACAACATCTCTATGGAAGTAGATTGCCCAATCTTTAGGCACTAGGCCACCAGAGAGAGTGAAACTAGTGCTCAGAATTTGTGTTGCAGAGGCCGAGCCCTTACAAGGCTGCACGCACCACCTCAGAGGAGCTGCAAGAGTGGTATCGTCAGCTCCTTTCCCAGGAACTATGCTGTGCATACATTACTTCTACTTTATACAGGGTGTGTATTTATCATATCGTTCTTGCTCTTGTTATACTTTAGTGTTATTTTTGGTTTTATGTGTTATTTGGTAGGCTTATTTTTGGATCTGGGAACACTCAAATTTTTTCCCATATAGATGAATGGTAATTGCTTTTTCACTTTACACCATTTTGGCTTAGTAAAGGTTTCGTAGGAACATTCTATTTTCAGATAGTGGAGAAAACCTGTCTAGGGAATTCATTCCAGAAGAAAGGGCCAGGCCAAAGGAGAGGCCATGCAACCAACCGGCCAAGGAAAAGCTGCTGAAGTTCCCTGGCCTGGGCCACCATCTGGCCACATTTGGGCCAGTCCTGGTCTCTGAGCTCTCCAAAGACCCTGCAGAGTCATGAGCAGAGAGGCCCATCAGGGGTATGAATCATTCAGACTACCCCACTGTTGCTGCTGCTGCAGGCACTTCTGTGGTGCTTCTGAGCAGGAGGTGGGCCCTCAAATAGCCTCTGTGGGCTCCATTCTGCCCCCCCCCCCATGCACATGGCTGGTCAGACAGAGTCTTTAAAAGGCAGTGATGATTCAGTGCCCCCACAATGAGCCAGAACCCTCTGGCTGCTTGGCAATCCTTCCATGACTCAGCCAGGAGCTTAGAATCCTCTGGACTTAGCATATCTGTGGGCTCTCCCCCCCCACCCCCACCTCCCACCTTGCTTTTGGTAAGCATCTGTTTGCAGAAGTCCCACAGTGCTTCTTCCTTTTACGTGCAAAAAATGTTAAATAAACATTTGAGGAATAAGGGCTTTATAATGATGAGAGTAAACACTGAAAAGTAGCAGCTATTATGAAATGTGGGTTTCTTTTTTTAAAAAAAGGAAAGAAAAATAAATGGAAAATGCTGCTTGTCTTGAGTAGGCCTCTGAGTGACTCTCCAGTGTGGGGAGGAAGGACAGGGATCGCAAATTTTGGGCTGTGTCTCCTAGATCCAAACCCAAAACCCACTGCCATTGAATCAATGCCAACCCATAATGACCCTATAGGACAGAGTAGAACTGCCCCATAGGGTTTCCAAGGCTGTAAATCCTTACAGAAGCAGACTGCCTCATCTTTCTCCTGTGGAACAGCTAGTGGGTTTTAACTGCCAATCTGTTGGTTAGCAGCCAAATGCATTAACTAACCACTATGCTACCAGAGCTCCTTTCTCCCAGACCCAGGCTGCCTCAAGGCCCAGGGTGCTTCCAGCTCATCTGAGAACTTCCTGCTCCTGGATCTTTAGACGGGAAGGACAGGTTAGACTCTGAGACCAGAGAAGACAGCTTCTGTGTGCTTTAAACTGTGCGGCAGGCTTGGGCTGCTTCCCTGCCAAAAAGGTATGCGGGAGACCAAGGAGAAGGAGATGGAGGTCACCCCAGTGGACAGGCTCCTGAGACTTACCCAAGAATGGAAAGTTGGGTCAGATGTTAGGGGCCATCCATGAGGTTTGGATGGCTCCTCCCCCTACACCCTTAGTTCCCAAGCATATCACTTAACCCCAAGCATGCTAAGTCAAAAAGGTTTTTTTCTGAGTTCACTGCCTGGTAGGGCATTCTATTTCTCTTTACAATTCAATGCCCCAACCTTTCTCTGCGGGTACAACCTAATGGTTTGACCAGTGAAAAACCCCTTGCTGTTGAGTTGACTCTGACTCATGGCAACCCAATGTATGTCAGAGTAGAACTGTGTTCCATAGGATTTTCACTGGCTGATTTTTCAGAAGTGGATCACCAGGCATTTTTTTTTTTTTTTTTTTAAGCATCTCTGGGTGGACTTGAACCTTCAACCTTTCAGTTAGCGTGTTAACTGTTTGCACCACCCAGTGATTTGACAGCCAAGAACAAATTCTAGCCCTGACACTCAGCTGTCAGCCCCAATTTGTTACTTTCCCTTAGCCTTAGCTTCTGTCTAAGTTTCCTGAGGCTGCTGTAACGAAGCAAATGCGGTGGCTTATAAGAACAGAAATTTATTCTCTTATAGTTCTAGAGTCCAGTAGCCTGAATCCAGAGTGTTGGCAGGGCCATGCTCTCAACAAAAGCTCTAAGGGAATATCCTTTCTTATCTCTCTCATCTTCTGGAAGCTCCAGGCATTCCTTGGCTTGCAGCCGCAGCATAACTCTATCATCACATGAATATTTCTCCTCTGTTTCTCTGTGTTACTACTCCTCTTCGGTAGAACACTACTCATACTGGATTAGGATCCACCCTACTCCTGTACAACCTCACATTAACTCAAAACCTCTTCAAAGACCCTATTTCCAAACAAGGTCACATCCACAGGTACCAGGGTTAGGACTTCAAAATAATTTTGGGGGACATAATTTAATCCATAGCAGCTTCCTTATCTGTAAAATGGGTTAACAAAGGACCTTCCTCATATGCTTATTGGGAGAATTAGATGAAATGGTTCAGGGACATACAGTAAACACTCAGTAAATGCCAGCAATTCTTGTTTTCCATATCCTCCTGTCCTAGGCTGGGAAGCAGTGGTGCCCTAGTTGCTGGCTGAAGACCAGCAACTTTATGTCAGATTGTAAGCTACTATTACTTTGCAGAATGGCTTTAGAAAATATGTGATTCATTGCATTTCAGGGCTGGAAGGGACCTTTAGAAACCTTTTGGTACACCACAGGCCTCACCACATCAGCTATCTCCTGATGGGCCCATCACCCTTGGAATATAAGCAATTTGCTGTGGAGTAAAGATACTACATCAGATAAGATAAAAGGCTGTTGTGGCTAATGACATTTCCTATTCATGAAGGTTTGATGAATTTTTGCTGGTTGCAGACTTTGAACTAGATAAGGTGTAGGAATTTTCTGGGCTCTTGTTTTTCAATGGGCTCCTTGGGGAAGCTGAGTTTTGGGGAAAGGGAGTCTGTGCACAGATGAAGAAGTTCATGGTGGGACTGTTTTTTTTTTTTCCTTTCAAAACATACATCCTCCTCTAACCCCCACTGGGATATTTCAGATTCATGACTGGGGGCAGTGTGTGTTGATAGAGCTTCTCAGGTGATTCTGATACACATGCCTACTTCTGGCTGAGAACCACAGACCCAGGCAAAGGATCAGAGAATAAGCAACATGCAATAATATCATAATATGGATTTTGCTGTTAGACTATAAACAAAGAAAAGTAGACCTTATATTTGTATAATTTGTAGTTTATAAACTCTTCACAAATATCACTTCATTTGATGTCCAAGGTTATACTCTGATAGTCAAGGCTGGTATATCTCTATTTTATAAATGAGAAAGTTGAGGCCCAGAAAGGACAAGTGAACATAGAAAAATAGGAAGAAGCCAGAGGGAAGCCCAGCTCTTCTGATCTACACCATCATGGTCTCTGTTATGGACTGAATTGTGTCCTAAAATATATGGTGAAATTCTTATGCCAGTACCTGTTTGGAAGTAGGGGTTTTCTTGTTATAGTAATGAGGTCAGACCAGAGTAGGGTGGGTCCTAGACCTAATCACTTTTGATTTATAAAAAGAGAAGAAGAGATAGAAAGACACACACAGGGGAAAGACAGAAGACAAGGAATGCCAAGGATTGACAGCTGTCACCAGAAACTAAGAGAGAAGCCCATAGAAGGAATTAACGTGGTGGTGGTGGTACTTAAATTTGTGTGTCAACTTGGCTGGGCCTGGTTGAGTGGCTGGGCAGCTAATGTAGTTATTCCCCATGGAGAGATTGGTAATTAACTTTATGGTAGAATCTATTGGAACAGCTGAGTAGCTGCTTTGGGTATGTGGTCTGCTTCTTGTATGTGAGAAACAGCTTTGGGAATGGTCTTTAGCTTATGGCATGCTTGAACCCTGCGTGTAGCCTAGTTGTTGTTCAGCAGCCTGTCACGCTCTGCCTATCTTGAGACTTTTAATAGACTTGAATTAATGGCCTACCATGTGGTTTGGTAATATCGGGACTGTGCCTTTTTACTTGTTGACCTTTGGCTTGTCAGCTAGCAGCCAGCAGCTGGGTGAAGAAAAGTCTTCAGCTTCAGTGGGCCAGGAGCAGGAGGCAGAGCTGAAGCCCAAGGTTGAGGGGCTTTCACCCAGCCCCTAGAGCCTGGCACTTTGAACTGAGACATAAAGCCTCCAAACTGTAAGAGAATAAACTCCTGTTTCTTCAAGCCATCCCATCTGTGGTATATTCCTCGCAGAGTGGCACTAGGTAACCAGAACAATGACCAAGACCCTGATGTGGACATCTAGCCTTCAGAACTATGAGAAAAATAAATTCATGTTCTTTAAAGCCATCCAGTTTAGTCTTTCTGCTATGGCAGCACTAGGTAAGTAAGGTAGTTTCAGTACAGGCCTTGCTGTGGGTATGAGCAGTGGAGCTGTGGCAATGGTCCAAGGTAAGTGGGGACATTTTGAAATGTACACTTAAAAAACATGTTAAATGTACATTTAAAAACGTAAATCTTGTCAAAAGCACCTTGAATGGGTACCAGTTTCCTTGCGTGATGTTATGTTGGGCTGGGTTGTCATTACTATTTTATGGCAGTATGTGGAATTACACAGCAAAACTCCCTATAGTTTTCCTGCCTGCCCTATGTAGGAAGCCTCCAACTGTCACGAAATGTTCTGGACAATAAAGTGGATATCAGGCACGTTCTTTGGTTTGCTTGAAGTCCATAAGTCCAGTGGGAAAAACTTAAAGCCAGCTAATAGTTGGAGTTCAGGAATGAACCAATAGACTTGGTTCCCCAAAGGAGTATGACTTGGAAGAAGACAGAATGAGACTCTGAAGAAATCACTGAGGGAAGCAAAGCTCTGGCAGGGTGGAGCAGCCTTGAAGAAGTGTTGGAGAGGGTGTTGGAGAGAGCTGTACACATTCCAGACATGATATGAGGCTGGCCTAGCTGTCCCCTGCTTCTACCTCTCCCTGCATGCCTGTGACCTAGGGAGGGAGGGCTGGGACATCGATGACATAATTGTCACCAGGTCCCTAACAACCCTCCTGAAAGAGCTGGTCTATTGCCTTTAAAAGAAGCTCAGTATTCCCCATTTGCCTGATTTTAATCTGTATTCTTTCTCTGTAATACATAATTATATTCTCTGTAATAACCTGTAACTATGAGTATAACAGCTCTCAGTGAGTTCTGTGAGTCATAGTGAACTATTGGAACTGAGAGTGGCTTGGGGGACCCCTGAAATCTGCATTTGGGTCAGAAGTGAGGATAGTCTTGTATGAACTCCACTCCCTCTAATTTCATAGTTGGCTAACTTTCGAAGGCAGGGACAGTGAATACAGGAGGTTGACAGGCCAGAGGCCATTAGAAATGGCACAAACATTGGGCATGAATAGGGAAGACTAGAATCCTATGGGCATCTGAGTAAGGGACTGCATGGAGCAGAAGAAACACTGGACAAGAGACAGAGGCAGCAGCTGAGACTTTATGTAAGACCTTCTCCTCTTTTCCACCCATTTGGCCTGGAATTTTTAGAGGGAATAACTAGGGAGTACATCTCTCAGGAAAACACTGAGATTTATGATAATTAAACAAATAACAATTTTGGTCAATGGTATAAATATGACACTGCTAGACATCAGTAGGGAAGGCCTGGAGACAGCTAAGCTGCATTCATTTTGAGAGAGAGAGTTGTTGCAAGTAGTGGATGGAGGTCCCTAGGGAGGAGAGGAAGCTACCCTATCCTCTTCCAGGAGGGTTCTTTCTGTCCTTCCACACTCTGCAGTGGGAACTCCATAAGGGAGGTGGTACACAATCTGGCTGGCCAGACTGAGGACATTGGGAGAGCCCCCAGTGGGTGAATGAGGGTGATCACTGTGAAATCAAAGGCCTTTCTTCTATTTTGTCCTTCTAAACAGGAAACATGATAAGAAGGGAAACTTCTTCCTTAGGCCAGGTCTGGTCAGCATTATCCTCTCTTCTTCTAAGTGGACAAAGGGAATGTGGTAAGATTAAGGTGTAAATTTGTATTTCTGGAGACTGAAGAAGTCACCATGACAGGACAAAATTTATCTCAGTTTACAAGGATTTTATTAATGAACTAGTCATTATTTCCATTTCCATTGTTCCTTTGTCTCATGGGACCTTATGGGAAGCTGGGTTAACAGAGGTTATTTCCCTAACTCTGGGAGACTGAGCTGGGAACCTGGCATAGGGTTGTTGGCCACACAGCATTAAAATATTCCTGAATGTACTAGCATAACAACATCAAAATGCTATATAATAATTCCTAATGATGGGTTTTGAGAAAACTTGAGAATTCAAGAGTTTTTAGAACCTGTAAGTTCACACCTACACAGAGCCTCAGAATGTAACCTTATTTGGAGGTAGGGTCTTTGTAGTTGTAATTAGTTAAGATGAGGTCATACTGGAATAGGAAGATCATACTATAAATCCAGGACTGATGTCTTTGTTAGAAGAAGAGAGGGTGCATAGGGACACAGAGGGAGAGGCCATTTGAAGATGGAGGAAGAGATTGGAATGATACATCTCCAAGCCAAGGAATGCCCAGGATTGCTGGCAACCCCCAGAAGCTAGGAAGAGTCAAGGAAGGGAAGAAGTCTTTCATATATCCTCCAGAAGAAACCTAGCCTGCTGATACTTTGATTTTGGACATGTAACTTTCAGAATTGTGAGGATAAATTTGTGGTATTTCAAGTCACTCAGTGTATGGTAATTTGTTATGGCAGCCCTAGCACATGTATACAGAAACCATGAAGTCAAGTCTACTCAGTTTGCAAGGAAAGTTATAGAGATAAAGAAACTAAAGATTTTATGATAGACAGGAGGAGACCTGGGTTGTGCAGATGGTTAATGTACTCAGCTGCTAACTGAAAGGTAGGTGGTTTGAGTGCACCCCCAGAGGTGTCTCAGAAGAAAGACTTGGTGATCTGTTTCCAAAAAATCAATGATTGAAAACCCTGTGGAGCACAATTCTGCTCTGATACACACAGGGTTGCCAAGAGTTAGAGTTGATTCTACAGCAACTGGTTGGTTTATGATAGATGGGTAGGTGGGATGGACAGGAGGTTGATTTGCATAAAGACCTAGGGCTAGAGGAGCAGTAGGAAAGACCAAAAGAGGGCAAACAACATGGTGATGCTTCCAGAGACTGGGCCTTCACTCTCCCTGTGGGCTCAGACTTGAGCTTGTGAAGAGAAAAGCTGCAGGCAGGGTGAAAAAATGAACCAAATCAGTCACCATTGAGTTGATTTTGACTCATTGCAGCTCTTGTACATCAGAGTAAGCCTGGGCTCCATGGGGTTTTCACGACCATGATCATTTGAAAGCAGATTGCCAGGTCTTTCTTCTGAGGTATCTTTGGGTGGGTTTGAATTTGCACCAGACAGGATGAATGACTTTTTTTTTTTTTTTTAATTGTGATTTGGGTGAAAGTTTACAGAGAAAATTCATTTTCTATACAATAGTTGATTCACATTTTATTTCATGATACTGATTGCAATCTCCGTGATGTAACAGCTCTATTCCCGCTTTCTCCCTGTGGTTACCTTTCCCCTCTGTCCTTTTTCCTATGCATTCCTGCCCTCTGAGCTATCTCTCTGTGCAAATACTGCCCTTCTGATTTCCCATGGTTGATTGTTCTAAAGAATATACCTACCTGATGTAAATGTTCACCTTATGTGCCTATCTATTGTTTGGCTGGAAGCCATGGGAGTGAGTTCAATTCCAGGCCTAAAGAGTAACTGGGACCATAGTCTTGGGGGATTTCACCAGTCTCTGCCAGACAAGTGAGCCTGGTCTTTTTTATGATTTTGAGTTTTGTTCCACATTTTTCTACCACTATATCCAGGATCTCCTATTTTGATCTCTTTCTGAGTGTTTTAAAGGACTTGTTTTTAAGAAAGATATTGGATGACACAGGCGCAAGCAGTGGGATTCATGCCCAAATGGGTGAGGGGCCTTCTCTGTCCTCTATTTGGAGCAAGGATGGCTCAGCTTGGAGAATCACAAGCTCAGGCATCACTTTGGTGTCACAAGGGTCACCCTCAGGTCTGGCAGCATCAGCTGACAGCACCCAGGAACAGATACTGGGTAGATGTGGAGGTATTCCCTTAAGTGGCTTTCTGGGCAACAGCCATCACTGTGCATGAGAGGACTGCATGTGGGCACAATGTTGGCCTTGAAAAAACTCAGGAGACATTTTGGAGGTGTCTAAGGGTCTGTGTGTATAGGTAGCAGCAAGAGCAATGAGATTCAGGCTATTTCAATTAATGGGATCTCATTTGTCTTCATTGGCTGTGAGTCCTAGAGAAAATGGGGCTGCAGGTAAGGAAGCTGGCATTCCATTTGGGAAGTCATTTGCTCGTGCTCACTGTAGTGACTGCAGGGTGCCTTTTTCAGGTGGCCCTTCAGGACTGAGGCACTCATCCCCCGGCCTCTAAGAGTGTTGTCTGCTGCTGGCTCAAAGCTGAGTCCACTCTGGGCATTACCCTCAGTCAAAGAGAGCCCCTCAGCCCACACAGCATCCCCTTCTTGGGATGCCTCACCCAGCGACTGGTCACTGCAGAGGTAGAAAGGCTTGTTCCCCTTGCTCTAACTTGAGACAACTCTTCCCTTGCTTGAGGTTTCTGTTGCAAATGCTTCACAGGTCAGCTTCTCAGTCCTGCTTCCTTCACTCCCCCAACAAAGGTGTTGGTCTCAAGAGCATAGCACAGAGCCTAAGCTCTGTCAGCATCTGCATCCTGGGAGCCTGAGTTAAGATGGGCTCCAATCTTGTGGTCTCTGTATCACTGCACTGCTTCCTACAGGGGAGAAGAGACAGCAGTCAGAGCCACAGACCTCACTACCCTTGGAACACTTGGATTTGAGGCCCTGCCCTAAGCACTCTCTAAAAGCCTTAGAGATGTGTGCAAAATATGGATAGGGCCCTGGAGAGAGTGATGCCATGTCTAAGAGTCCCTCTTCTATGTGTCCTTGGCCATGTAGGGGTTGTCTTAGTTATCTAGTGCTGCTATAACAGTGGTTCAAACCCACCAGCCACTCCTCGGAAAGAAGGTTGGGCAATCTACTTTCGTAGTAATACCTCCTCGGAAACACAAGGAGGGGTCACTATGAGTTGAGTCCAACTCGACGGCACATAACAACAACAACAACAAAGCTATAACAGAAATACCTTGGGTAGATAGCTTTAACAAACAGAAATGTATTCGCTCACATTTTAAGAGACTAGAAGTCTGGATTCAGAGTACAGGCTCTAGGGGAAGACTTTCTCTCTCTGTGGGCCCTAGAAGAAGGTTCTTGTTTCTAGTTTCTGTTTCCTGGTTCCTTGGAAGATCTCTGAGTGTCTGGCATCTCTCTTACCCCATCTCTCCTCTGCTTTTTTGCTTAATCTCTTTTATATCTCCAAAGAGTTGTACTCAGATATACCTTATACTAGGATTATGAGGCTGGCACAGGACTGAGCAATTCTGTTGTACATTCTGTTGTACATAGGGTTGCTATGAGTCAGAGCCAACTCAATTGCACCTAACAACAGCAACAACAACAACAATCCTGCCTCATTAATATAACAAAGACAACTGTGTTAGACTGGGTTCTCTAGAGAAAAAAAAAAAAACAGTAAAGCTTATATATAGAGAGAAAGAGAAGTTTACCTTAGGAAAATGGCTCACACACTTATAGAAGCTGGCAAGTCCAAAGTTCTTGGATCAAACGTCAAGCTGGAGGCTTTTTCTGAATCATGCAGCCACAGGGGCTGAGGAGCTCAAGGTTAGCAGACAGTATACTGGCTGATGACTCCAACGAATGATGAATCTAAGATCTCCAGGCCGAATAGTGGATTGTTCGCTCACAGACAGTTGTAGGCAGCACAACAGGATCCTGATCCACAGAAGAATGTCTCTTTTCCCAGGATGTCCATAGATATACTGGAAGCAGGCCACACCCCTAGGGAAACTCCCTTTCAACAGATTGGCAGCTCAAAACATATATATCTGATCCCATCATGGGAATAATCACATCACAACTGCTTAAACCACACAGAATTGTGGTCAAGCCAAGTTGACACACGGCTCCAACTATCACAACAACCCTGCAAAAAC
>NW_006921626.1:9030467-9064922 GCF_000298275.1 Orycteropus afer afer | reverse complement strand
TGGGCACCTCCCAGAACATTGTTTTGTTCCACTCCCAACAGAAATACTCCAGGTGGACACCTTCAGCAATCAGGAGCTCCTCAGTTGCTCATAGCAAATTCCACCTTGGAGTTTACAAAGACTTATGGGTAGAAAAGCCACACAAAGTAATTTACTACACTGCAAACCCATTCCCAAATGTGAACATAACCACAGGCAGAGAGGTTAGGATTTACTACAAATATTTTTTGGGGGCACAATTCAATCCAGAGCAGGGATGTCAAAGAAATTGCAATGCACATATTGGACAGGCAAAAATGATTTATTCAAGGCTATTGCAATAGGAGAAAGATACAAGCATTCAGTCTGAGCTCAACTCCACTGAAACTAAGATTTAGCTGCTACTGAGTCAAACCTGACTCATGGCAATTCTGTGCACAATGGAAGGAAGCACTGCTCAGTCCTGTGCCCTTCCCATGATGGGTGGCAAATGGGAGTGTTGTGATTCAAACAGTTTTCATTGGCTGATTTTCAAAAGTAGGTGGTCAAGCTAATAGAAAAGTACTACTAGCTTGTACTAGTAAAGGGATGGGTTGGTAATTTATTGAGCTTGCAATTTAGGGGCCATTTGGCTTGGAATGCTTTCTTTTGCTGTAATTAGGCCATCTGGATCCTACAAGGGCTCAGGCAGGAGAGGGAGAGAAGGTACTCCCTGGTTAGGAGCCTGGATAATGTAAAGGCCAATGGAACGAGGAATGTCAAGGAGATAAAGCAGAAAGAAGCTTGTCTAAAGTTTAGTCAAGCTGAGGGGAACTTTAAGACAGTCTTGGTCAAGGGTCTTGGGTAAAATAGAGAAAGCAGAGTGCATTCTAAGTTGTTGACACTTGAACTCTTTATTGACCCAGATGCCCATGTGCACCATGGACACAAGATAACTAGGCCTTATTTCTAGCAAGTTTTACAAAGGTTTGTACATAGTTCGGCCCTTCCACGTTGCACAACAGTCTTTCATTTCAGTCTGCAAAATGGCGTGGGGATGGTGTCGTCAGACCTCTAACCTCACGAGGTGGGAGGAAGATCTAGAACAACATCAACAGCCCAAGGCTAGTTTCTAGAGGGTCGGACACGTCGCTATCCTCCAACTTTTTTGCCAGTTCTGACACCAACCATCCCTCCTATAGCACTCTCTACTTCTCTGCTGGCTTCAGTAATTCATTGTAATGACCACACAGAACTCACACACAATGCTCAAGATTATGGGTTTTATTAAGAAGTAAACCAAATAAAAAACAAACTCACTGCCATCAAGTTGGATCTGACTCATAGTGACCCCTCCTTGGGTTTCCGAGGCAGTATCACTACGGAAGTAGATTGCCCAATCTTCCTTCCGAGGAGTGGCTGGTGGGTTTGAGCCACCAGTCTTCTGGTTAGTAGTCAAATGTGTTAGGTACTACTCTACCAGAGTTCCCACTAGGGAAGAAGCAGATTACAATACAGGATCAGAAAACAACTCAGGACACAGTTCTTCAACCAGGACAGCTTCTTCTCTGCTGTACCATAGGCATGCTTCTCTCTGGCCTCAGCCTCAGGCAAGTGTTGCAAAGCTCTTCTAGCTTTGCCAATAGGTACCAAAGAGGCATCCCACTCTGCCAGCAAGCCTTCTGCCCAAAGGCACTCAGTTTTCTCACTCCATGGGTTGCAAAACCTGCTGTTCTGTCTCATACTGATCTGTTGGTTCTGTTTGTTCTGCTTTCTCTGCTGCTAACATCTCTCTGCCATCGTCTCAGTGCAGGAATCCAAGGAAACACTCCTGGCTCCTCTCTTGATAGCAGTGAGATCTTCCCTTTCTGCCTTTGAGATAGCTCATTTTAAGCCCAGCAGGATGGCAAAACTGACCAGTCCCCACGTAAGTGTTCCATATGCCTTATTTGCATGGTCCCACCCCCACAAGGGTGCCAAGTACCTTATTTACATTATTTGCAAGCTATCCAATCCCCTTGGTGGGCCACAAACACCTCTCATTTGCATGGTCCCACCCAGTCAGCTGGTGGAAATCATAAAGACCATGGCTAGAAGAGCCACGTTAAGTAATTCACTGTATCACACAGCCCTAGGAAACTTCAGCCCCATGACCTTAATGAACCACATCTTATTATAAGCAGGTAGTACTTTGAGGTGAGAGAAAAGACTCAGCCTGTACCTTCATTCTCAATTGGAGATGGATGCTTGCCCTTTGGTACTCATGTGGGTCTTTATCTTTTCTGTGAACTTTGGACATTTTGTGATCTACAGCACTTTGACTTGCCTAGCATTGACAAGTATTTTTTTGTAAGAAACCAGATAGTAAACATTTTAGGCTTTGCAGGCAACACGTGTCTCTGTTGCTTATTCTTCTTTGTTTCTCAATCCTCTAAAAATGTAAAAGATCTCTGGGTGATGCAAGTGGTTTGCAGTCAACTGCTAACCTAAAGGTTGGTGGTTCAAACCCACCTGGCAGTGCCATGGAAGAAAGCCCTGGTGATTTCTTCCACAGAGATTACAGCCAGGGAAACCACATGAAGCACAGTTCTACTATGTAACCGATGGGGTCATCATGAGTTGGAATCAATTGATGGCCCTGGGAAAAATATGAAAACCACTCTTAGCCTGTTGGCCATATAAAAATAGGCCCTGGCCAGATTTGGTTGAGAGCTGTAATTTCCCAGCTGCTTGACTTAGCCTCTGACGCCTCACATTCCTGGACCACAGCTAACATATATGCGTATTCCTCCAGCTTCTTCCAGAATCCAGCTGCTCCACAGAAACCTGAACTCCATAAAAACTGCAAGGTCAGTGGGAAGAAAAGGTCCTCTTTTCTCCAAAACTCTAATTACAAAATCTCCCCCAAAATGGTTCAGAGACTTATTTTGAGAGAAGGAAAAAATCAGAATATGGGGGGAAAATATTGCTATCATGAAAACTTTATGTTAGAAGAAAATAGGGAGAAGAAAGACCATTGGCCCAAACCACCTACCCAGCTGGTTGCCAGTAGTCACCTCCTCTTCTGTTTGATACCTGATTCCCAGCAAAGAGAGCTACCTGGGCTGGAAGGAAAGGAGTTATGTCAGTGGCTGGCGACTCTGGAGTGCACTGGCCTTTAGTCTGGAGCCTGGGTGAGGAGCCTGCTTATGGGATGAAGCCATGAGTCTCCTCAAAGTGCTTTTCAGTGAAAAGGGTCATAGGATTATTAAATCTACCTTTTTGGTGTCTGTGTAGGGGAGGGGTAAGGAAAAGTGCTTTTCATGAACCACTTGTGAATCAACCTGATGGCACAGCCCTGTTGGTAAAGATTAGATGAAAACTGGCATATGGTATTTTAGCATTCTTGGGTCCCCCCCACCCCCATCCCAATGATAATTAAATGAGAAAGGAAATGTTGAGTTCATTATTCCTCTGTTTCATATTTGTGGTCTCAGAGAACTCTCTTCTTATAACTTGAATTTTTCATTCCTGGGATTCCTACTCCCCTCCATCCCTCCCAACCTCCCTCCTTTCCATCCATCTGTCCTTCCTTCTTTCCATACATTGTCTTTCATGTGCCTGTGATTGGAGGTGGTGTGATAGATACAAAGATATTAAAGCTGTGCCCACGTTGCTTAGGGGAGCTCATGTCGAAAGCACATATGGAAAGATCTTTGTCCATTTGTAGTATTCTCTTCTTGCTGCCCAAAGAATTGCATCTGTGATGTCAGCAGCACAATGATGGCAGACCAGGGTCCTCAGCAGGCCTCTGGAGGCAGGAGATGTAAATGAAAATGTATTTAATAGTGGATTGATGTGGAAACCCCTTCCAGGCACTCTTTCTACAAGTGGCATCAGGAAGTGACAGCTAAGTGCTCTTCTCCTCTCAGGAGTGGGCTGTTATGTTATGTGCTGTGGAGTCGGACCCGACTCATAGTGACCCCTCCTCAGGTTTCCAAGGCAGTATCACTACAGAAGTAGATTGCCCCATCTGCCTTCCAAAGAGTGGCTGGTGGGTATGAACCACCAGCCTTCTGGTTAGCAGTCAAGTGCCTTAGGCAGAGTTAAGCAAAGCAGGCTCAGGCAAGTAAGAGTTCATAGCCTAAGGCCAGAAATTGTGACCATGTGATACACTGCACTCCTAACTGAGATGCCAGAGAAGATGAGGAACAGAAACAAAGCACACCATTGTTCCCAGCAGGTGCAAATACAGAGTTCAATATAGCTTGGAGGCATTTGTTTTTGTTAGTTGCCCTTGAGTTAGCATTGACTCATGGTGACTCCATGCACAAAGGAGTGAAATCTTGCCCAGTCCTGCACCATCACTATGATTGATTGCGGCTGGGACCACTGTGACCCATAGGGTTTTCACTGGCTGATTTTAGAAGTAGATTGCCAGGCCTTTCTTCCTAATCTTAGTCTGGCAGCCAGGCTGAAACCTGTTCAGCATCATAACAACACGGTACAGGAATATGTCTTCAAGACTCTTTACTGGTAGACACAATAGCTAATTCCCTCAGAATTACATTTATTTTATAATTTTGAACTAATTTCCAGAAAATGAAATAATATATTTCAGGAAAATGTGTTGTGCATTTTATTTAAATGACTCTCTTCAAATGTTTGCCTTTATATCCACTGCCATTGAGTCAATTCTAACTCATAGCAACCCTATAGGACAGAGTAGTACTGCCCCTTGGGGTTTCCAAGGCTGTAAATCTTACAGAAGCACACTGCCTCATCTTTCTCCCCAGAGTAGCTGGTGGGTTTGAACCACCAACCTTTTGGTTAGCAGCCCAGCATTTTAACCACAGCACCACAGAGCTCCTAGTTTGCCTTTAGATTTGAAGAAAAATGTGTTGTCACAGCTGTTACTGTTTGGTTCAATTGGTTTCCCGAACTGACCACCTGAGAAATCCTCTGCGGAATATTTATGAGGCCTTTCTTCTTCCCACTACTAAGTGCCAACACTGTATGATCATTTTAGAGTTGTTCTCCCTTCCTAATTAATATAAAAAAGAAGTTTTTCAGAGTCATCGCATTTTATTACTCTTTCTTTGTAAAGTAGACCATTTACACTTGATCCTCTTATGGTAAACCATTCAGATCCAACTAATGTTCAGGAGAATATTAATAGATGCTCTGAAAATTATGGAGTTCATTTTCAGAATTTGCTGCACATGGGCTGTTATTCTAATTTCCAAGTTAATACAGGTTCTAACTCATGATAACAATGCCTTTATGAAGACAGGCTCTGGATAACAAAGCTATTTCCATCCCTTTCTGAATGGTTCAGAAACCATCCTGCTTTAATCTGTTTTTAACATGTGTTTTTCTGTTCTCTGGCTTTTTAAAAAATGCTTTGTAATTCAAGAACTTAAGCTATCACTGTGTGGTAGAAGGGAAAGAAAAATGGCATTACCAGTCATTCATTTATTTATTTCTTCGTTTGTTTTTAAACAGTAAATTGAGAAGACTACTACTCATGCTGTCCATAAAAGGCTGTTGGGAGTTTTAAATGAAATCTTGACTACAGAGCTCCCGGGAGAACTCCTGCCACACAGTAGATGCTCTGAGAATC
The DNA here is from genome assembly GCF_000298275.1 of Orycteropus afer afer. NCBI lineage: Eukaryota > Metazoa > Chordata > Mammalia > Tubulidentata > Orycteropodidae > Orycteropus > Orycteropus afer. The sequence continues at coordinate 9,059,362 of NW_006921626.1, read as the reverse complement.
TTATTTTCCATCTTCCAACTTCCTTGTTCTGTCTCTTCCCTCCTCGATAAATATTTACTGAACAAATGGCTACATGCTGAAAAAATACACTTGTTGCTGCAGAGTCCATTCTGACTCATGATGACCCCATACGCTACAAAGTAGAACTTCCTGATAGGGTTTTCTGGGCTGTATTCTTTATGGAAGCAGATTGTCAGGCCTTTCTTTCACAGTGCAACTGTGCGAATTCAAACCATCAACTTTTAGGTTAATTTAAAAAACAAAAAAAGAAACTCACTGCTGTTGAGTCAGTTCTGACTCATAGTGACCCTTTTTTGGGTTTCTGAGGCTGGATCTCTATGGAAGTAGATTGCCCAGTAATAGTCAAGCATAAACTGTTTGTGCCCCTCATAGGCCATAATCTATACAGGGTATACAACACTAAAGAAACCCAAGTAAAACATTAAAAATAATATGGTATGAATAGTGTTACAACAAATATGTAGAGGGCAGTCCTCGTGCTCATTCACTCTCTCTCTCTCTCTCTCTCTCTCTTTCTCTTTCTCTCTCCTTTTCTTCTTTCTTTCTCTGCTCTCCCAAGAAATATGCAAGAGTTACATGGGTTTTTCTTGGTTGGATAGATCAACTTAGGGACATTAAAGATCATAAAGGTCACCTCCCCTACTCCTGCAAAGGGTGTTGGGTTCCCAGGAGGACCTCGGGGTATCTGCACTGAAGAGAGTGAATGACTTTATCTTCTGGGCAAAGGTACTTTTGGATCCTTTGTGTTTGGAATCTTTTGGGCTCTCTGCAATAATTAGCATGACCACATTGCCCGGAAAGTGGTTGTCCTGTGTGTCTCAAGGCCTGGGAATGAGAAAGTTGCCCTATCCACTGCAGTGTGGGTCTCCAGGGAATGGAGAGAAGGGAGTTGTATAGGGTAGACCCTGAGTCAGCTCTACTGGGGATTCCCAGGACAGCTGGCTGTGGGTGGACAGCTAGGTATAGGCCTAAGGAAGATTAGCACCAGGGTCCAGAGACCCACTGGAGCCCAATGAGCACCAGGCAGGAGATAGTTCTCCCTCAGAGACCAAAGAAGCCTGCACCTGGGGCAGCAGCAGACCAGCCCTGCTTGAAGGACCAATGTCAAAGAAGACAGGGAAAGGTAGAGGAGAGCACTGGGTGGGAGCCTCTCAATTTCCCATTAGCCTGGCATTTGCCATTTTCTTTTTAAAGAAAATTAAATCCTTCCTAGTAGGTGTGCAGGAGGCAGTGATGGTTGAGAGGTAGAATTCTCACCTTCCATGCATGAGACCCAGGTTTGATTTCTGGCCAATGCACCTCATGTGCAGCTACCACCTATCTTCCAGTGGAGGCTTGTGTGTTGCTACAACCCTGAATAGGTTTCAGTGGAGCTTCCAGACTAAGATGGACTAGAAAGAAAGTCTGGAAACCTACTTTCAAAAATCAGGCAGTGGAAAACCAACAGATTGCAATAGTCTGATCCCATGTACATGGAGTCACAATGAGTCACAACACAGTGAGTATGAGGAGTCCCTGGGTGGTATAAACAGTGAATGTGCTCAGCTGCTAACTGAAAGGTTGGACCCTCAAGTCCCCCCAGAGGCACCTTGGTAGGAAGACCTGGAGATCTACCTCCAAAAAGTCACAGCCATTGAAAACCCTAGGGAGCACATTTCTACTCTGACACACATGGGGTTGCCCTAAGTTGGAGTCAGCTCAACAGCATTGGGTTAGGTTTTGGTTAGTGGGTGTGCAGTGGTATCTCATTGTGGCATCAGTGCTTTTTAAAGCTTCCTGGTCATTCCAGTGTACAGCCAAGGTTGGGAACCACTGTGGTGGACAAACTGTCTACTGCACAAACCTACAGAGCTCTAGCCTTGGAGTTCTACTGCCACTGCCCTTTCTTCTCTTTTGAAGAAGGAGTTATGTTATTGACACTTGAGGAGGCTACAGAGGGGAAAGAAATCACTTTCGGGATAAGATGCACCTGACCCAAGCCATGGTCTTTTCAATTGCCTCATATGCACATGAAAGCTGGACAATGAAAAAGGAAGACAGAAAAGAACAGATGTGTTCAAACTGTGGTGTTGGCAAACAATACTGAATATACTGTGGACTGCCAGAACCAAGTCCATCTTGGAGGAAGCACAGCCAGGATCCCCCATAGATGTGAGGTTGGCAGACTTCAGCCCTCTTACTTTGGACACACCATCAGGAAATACCACAATTGCTGTAAAAGGAGGTCATGTTTGGTAAAGTAGAGGGTCAGCCAAAATGATAGAAACACTCCATGAGATAGATTAACACAATGGTCTTGGCAATGGACTCAAACATGGCAATGATCATGGAGGTGGTACAGGACAGGCAGTATTTTGTTCTATAATACATAAGGTCACCACAAGTCAGACAACTCGGCAACAACTAACAATAAGAGGGAAAGAGGAGCTGGCAAAACTGTCCCCCAAAACATAAAATTCAACTTGGGAAGTAGGTGGAGCTCATCAGGGCAGAATCTGACTTCTCCAGTTTCCTTCACCTTAAAGAGGGTTCCTTGAGTGGGGGCCCTGGCTCTCTACCACCTTAAAGATAGTCTGGGTCTTTGCTCATAACAAAGGCAGGTCACTCACTCCATCATTACTCTCCAAAGCTGGGGTGTTGTGTAGCTGAAAGCTCCCTGAGCTGGGAGTCAGGAAGCCTGAGTTCTGGGTCTGACTGTGCCCTGCTTCCTCTGAGGTCTGGGAAAGAAATCTTCATGTCCCTGGAATCACTTTCATAATCTGCAAAAAGAAAAGAATCAAATTTCTCCTTAGCAGGAAAATCTTTTCCAGAGACAACATCTTATATGGAACCCAATGTAGAAGGTAGATAAAGAAAATCTGAGCCACTCTGGTTGATAGGGTTGGGGGCCCCCACTCAGATCAGGTGACAAGAGCCTCAGAAAAGCACAGCCTGAAAGTTTCCCAGCCTCTAAGGCATCTGGAAGCACTGCCATTCTGTGATTCTGCCATCAGTTTATACTGATTAAGGTTCTTGCTCCTGGGAAACTGGATGCTGCTGCTGTGAGGTGTTTATAATGTGCTCCTGGAGGCTTCCTCGCTGCACCGTGGCATCCATCAAGATGTGCCTCCCAGAAAGCAGCTCCACTCCTGCCCATCCCAGATACCAAGCCTTCAGTGCACAGCCCTGGAACAAAGCAGCTCTCTGGTGCTCCAGTCCCTGGGGTGGCCTGGCCCTGCAGAGGTTCCTCTGCAGTCTCTGGCAGCCCTGTATCCGTGCCCTGCCGCAGTGTCCATGGCCTCCCCCACCTGCCCAGGATTCTGCTTGTAGACCTACCTCCCAAGAATGTCTCACATTCAGCCTTCTTCCTCACTGTTTCAACAAAATGCCCCACTCAAGTGGGAAAACAATACTATGAATACCTCTTTTTGTTCTTGCTCTCTTCTCACTCCATTTTCAGGGTTTCCACTGTTCTGCAAGCTTCCTTCTTGCCCTGAACCTTCTCAAAGGCTTCTTCCTTCTCAACAGAGCAACAGGTGAGCAGGTGCTGGAGGCAGACAGGTCTAGGTAATAGTTCTTGGCCTCCCTCTTACTATGTGTGTGATCTTGGGCAAGTGACTCCAACCCCCAGGCCCTCAATATCCTCATCTGTGAAATGGGCATAATGCTTCTCTCACAAAGTTGTCACAAGGATTATATGAAATGATATGGGTGTAACATTTGTCATGGATTGTGGCACTTAGCAAATATTTGGTAAATGTTCCTCTCCTTTCTAACCTATCCCCTTTCTCTCCTTACTCTTAAAAATCCCACCTTCATGTGAAAGAGTACCACATATATTCATTTAGGGGAGAAGTAGGAGAGAACAACTGGAATCATGGGTCTAAACTAGACTAGAGAAGGCATTGAATGTCAATGCATAAGGAATTTAGACTTCATCCTGTGGACAGATGGGAAATTCTGCACGACATGGCAAAAGGAGTGTTTTAGAAAAACAACTCTGTCCAGGGTAAGCTCTACACAGGAAGCAAGAAATGCAGGGAAGAGGGAAGAACAGGGGAGCCAAAGGCATCCCAGAAGAGGAGGGACAGATGTGGAGATTGGCTGGAATAAGAGGGAATAGCTCAAGGAATAAGCTCTGAGGTATGAGCCTGGTGGGTGCAGAACTCTGCGTGGGGGATTGGTTTACGGGGGACCTCAGGCCACTGCCCTGATAACTGTGTCCTCTGTCTCCTGATCACACAGAGCCCCCCAGACTCTCCTGGACCCTGCCTTTGGTGTAGGCTGCGATGAGCCCTCTGCCTGCTCAGAGTTGAGAGCGGCTCTGCTCTGCACCCTGCCAAGGAAGACAGAAGGCCAGTGTGTGCCCAGCATTCAGACAAAGTGTGACAGGGGGAGGGTTGGGGAGGAAGTACAGTGAATAACAGTGTTCCTCCAACTTCTAACATCCAGAGGCTGACAGCCCTTTCCAAAGGCAGGGAAGGAGAACAACAGCCATGTAATTTAATAATCCTTATTATCTTTGAAAGGGAGCTCTGGTAGCATAGTACCTAAGGCACTTGACTGCTAACCAGAAGGCTGGTGGTTCAAACCCACCAACCACTCCTTGGAAGGAAGATGAGGCAATCTACTTCCATAGTGATACTGCCTCAGAAACCCAAGGAGGGGTCGCTATGAGTCGAGTCCAACTCGACAGCACATAACAACAACAACAACAACAAATTATCTCTGAAATGCAAACAAAAAGTCCCAGCCCTTCCAAATATATCAGGCTAGTAGGTACAATATCTAGTAGGTGGACGGGACTCCTCCAACCCTTTGGGCCAAGGAGTATGGATGAAATTCCTACCCCTGTAAGTTCCAACAGGGCCCCATTTCTTCTTTTGGGAAAAAATTCTACCCTTAGGAAAAAAAATTAAAAACTCAAACCTGTTGCTGTAGAGTCAATTCCCAACCATGGTGATCCCATGTGTAACAGAATAGAACTGCCCTTTATGGGAGGAAGTCATGAGGCTTTTTTTCAAGGTGCTGCTGGGTGGCTTTGAACTGCCAACCTTTAGGTTAACAGAGGAGCACAAACCATTTTCTCCACCTAGGGACCTTAGAATACTTAGAATAATCATTTCATATGTTGTATAAAACATATGTCCTTCTTTTTGTCCCTAAGTTTTGCTTATTTTTTTATTGTTGTTGAGAACATATACAACAAAACATGCACCAATTCAGCAGTTTCTCAGAGTACAATTTAGTGACATTGAGTGCATTCTTCAAGTTGTTCCTCCCTCATTAGCATAAACTCACTGCCCCTGGAGTTCCTATCAGGATTCTTCTATGAAATCTTTGACTAAAATGTTCAGTAATGGTAGCTGGGGTACCATCCAGTTCTTCTGGTCTCATGGTAAAGGAGGCAATTGTTCATGGAGGCAATTAGCCACACATTCCATTGTTGTTAGGTGCTGTCGAGTTGGTCCTGACTCATGGCAACACTGTGTACAACAGAACAAAACACTGTCTGATCCTGCACCATCCTCACAATCTTTGCTACACTTGAGCCCACTGTTGCAGCCACTGTGTCAGTCCATGTTGTTGACGGGCTTCCCCTTTTTCACTGACCCTCTACTTTACCAAGTATGATTTCCTTCTCCAGAGACTGGTCCCTCCTGACAACATGACTAAAGGTACAAGAAACAAAGTCTGGCCATTCTCTCTCCTAAGGAGAATTCAGGTTACACTTCTGGCAAGGTAGATTTGTTCATTCTTCTGGCAGTCCATGGTATGTTTAATATTCTTCACCAACACCACAGTTCAAACACATCAATTCTTCTGCAGCCTTCTTTATCCATTGTTCAGCTTTCACATGCATATGAGACTATCGATAATACCATAGCTTAGGTCAGGCACATCGTAGTCTTCAAAGTACATCTTTGTTCTTAAACACTTGAATGAAGTTTTTTTGCAGCACATTTGCCCAATGCAGTATGTTGTCTAATTTCTTGACTGCTACTTCCATGGGCATTTATTGTGGATCCAAGTAAATCAAAATCCTTGACAACTTCCATCGTTTCTCCATTTATCATGATGTTGTTTATTGGTCCAGTTGTGAGGATTTCTGTTTTCTTTATGTTGAAGGCTGTAGTCTTTCATCTTCATCAGTAAGTCCTTCAAGTCTTCTTCACTTTCAGCAAGGAAGGTTGTATCATCTGCATATTACAGGTTGTGAATGAGTCTTTCTCCAATCCTGATGCCATATTCTTCTTCATATAGTCCAACTTCTCAGATTATTTGCTTAGCATATAGATTGAATATCCCCATTGCTCCTATTCCTGACTTTCCTTGTACCTCTATTGCTCCAGGTAAATAGAGTCCAGTTATTGTGCCTTATTTAAGGCTGGTTGCAAGCTTTTAAGACCCTAGGCGCCATGCATGAACTAGAAAGAAGAACAGAATACTATAAGTTATTTGTTGTTGTTATGTGCAGTCAAGTCGGCCCCGACTCATAGCGATCCCTCCTTGGGTTTCTGAGGCAGTATCACTACGGAAGTAGATTGACCAACCTTTCCTTCCGAGGAGTGGATGGTGGGTTTGAACCACCAGCCTTCTGGTTAGCAGTCAATTGCCTTAGGCACTAAACTGCCAGAGCTCCTACTATAAGTTATTAGATCAATTAATTGGGATGTCCCATGAAATTATGACCCCAAACCTCCAAAGCAAGGAACAAAATCCCATGAGATATTTGGTTATACATAAGCAGCCTTGGCAGCTTTTGCCATTGTTTTAAATATATCTACCACACAACTTTTGCCAATTCGACTTTTTATAGGTGTTCAACCTATTGATAGCAATTACAATAATAAACCTATCCTTAATTGATGTAATTTTCCATCAATTTTTATCTCTCTTTTCCCCTCTTTCCTGCCCCCCTGTTCACTAACTCAAACTCACTGCCGTTGAGTCAGATCCATTTCATAGCAACCCTTCCTTGGGTTTCTGAGGCAGTACCACTACAGAAGTAGATTGTCCAATCTTCCTTCCGAGGAGTGGCTGGTGGGTTTAGGCACTATGCCACCAGAGCTCCTCCTGCCCCTATTAACCACTAATAAACTTTAGACTCTATATATTTGTCTTTTCTTATCTTTTTATATAGATGGAGTCATATAATATTTGTCCTTTTGTAATTGGCTTATTTTGTTCAGCATAATGTCCTCAAGCTCCATCCATACTGTCGCATGTATCAAGACTTCAGTTCTCCTATGGCTGAAGAGTATTATATTGTATGTATATACCACTTCTTGTTTATCTATTCACCTATTGATGGGTAAGGAGCTCTGGTGGTGTAGTAGGTAAGGCATTAGACTGCTAACCAGAAGGTCAATGGTTTAAACACACTAGCTGCTCCACAGGAGGCAGTTAGGCAATCTATTTCTGTAAAGAATTACAATCAATTGGTAAAGTAGGGGGTCAGTGAAAAAGGGGAAGACCCTCAGCAAGATGGACTGACAGTGACTGCAACAGTGGGCTCAAATAGCAAAGATTGTGAGGATGGTGCAGGATAGGGCAGTGTTTTGTTCTGTTGTATGCAGGGTTGCCATGAGTCAGGATCAACTCCACAACACCTAACCACAATTTCAATGAGTTGGAATCCATTTGATAGTAATGGCTTTTTTTTAATTGAAGGGTATTTACCTTGTTTCCACCTTTTGGCTACTGTGAATAGTGCTAAAATGAACATTGTTGCACAAGTTTCTTTTTGAGTCTCTGCTTTAAAGTGTTTTGAGTATATAGCTAGGAGTGGAATTGCTGAGTCATGTGGTAGTTCTATTTTTAGTTTTTGAGAAACTCCCAGATTATTTCCCACAATAGCTTTACCATTTTCCATTCCCACTAACAATGGATAAAGGTTCCAGTTTTCCCACATCTTCACCAACATTTGTTATTTTCTTCTTCTTCTTTTTATTAATCTTAGCCATCCTAGTAGGAGTAAAATGATATCTCGTGGTTTTGATTTGCTTCTTTCTGATGGTTTGTGCTGCTTGAGCATCTTTTCATGTGTTTGTGACTATTTGAATGATCTCTTTGCTGAAATGTCTGTTCGAGTCCTTTACTCATATTATGATTGAGTTATTTGTCTTTCTGTTGTTAAGTTGTTGAAGTTTTATATACACTTTAGTTATCATATTCTTGTCAGATTATGGTTTCAGAAGATATTCTCCCAGTCAGTAACTTGTTTTCTCACTTTATGGTAAAGTCTTTTGATGAACAAAATTTGTTAATTTTGATGAGGTCCCATTTCTTTATTTTGTCTTTTGCTAATTTTGCTTTTGTTGTTATATTAAATAATACATTGTTGAAAGTTAGGCCCAACAGCATGCCCCTGCTTGTTCTTCTAAGAACTTTAGGGTTTTGGTTTGCATATTTGGTTCCTTAATACATTTTGAATTTGTTTTGTATATTGGTCTAGTTGTGAGGATTTTTATTTTCATTACATTGAGATGTAATCCATACCAAAGGCTGTAGTGTTTGACCTTCATCAGTTAGTGCTTTAAATTCTGCTCACTTTCAGTAAGTATGACTGTATCATCTGCATATCACAAGTTGTTAATAAGTCTTTCTCAAATTCTGATCCTGTGTTCTTCTTCATATAGTCCAGTTTCTCAGTACATAAGATCTATCCTGAAGTACAGTGTTGTCAGTGATAGGATTATGTTTGTTCATAGCTCATAGTTTTTGAAACTGTATGTGTCAGGCACTATTTGAGCTTGGAATTTAAAGATAAACAAGAGAGACAGAGTCTCTGACCTCATGTAACTTACATTCTAGAGACCAGTACCCAACAAAATATGCAATGTTATTTCTGTGGGTGGTAAGTGTTATGAAGATAAATGAAGCAAGGTAAGGAAGAAGGAGTCCCTGGGTGTACAAATGGTTGATGTGCTTGGCTACTAACTGGAATGTTGGAGGTCTGCATCTGTCTTGAGGAAGACCTTCAGATCTACTTCTAAAAATCAGTGACTGAAAAACTTATGGAGCACAGTTCTATGCTGATACACATGGGGGCACCAAGAGTCACAATTAACTTGACAGCAACTGTTTTTAAGGGAGAAGGTGTCATTTTTTGGTGGTGGGGGCTATTTTAGATACAGTGGTCAGGGAAGGCCCTAAAAACCAATACTGGGGTGCAGTGAAACAGTGAGCCAACAGAAACGATGGGAGAGTGTTCAATGCAGGGGAAAACTGAGGCAGCAATATCACCAGCTGTTTGGGATACTGTGGAAAAGTCAGGGTGGCTGGAGATGTGTGACGATGGAGGGACGAGAGCCAGCAGAGCAGCATTTGGAGTTAAATAAATTCTCTCAGGTCACAGAGAAGTGTCTGCGTTTGGTTCTAGGTGTGGTGGGAAGCAGGGTGTGATGCAGAGATGAATGGTCTTTTCAAATTCAATTTTAAATGTTGGACTCTGTAAAGTATATGGGCCAAGAGGTCTATGGAGGAGAGGGAAACGCTCCTGGGGTTGGTTAAGGTCATGGTAGACTCTTAACTTCAGCTTCCTCAGTAGCATCCTGACTTGTTGAAGTTAGACAGAAACCATCACAGAGCCCTTGCTCAGAGCTGCCACCTGAATTGATGCACGGGGGAGGTGGTCAAATAATGAAAGACATAGAGAGGCCATACTTTGGGAGCATCTCTTATGGGGAAGCTGAGGCATGTTCGCAAGGAACTATTATAAAGAGCTTGAAGTCAAGTGTAAAGTGCCAAGGGCATTCTGAGAGAGGAGATGTACAGAGCAGTCTCACCATCATCATCGCCATTTGTCATCATCAAAGGATACTTATCAAGCATCTGACTGAGCCTGATACTGTGCTTCTGTTTTACTTTACTTTTTAGAGCTCTTCAGAACTAAACAATGTGTAAATGAGCAAAATGAATATCCATGTAGGCCAAGTTATTTGTATCATTAATTTTTCTCTCTCCTCCTCTTTCTCTTCCAGTGGTTTCTGACTCACAAAAGCTAACTCCAACTACAAATGACACCTACATGCAAAAGGCTATTACTGATCTGGTTTTGGCCTCCCTGGAATGACCACCTCACACTTGTTCCTTTCCACATACTACACATAGCTCAGCACAACTCAACATACACTTGTATACACATAGCATATACATATGCCACACATACAAACACAATATACATACACCAACACCTACCACACACATCCCACACCATAATACTATCCTCACACACACCACAAAGATACCACACCACCACCACCACACATACATACACACACCAGACCACACACTGACACACATCACAATCATGCAAGTGCACACACCATATGCACATAGACACACACACCTCACACATCCCAACACAACACACACTCACCACACATACACGCTATGTGTATTCCTCTACTCAACACACACACACACACACATTCTGTAAGACACTTGAAGGCTACTGCTTCTAGAGAGCTGTGGGGAAGAGACTGACCTTTTAGAGAACATTTGGGTTCAAAAATTGAGGGAAAGAAAGAGCAACAAGAAGTGGGACAAATGAGGGAAACTGCCTGAACAGAATCCTAGCAGGGTTGTCTCATATATGTGGGGACCCTCCACTGGCCTCCAATCACAGTGAGCCAAGGGCACCTCATGGCTGTCTCCCACAGTGCTTCACTTCCAAATAGGAGAAGGGTTGATCTTATTGGTCTGATTTTTAGTGGGTTAGAATGCAGAGCAGTAGGTAGGAGGTGTGTGTGTGGGTGGGTGGGTGTCTCTGTAAGGATTAAAAGTAAGCATGTGGGGGGTAGCTACTGCCCTATTGCCTCCTGCCAGGCTGGTATGGTAATGACATCAGCTCCTTGGTCCTCTTTTCAATGTCACACTTAAGAAGTTTACATTCTAAGAGGGGAGGTAGGCAATGAACAAGTAAGGAAACAAGGTAATATGAGAACTGATACATGTTATGAAGAAAAAGTGGTAAATTTGGTAGAAAGTATATAAAGCGAGGAGATGCACTGCCTTACCTTGGGTAGTCAGACGGAGATGTCTGAGGAGGGGGTAGTGAGTTGAGACCTGAGAGATGGGAAGAAGGTGCCATGTGAAGGCCTGGGGGAGGGAGACGGGCATAAGATGAAGGAACAGGAAGAAGCCCAGAGTGGTTGGGCTGAAGGGAAGGAGAAGAGTATGAAGGAGAAGATGGAGAAGTCAACAGGACTAAGAGAAAGGAGGGCTATATAGGCAAAGGAAGAAGAGCAGGCTTCTTTCTCTTTAGGCCTAATGAAAGCTGCGAAAAGAGAGACATGATTTGTGCTCTATGAAACATGGGTCATAGCCAGGTAAAGGTGAAAGCTAAGTGATGAGAAGAGATGATGGTGGCTTGTATTAAGTTATAGCAGTGACACTAGTGAGAAGTGGTTAGAGTTGGGATAAGTTTTGGAGGTACAGACTATAGGACTAATGATGAATTGAATATTGATATTAGAGAAGAGAGAAATTAAGGATGATTTCTAAGTTTTTGGTCTGAGCAACTGGATGGGTCCATTTATGAGATGAGGAAGACTTGCGGGGATGGGGGGAGTTTGATGTGGGATGGTGTAGGGTGGGGTGGAGGGATAGTTCTTCAATTTTGGCCGTCTTAGGTGTTAGAGTAGGCATCAGAGCAGGCTACCCTGATCTAGAGTTCAGAAAAGATGTGTTGTTTTTGTTAGGTGCTGTCGAGTCGGCTCCGACTCACAGTGACGCTATGTACGACAGAACGAAACACTGCCCGGTCCTGTGCCAGCCTCACAGTCCTTGCTATACCTGAGTCCATTATTGCAGCTATTTTGTCAATCCATTTCATTGAGGGCTTTGCCTTTTTCGTTGGCCCTCCACTTTACCAAACATGACATCCTTCTCCAGGGAATTGTCCCTTCTGGACAACATGACCAAAGTAGGTCAGATGAAGTCTGGCCATTCTTGCTTCCAAGGAGCATTCCAGCTATATTTCTTCCAGTACAGGTTTGTTCATTTTTCTGGCAGTCCATGGTATATATTCAGTACATATTCTTCACCAACACCATAACTTAAAAGTGTCCATTCTTCTTTGGTCTTCCTTGTTTGTTATTCAGCTTTCACATATATATGAGGCAATTGAAAATACCATGATTTTTGTCGATAGCATTTGAATTAGTGACATCTTTGCATTTGAACACTTTCAAGTGGTTTTTTGCAGCAAATTTGCTCAGTGCAATACATCATCTGATTTCTTGAGTGCTGCTTCCATAGGTGTTGATTGTGAATCCAAGTAAAATGAAAGAAATCCTTAACAGCTTGAATATTTTCACCATTTATCATGTTTACTGGTCAAGTTGTAAGGATTTTTGTTTTCTTTATGTTGCAGCATAATCTATACTGAAGGCTTAGATCATCATTAAGTGCTTTAAGTCCTCTTCATTTTCAACAAGCAAAGTGTCATCTGCATATCTCAGGCTGTTAATGAGTGTGATAGTTGGAGCTGTGTGTCAACTTGGCTGGACCACAATTCTGTGTGTGTAAGCAATTGTGATGTAGGTTGTTCCCTGATGGAATCAGATGTATATGTTTTGAGCAGCCAATCTGTTGAAAAGGAGTTTCCCTAGGGGTGTGGCCTGCTTCCAGTGTATTTATGGACATCCTGGGAAAAGAGACACCCTTCTGTGGATCGGGATTCTGTTGTGCTGCCTACAACTGTCCATGAGCAAACAATACACCATTCAGCCTAGAGATCTTGGATTCATCATTTGTTGGAATCAACAGTCAGTAAACTGCCTGCTAACCTTAGCTTCTCAGCCACTGCAGCTGCGTAAATGGGGAAAAGCCTCCAGCTTGATGTTTGATACAGGAACTTTGAACTTCCCAGCTTCTATAAGTGTGTGAGCCATTTTCCTAGGATAAATTTCTTTCTCTCTCTCGCTATATATATAAGCTTCACTCGTTTTGCTTCTCTAGAGAACCCAGTCTAACACACTGAGTCTTCCTCCAATCCTGATGCCATGTTCTTCTTCTTACAGTCCAGCTTCTTGCATTATTTGCTCAGCATACAGATTGAATAAGTATGGTGAAAGGATACAACCCCAGTGTATGCCTTTTCTGGTTTTAAACCATACAGTATCCCCTTGTTCTGTTTGAACAACTGCTTCTTGGTTTATCTACAAGTTCCACATAAACACTATTAAGTATTCTGGAATTTCCATTCTTTACAATGTTATCCATATCAATTTGGGGAGAGAGTCTCACCTGCAAACATTCTGTCCCATTTATCACTTGCAAATGTGCCACTTTCCTCCTGTCTCTCCATCAATTCTATTAAATACTCCACACTCAAGGTGATGCCTCAGCTCAAGTTGTCCCCTCACTTTAGAATTCATACCCACTGAATGAAATCCCATCCATCCCTTAAGGCCCCTCTATAAATGACACCTCCTCCATGAGGTTTCCATGGATTGCCTTGTGTAATTTTTCTTTCTATCCTCTGAAATTGCTTAGCTCTTTGTACCTTCCTATGAGATTGTCACATTCTGCTTTGTGCTGTAGATACTTTGCATGTGGCTTAAATCTACATTTATTGAGTAAATGAATGAATTACTTGCTTGTGAGTAAATGAATTACTTGCTTGTGTCCCATTCATGGTGATTACTTGGTAGGGATTCAGAGTTAAGAAGAAATGGTCTCTGCTCTCTAGGGGGTCACAGTCTACCAGAGGAACATATGAGTCAAGGATTATAGGGTCCATCTGTGGGCCATGAAGGTGGGCCATACCCATAGGCTGAGACTAAATCAGCCCTGCACTGTGCTAACTTGAGACTGTTACTGTGGGGCAGAGGTTGTTTGGACCCCTGTGATCCAAACCCAAAGATGCCAGGTGAATGTGCACCATTTAATCAGCAAATGCTGGGGTAGGGTACTGGGGTGCTAGACCTCTTCCAAGAGTCAGTCCTCCCACCCCAATTTCTCTCACATTTGCATCAACTTTCCCTACTTTCCTTATATATTCATAATTTTATCTCCATAAATTCTCCAAGCTGGAACATTGCACTACATTAGTGCTTTGCCTTCAACGCATTACCACACTAATTCATCATGCAGTTTTAAATGATGGAGGCTCAGAGCCCAATAAATCACCCTGCCCTTCCAAGCATGCAGCCTAATGAATATGGAGCTCAGGGAAGAGAATGGAGCTGATTCTTTCCCTTGGAATTCTCTTCATTAGGAAAGCTACTACCCTTACCTCTTTAAAAATAATTTTAATGTGGTAAAAAATGTGTTGTTCTTGTTGGTTGCCTTTGAGTTGATTCTGACTTATGGCGACCTCATGTGTGCAGAGTAAAACTGCTCCATGTGGTTTTCAAGGCTGTGACCTTTTGGAAGAAAATTGCCAGATCTTTCTTCTGAGGGCCTCGGGGTGGTTTTGAATCACTAACTTTTTGGTTAGTAAAAGAAAAAGCTGCCATTTTAAGCATTTTTCAGTATATAATTCAGTGGAGTAAGTTATATCCATCATGTTGTACAACCACCATCACTATCTATTTTGAAAACTTTTTTTTTTTTAATCACCTCAAACAGAAACCCTAGGCCATTAAGCAGTAATTCCCTGATTTCTCCCTCCCTGGTGCCCTTGGTAACCACTAATAAACTTTTTATGTCTATTCATTTACCTATTCTATGTATTTCATACAAGGAGGATCATATACTATTTGTCCTTTTGTATCTTATTTCACTCAGCATAATGTTTTCAAGATTCAGCCATGTCATAGTATGTGTCAGAACTTCATTTGTTTTTATGAATGAATTGTTGTTGTTGTTGTTATGTGCCGTCGAGTCAGCCCTGACTCATAGCGACCCCTCCTTGGGTTTCCGAGGCAGTATCACTACGGAAGTAGGATTGCCCAACCTTCCTTCCGAGGAGTGGCTGGTGGGTTTGAACCGCCAGCCTTCTTGTTAGCAGTCAAGTGCCTTAGCCACTATGCCACCAGAGCTCCCGTATGAATGAATAGTATTCCATTTATGTATATACCACATTTTGTGTATCTGTTCATCTGTTGATGGACACTTGGGTTGTTTCCATCATTTGCCTTTTGTGACTGGCTAGGGCTGCAGTGAACACTGATATACAAGTATCTGTTTGGTCTCTGCTTAGGACAGCCCATTTTAACCAAGCTTGGGGGAAGGATGGGCAAGAGTAGAGTGAAATATATGGAGACAAGACTAGGGAGGGGAAGAATTATGCTCCATCTTTTCTCCTTTCCCCCTTTCTTCGCTCCCTCGCTTCCTTCTTTCCTTTTTATCTTGACATTTAAGGAGTTTGTACTCCACAAGCCCTGTATGAGAACCTGAAATTCCAGGTACCAAATACTTGGGTTTGAGTATTCTATCTATGTGTCTGTCTATCTGTCTATCTGCCTACCTACCTACCTATCTACCTACCTACACCATCTAGGAATCATTTAGTCAATACCATTGTTCCTCGAGAATTATTTAGCCCCTATTAACCATTAATACCTCTTTAAGAACTAACTAGGTAATCGGATAAACCCTGGAACACAGCTTCCTTCTAAGGGACTGGGGTTGGTGATTGGGAGGTACATGGGATGACTCTGAGGAGGGTAGGCTCAGGAGGGTCAGCACAGTGGGGTGTCTGATCAGTAAGAAATGAAGGTTTTATTTCATGGAGGACTAAAACGGGGCTCTGAGAACATACATTGCTCACTTCCCAGTTCTACCAAGAGCTCCTTGGGCTAATGGCCAAATTGTGCCCATGGAAGTTTGGGAAAGTCACTTTATTTCTTTGGACCCTAGTTTCCATATTCATAAAATGAGGAAGTCCTCAATTATTCTGCAAAAGGAATCTATCCTAAGCAAAAAACTAAAACTATTCAGAAAGACTCAGCTATAAGGATGCACCATAGCATTGCTTATGATAACAATATATTGTAAACAATCTGAACACCCAGCACTGGGGAACTGGCTAATTGTGGAGCCTTCCATAATGGTACATCCAAACAGTGGAGAAAAATGTGTTCTCAAAATCACCTAGTAATTTGTGTGTATGTGTGTGTGTGTATGGAGTTGCCAAGTGACGGAAATGGTTAATACATTTGGCTGCTAACCAAAAGGTTGGAGGCCTCTAGGAAGAAAAGCCTGGTGATTTACTTCCAAAAAATCAGCCATTGAAAACCCTATGGAGCACAGTTCTACTCTGACACACATGAGGTCTCCATGAGTCAG
This sequence comes from Orycteropus afer afer, assembly GCF_000298275.1. Lineage (NCBI taxonomy): Eukaryota > Metazoa > Chordata > Mammalia > Tubulidentata > Orycteropodidae > Orycteropus > Orycteropus afer. The sequence continues at coordinate 9,043,117 of NW_006921626.1, read as the reverse complement.
AATCAACTTGATGTCAATTGGTTAAATGCACACACACAGGTAGAAAGGTTGCATATAATAAATTAAGTAAAAATGTAATTTACAAGCTAATATGTATAATATATTTCCATTTTGTTTACAAATAACACTCCATTTATATGGACATGTAGAAGAAGAAAAAAACCTTAAGGAGTGAGAGAGAGTTTGGGAAGGATAAATACTGAATGCATGTAGTGCTTATCTCTCAATGATAAGATTAAGGATTAGTTTGCTTTGCTTTTTAAAAATTTATCTGCATTTTCTAATTTTTCTATAATAAGTATCATTTCCTTATATAATAGAACACTAAGTTTAAAAATGATAAAAGGCAGGGGCTCTACTAGATGATTCCAATGGCCCCTTCAGGTTGCCTCTCCATGGCTCTCTCAGCCCAGGTGATGTAAGAAGGGATGAACAGGAGACACCAGCTTGCATCCTCTTAACTCAGCCAGGGGCAAAACTTCCTCACAGCCCTGGGGGTTGCAGGCAGGGCTCTTCGAAGCCAGCCTCATTATCAGAGAAACAGGGCCTGGTAGCTCTGGCTGCTGAGTGAAGAGAACTGGAAGCTGGAGTGGAGTGAGGAACATTGTTTTCACAAGGCCAATTAACCAAATGTGTTTTCCTCGCGTGTGTCTGTGTTTTCACATTAGGTTTTTCAGCAAAGAGAATATTAAAGCTAATTAGACTCACAGCTTTGGACAGATCGCTGAATAACCAATAAATTATTTCTCATGGAAACATACCAGTCAGCACTGCTATCCTTTACCTTAAATCACACATCTCCATAGCCCACAAGGTACCAAGGTTGGAAGATTTGCAGAGTCGACTGGTGATATAATTCTAGAAAATCTTTTCTCTTGTCTTCAGAAAGACCTTATAAGGGATCAGTTCAAGCTTAACTCCCACTGCTCTCTATTACAAGCCCTTTGTCTCAGGTAGAGCCAATTCTTTATTCTCCTGATCTATGCCAGGCTCTGCCTCCTCTGCCTGATCTCATTGTGGGAGTTCCTTTGTGAGGCCTTCCTAGCCTACCCAGAGGGGTTCTTTCTGCCTAAGCACTAAGCTGCCCTCTGTACTCCCAAGAGTAGGATGTTACAGTCAAGTTTCTAAGAGACTCTGCCCTTTCTGGCCACATCTGATTGGCCTTGGAGTAGACATTGATCCCAAAGAAACCATTCTAGAGGTATCTATTCCATTCAAGCCAATCAGATTCTTTCTTTGGGGGATCTAGACTAGAGACATGAAGAAAACAGTTCCGTGGACTTCAGAGTTCTTTTGTTGCTTGCTGACAGAATCTAACCTTGGCTCACTTAAGCAAAGATTTGATAAAAATAGTGTTGTTGTTGTTATGTGCCGTCAAGTTGGACCCGACTCATAGTGACCCCTCCTTAGGTTTCCAAGGCAGTATCACTATGGAAGTAGATTGCCCCATCTTCCTTCTGAGGAGTAGCCAGTGGGTTTGAACCGCCAGCCTTCTGGTTAGCAGTCAAGTGCCTTAGGCACTATGCTACCAGAGCTCCAAAAACTATAGTAGGAGTGATAATTTCAGGTGACAAAGGAAAGGGAGGAAGTGGGCCATGCTATCCTCTGTGGCCACCATGTGAGTGATTCATGCTTGGTAAGAGTAGTAAGGTCTCCTGGGCTGCTACTGATGTGACTCTGCTCCACGTCTTCCAGTCATTGTGCTTCTGCTTTCTAAGATCAAATTTGCAGAACTGGTTGGCTCAGGTTAGGTCACCTGTCTACCACTTGGACAATCAGCTATGGCCAGGGGTGAGATTGTTGTTGTTGTTGTTTGCCGTCGAGTCAGCCCCGACTCATAGCGATCCCTCCTTGGGTTTCTGAGGCAGTATCACTACGGAAGTAGATTACCCCATCTTCCTTCTGAGGAGTGGCTGGTGGGTTTGAACCGCCAGCCTTCTGGTTAGCAGTCAAGTGCCATAGCCACTATGCTACCAGAGCTCTTATGAAGACAGAAATGGTTACTGTGGGCTTGGCCCTGACTTTTAGGGTCATCACCAAAGAAGGGGGTTTTGTGGGCCAGGTAGTTCCTTGAGGGATCTTTGGCATCACCCATAGTGAAGACAGAGTAGAGAAAACTTGTCTATAGACAGAGAAAGGAATACCCCAAAACATGGAGAGAAACAGATCCTAGAGATGAAGTGGGTAAGTAGGAAAGGAGAGAGGACCCCACATGTGAAATTCAGGCATGGGGCTCCCACTCATGTCTTTGAGTCCCATCCTCTCTGGCCATCATGTAGTGACTCATGTTTGATAAAATCATCCTTCAAATGTTAATTTTATCACTTCCCTCAGGAGAAGACTCAGCTGTTTGTGAATCTGAAGGCCTTTTGAAGGCCAGGATGGAAGGAATGATTTGCTCTTACCAGATCACAGCCATTTGGGTTTGAAGAAATCCTGGCTGTGCAGGCAAGGAGTATTATGCCTTAACTTAATTCTAAAATTGACTGCATCAGGGCCTTCCCTCCCACCTCCCTTCAGATTTGTCAGGTTCCTGGAAACTGAATTGAAAGAATTCTCTGTGCCCCTATTGACACAAGTGAGAAGCACATACTTCTGCTGGAAGGTGCCAAATCTTCCATTCCAAACCTTATGGGTTAGACTGATGTTTGTCTGGGGATGCAAGTCTAAATGCAAAACACTACAGCTGCCACCTCTGGGATAAAAGAACTACATTGTTCATTTTCTTCTTGGTTATTTCTTACCAACTTGCCAGTTTGAAGCTCTGAGGCCATTTCACTCAAATTCTCTGCAAACTGCCTGTAGCTGTGGCCCCTTGGAAAGACTGGTGAGCTGGGAGAATCAGAATAAATGGAAAGCATCACAGGGCAGAGAGCGTTAAGTGTTTGGAGGCATGAAATGAAGGCTATTGGGCAGAGATCACATCCTCAAACCTTTGTTACCATCAAGTCGGTTCCACTCATGGCAATCACATGTGTGCAGAGTAGAACAGTGGTTCATAGGATTTTCAAGACCAGAAGGTCAGGAATAGATCTCCAGAACTTTCTTTTAAGGGTGGATTTGAACCACTAACCTCTCAGTTGGTAGTTAAGTAGTTATCCAGTTGAACCACCCAGGGACTTTACATGCTCAGTAGAGACAGTGAAATAAAGGAGAGGAGAGGATATGGTCTGTTTAACTCATGAACTGATGAATGACAAATGCCTGTCAGAGAAGGTATTGCTGAGCGTGAAGGTGGAGTCAGGGGGAATTCGAGGAGGGGATGGTTGCTTTTAGGATGTATCCTGCAGCAAGGGACAGCAGGTTGGTGGGCCGGGTGAAGGCAAAATGCAGGTAATAGACACAATGAACATCCAGTCATCAAAGAGGGTTGGTTCTGGAGGTCCTGTGCAGAGGGAATTGGAAGAGGTAAGGGCTAGTCTCAGGAGACTGCTGAGAAGAACATTATAAGGAAATGTTCTTAGGGCCACTCCTCGAAAGAAAGGTTGGGCAATCTGCTTCCATAGTGATACTGCCTCAGAAACCCAAGGAAGGGTCACCATGAGTCAGATCCAACTCTACAGCAGTGGGTGAGATCCTTTGGAAAAAGTTCTCTGACTGAGGAATCTACTTCCGTAGAGATATCACCTTGGAAATACAAGGAAGGCTTGCTGTGAGTTGAAATCGACTTAACCACAGTGAGGTTTCTTTCTTTCTTTTTTTTTTGTACACTTAATGACAGTGATAGATTCCCAGCAACCATTTTGGTATACAATGACTCTGCTCACTGGTTCTGCTGATTGTCTCAGGAGCTCTCTCCAAACTAAGCTGAGAGAATTCCTTCCAAAGTAATTTGGGATGGAGACTAAGGGATTCCAGTTTCCTTCTTGGTTGGTTCCTTGACAGAGTTTATGCAAATACTGAGGAGCTATATGTAATGTTTCCTACATGTGGGCTGCATAAGAGAGAAAGCAAGTTTGCAGAGAAAGAGACAAGAATGAGACAAATACAGAGAAGATAAGGATGGAGAAGGAGGAAAGAGACAGAGATGTTTTCTTTTCCTGTGACAGCTTTGGTTGGACACAGGACACCTATGGTCTTAAGTCCCATGACAGCCTCTTTGCTATCCTGAATTATTTTCAGGTACAGTTTTGTTTTGTTTTAATTTCTAGCTTTTCCTTTTTGAGTCTTTCTTAGGGTTTCCACCACTTTGCTTACTGTTTCTTACATGTTGTACACTTTTTCCTCTAGAGACCTTATCATGTTAATTCTTGTTAGTTGCCATTGAGTAGTCTGTGACTCAGGGTGACCACATGTGCAACAGAATGAAGCACTGCCTAGTCCTGTGTCATCTTCATTATTATTGGTGTGCTTGAGTCTTTTGTTGCTGCCACTGTGTTCACTGAGTGGCTTCTAATCTAGGGAGCTCATCTTCTAGCATTCTGTTGGGCAATATTCCATGGTGATCCATAGTTTTCATTGGCTAATTTTCAGGAGTAGATTTACAGGCCTTTCTTACAGTCTGTCTTAGTATGGAAGCTTCACTGAAACCTGTCCACCATGGGTGGGCACTACTGATATTTGAAATATTGGTGGTATAGCTTCTAGCATCATAGCAACATATAAGTTACCACTGTGTGAAAAACTGATAGACAGGTGGTAGAGATTAGTCATACCAAAACAAAATCAAACTCACTGCTGTCGAGTCAATTCTAACTCATAGCAACCCCCTTTGGGTTTCTGAGGTGGTAAATCTTTTTTTTTTTTTTTGATTATTGTTATTTTTTTAAATTGTGTTTAGGTGCAAGTTTACAGAGCAGAGTTTGTTTTACGTTCAACATTACATGTACATTTAGTTTCACTCCCTATTTACCATCCCCAGCCCTAACCCATCTCCTCCTCTCTCTGGCCAGTAACCACACCCCCCCCCCCCATGCTCCTCATACAGTCCTGTGTGTCCTGCATTTCCTCCATATAAATGTTGCCCCTCTGGTGTCCCATGGTCAATTGCTCCAAGGGATGGATTTCCATGGAGTATGTGGGTGCATCACCCTGGGTTGAGTGGTCTGCATGTACATCTTGTTTACTATTGGGCTGAGAGCCAGCCCCTGGAAGTGAGTTTTATTCCAGGCCAGAATGTATCCCCAGGCCTTAGTATTGGGAGCTCTCACCAGACTCCATCTGACCAATACTTCTAGTCATTACTGAGTTTTTGTATTTTGTTCCACGTTTTTCCTCCCACTCTATCCATAATCTCCAGATTTGATACTTTCCTGAGGGGTTGGCATTGGTAGCTGGGCACCATCTAGTTCTTCTGGTCTCAAGAGCCATCATGTCCTTGGGCTGATTGCATCCAAACACCCTTTTTTTGCATTCTTCTTCGCTTCCAATGATATGAGACAATTAACTGCATCTTAGATGGCCACTTGAAAGCTTTAAGACCCCAGTTGCTACTCACCAATGTAGGATGAGGAACAAGACTTTTACGTATTTTGTGGTGCCAATTGAGTCTGATGTCCCTCAGTACCATGGTCTTGAGTCAGTAGATCCATTGGATCTCTCTTCTACGATGTCGGTGAGGTATTACTCTATGTCTGTCTTCTGTTGTTTCTGTAAGGATTACAGGTATTTTGTGTCACTGGTATCTGTGCAAGATTAGCTTTCACTGAATCTATCCTTGGTCTAGAGTATACCCCTGTTCACTGACCCCCATCTGATCTTCTCAGATGTTTATGTGTTTTTCTGTAGCCTGGTGTTTGGTGTTAATGTTATTGCAGTATTGTGGATATACTGGCTGGTATTAGCGTCTGTCATCTATATTTTGTGTGCACAGTTCAGTGTCCTCCCTTTTCCTAATGTTATCATGGTGGTCACAGACTTCTTTCTATACCATCTTTCCACTTACCCACGTCAGCATGTGGCCCCCAACTAGCCCAAAATTAATCCCTCTCTTTCCCTCCCCATCCCACTAATCTACAAAGTGAGTTCCTTTTCTCAAGCAAACCCTTCTTTGTCTTTTTATAGTAATGGGCTCATACAGTATTTGTCCTTCTGCAATTGACTTATTTCACTCAGCATAATGTCCTCCAGGCTCATCCATGTTATAAGATGATTTATGTATCCTTCATTGTTCTTTAATATAGCATAGTATTCTATTGTGTGATTGTACCATATTTGGTTATCCATCCATCCCTTGCTGGGCATTTAGGTTGTTTCCATCTCTTTGCTGTAGTGAATTGTGCTGCGATGAATGTAGGTATGCATATGTCTGTTCGTGCACTGCCTCTCACCTCTTTAGGATATATTCCTAGTAATGGAATTGCTGGGTCAAATGTTATTTTTTTTTTTTTCAGTTTTTTAAGGAAACGCCATACTGTTTGCCACAATGGTTATACTTTATTATACTTTGTATATATATGTATAGGAGCTCTGGTAGCATAGTGGCTAAGACAGTTGCCTGCTAACCAGATGGCTGGCGATTCAAACCCACCAGCCACTCCTCAGAAGGAAGGTTGGGCAATCTACTTCCGTAGTGATACTGCCTCAGAAACCCAAGGAGGGGTTGCTATGAGTTGGGTCTGACTCGACAGCACATAACAACAACAACAACAAATATATATATATATATGTATATATATGTATATATAAAGAATATGGGGCAATCTACTTCCGTAGTGATACTGCCTCAGAAACCCAAGGAGGGGTTGCTATGAGTTGGGTCTGACTCGACAGCACATAACAACAACAACAACAAATATATACATATATATATATATATATACACACACATATATATATACACTGTATATTTACAATCCCACCAGCAGTGCACAGGAGCTCTGGTAGCATAGTGCCTAAGGCGCTTGACTGCTAACCAGAAGGCTGGTGGTTAAAACCCACCAGCCACTCCTCAGAAGGAAGGTTGGGCAATCTACTTCCGTAGTGATACTGGCTCAGAAACCCAGGAGATGTCGCTATGAGTTGGGTCCCACTCAACGGCACATAACAACAACAACACCAGCAGTGCACAAGAGTTCCAATCTCTCTACAACCTCGCCAGCATTTGTTATTTTCTGTCCTGTTGAACTTTGCTATTATTCCTGGGGTGAAATGATATCTCATCGTTATTTTGATTTGTATCTATCTAAGGATTAAAAATCATGAGCAATTCCTCATGAGTTTTTTGGCTGCCGAGGTGATAACTCTTTATGGAGGTAGATTGTCCAGTCTTCCTTCTGCAGAGTGGCAGGTGGGTTTGAACCACCAACCTTCTGGTTAGCAGTCAAATGCCTTAGGCACTGCGCCACCAGAGCTCCTTGAGATTAATCATAAACCAAAACCAAACTACTGCTGTTGAGTTGAATCTGACTCATAGTGACCCCTGCTTGGGTTTCTGAGGCAGTATCTCTACAGAAGTAGATTGCCCAGTCTTCCTTCTGAGGAGTGGTTCAAACCCACCAGCCTTCTGGTTAGCAGTCAAATGCCTTAGGCACTACGGATTTTAAATTCCAGGTCTGAGAGTTCCAAAATCTCTGCCATATCTGAGTCTAGTTCTGATGCTTACTTTGTCTCTTTGTACTGTGCTTTTTGATTTTTAGCATGCCTTATAATTTTTTGTTGAGAGCTACACATGCCACTCCTTGGAAGGAAGATTGGGCAATCAACTTCATAGAGATACCGCCTCAGAAACCCAAGAGGGGGTTGCTATGAGTTGAATTGATTTGATGGCAGTGAGTTTGGTTTGGTGTTTTTGGTTAGACATGGTGATGACTAAAATGATCTGAAGTAAATAGGCTTTTAGTGTGAGGTTTCATATTTTTTTGGCTAGGAGTTAGGTTGTATTTACTGTTTGCTGTGGTTTCAGAGGCTAAAATTTCCTTTAGTGTCCTTGTTTTTGTCTCCCCTGTTGTCTTTGGGTTTAACTCCTTAGAAAGAGTCAGAGGTTTGCAGTTCTTTCAGCTGTAATTCCCTGTCATTATGCAAGAGCCCTATTGATGTGGTGAAGTGTGAAGGAAGAGGGAGTGTTCTACAATACTATGACTAAGTCTCAGTCTTTTCATGATGCTGTGCCCCTGAGATGTGACCTTCACAAGTGCTAAACAGCTCCCTTTGAAAGCAGCCCTTTACTAAAGAGAAGAGAGAGCTCTGGGTATATTTCAACATGGTTATTTTTTCCCTTTCCCTACTGGAAGCTTGAGGAGATTTTTCTCTGATCTTCACCCTGAGAATCTGGTGGGGCTCCTAGAGGTAAAACTCACTAAAGTATGGAGATCTCTCTAAGACTGGACCCCTGGAGTTTTTACCTCTCAAACTAGTCTATACTGAGTCTCGAGCAATATTTTGTTTAATTACAGTTTAAGTGTTTGCACTGATATTGTCTCCAGTTGAGGGCTTCTGCTCCAGGTAAGCTGTGATTCTCTGCCTCTGTCTCCCTCTCCTATTTTCAAGGCAGCAGTTTACCCTGTGATCTCAATTTTCTAATGATTCTAAGAAGAATTCTTGATTTTCAGTTTGTTTAGCTCTTTTCTTGTGAGAATGGGAGTGACAACTTCCAATTTCTGTACATGTCAGATTGGAAACCAAAAGCCACATACTGTGTAGTTAATGGAGCTGATATCACCCCTAAGGTAGAAAAATTGGCTCATGGCGGGGCAAATAAAAGCTTAGATATTACAGTGGTTTGTGTCCTTCTAAAGGACATAGGTACATAGAATATCTGTGTTAATAAAATCCTATGGGGGAGGGAGTTAAGGAAAAAAATGTAAGATAAGCTCCTAAGGGGAGTAATAATGAACAGAGGTTGAGAAACACTGCTTTGTGTCCTTGGAATGAATTCCCCTGCCCACTTCTTCTTCTTCTTCTTCTTCCTTCTTCTTCCTTCTTCTTCCTTCTTCTTCCTTCTTCTTCCTTCTTCTTTCTTCAACTCATGTTGATTGTTGTGACTTTCAGTTCCAGCAAACCTTACGAAGACAGATATCCTTGGCCAGCAGCCACTCTGAAAGAACTGTTAAGGAGGAGGAGCTAAGGGGAATGGACAGGGCTAAGAGATCCTGAGAGAATGATGACTCCTCAGGGGCAAGCAGCATTATGGAAGCATAGGCAAGAATAGAGAAGGATCTGATGGGATCCTCACGAGGAAACTAGGAACAGGGAGGAGTGAACCTTTGTGTGGTACAAATGGTTAGTGTGCTCAGCTGATGATTGAAAAATTGGCAGTTCAAGTTCACCCAGAGATGCCTTGGAACAAAGGTCTGGTGATCTACTTCCAAAAAAATCAGTCAATGAAAATCCTATGGAGCACAGTTCTACTCTGACACACATGGAGTCACCATGAGTTGAAAATGACTTGACTACACCTGGAAAGTTGTAAGAGCAGTTCCAATAGAAAAAGGGCACTGACTCTGTTGGTCCTAGCTGTTCCCAAGTTACAAGCCCTTTCTCAGCCTGTGTCCCTGTGTTTTAGGATCATAGTTTCATTCCTACACCTGAGAACTAATCTTGGAGTTAGGCAGATTTGAAGACAAAGCAGGTGGGAGCCCAACCAGGCTAGACTACTCATTGGAGGAGGAAATGCAGCCCAGCCCAGGCCAGCCAGGGACTCATGAGACCCCAGGCTTGGTGTAGGCAGGTATTGGCACCAGAACCCACCATTTCGGGAGATGGTGGCAGAAGGATCTGTTGTTGTTGTTGTTAGGTGCTGTCGAGTTGTCTCTGACTCATAGCAACCCCATGTACAGCAGAATGAAACACTGCCCAGTCCTGTGGCAGCCCCACGATCTTTGCTACACCTGAGCCCATTGTTGCAGCCACTGTGTCAATCCATCTCATTGAGGGCCTTCCCCTTTTTCATTGTCCCTCCACTTTACCAAGAATGATATCTTTCTCCAGAAAATGGTTCCTTCTTACAACATGACCAAAGTAGGTGAGACGAGGCCTGGCTATTCTTGCTACCAAGGAGCATTCTGGCTGCATCTCTTCCAGGACAGATTTGTTAGTTCTTTTAGCAGTCCATAGTACTTTCAGCATTTTTCGCCAACACCACAACTCAAAAGCATTGACTCTTCTTTGGTCTTCCTGTTTCATTGTCCAGCTCTCACATGAATACAAGGTGATTAAAAATACCATGGCTTGCATCAGATGCACTGTAGTCTTCAAGGAAACATCTTTGCTCTTCAGCACTTGAAAGAGGTCCTTTGTGCAATGCTATACAATGTCTGATGTCTTGACTGCTGCTTCCATCGGTGTTGATGGTAGAACCAAGTAATATGAAGTCTTTGACAACTTCGATCTTTTCTCCATTTGTCATGATGTTACTTATTGGTCCTGTTGTGAGGATTTTTGTTTTTTTTATATTGAGGTGTAATCCATACTGCAGACTGTAGTTTTCAATTTTCATCACTGTTTCAAATCATCCTTACTTTCAGCAAGCAAAGTTGTGTCATCTGCATAAGGTGAGTTGTTAATGAGTCTTCCTCCAATCCTGATGCCATGTTCTTCTTCATATAGTCCAGCTTCTCTGATTATTTGTTCACCATACAGATTAAATAAATATGGTGAAAGGACAACCCTGACACACTCTCTTCTTGATTTTAAACCATGCAGTATCCCCTTGTTCTGTTTGAATGACAGCATCCTGGTCTATGTACAAGTTCCTCATGAGCACAATTAAGTGTCCTGGAATTCCCATTTTTCTCAATGTTATCCATAATTTGTTATGATCCACACAATCAAATGCTTTTGCATAGTCTGAGCATACTGCAATACTTGAAGGTGGGCAGGTAGTAACTGTAGCATAGTTCCAAATGATCAGTCCATTGAGAATAGGATGCTAACCAGGGTCGAAGGGAATAGGAAATTAGATCACTTCCCCCAAGGGAGTTAGAAGTAATTTGGGGCTCCAGTGAGATGAGGTAGAGATTAGGTCAGACTTTGGAATCAGTAGGAAATCAGAACTACCTAGGGAAATTGAGGTAGAAACTCTGTCATATGGATACGAAACACTCAGCATATATACCACCCCTTCCCACTCCTGCTCCATGGAAGATACCATTAATTGATCACATAATTCTTTTCTGCTAAGTGAGAAACAGTCTCAACACAATATTCTGGGCAGTGACTACAAGTAAATAAGGGTTGGCATAAGATATGATTCATACAAGGGAATAGGAATGGGGAGTTTGTAACTCAGGAAGCACTCACGTGCTTACAGCTGGAATCTGGAGGAGCAAAACTAATGTCAGAGTCCATCACAGATGTGGATGAGGTGTTAATAGACTCCCTGCCTAGTCAGGGTATGCTCCAGGCTTGAATAGTAGCAATAGCTGAGCAGGGGGAGGCTACAAGGAAAGGCTGAAACAGATTACCCTCTTAAATGCTTAATGAGAAGCAGCAGGAGATACTGGAAATTATAATCAGAAGGATGTGATGATCCATTCAGGAGATGCCACTGACTTCTGAGAAGTCTGATCTAGGGAGAATGCTCTATAATAAGATTTATATCTTATTATAAATCTCTTATAAGAGAAGCTGTATTAGTGCCCGAGGGCTGCCATAACAAAATATTACAAAGTGAGGAGTTTTACAGAAATTTATCGTCTCACAGTTCTGGAGGCTGTCGTTGTTGTTAGTGCTGACTCATAATGACCCTATGTATAACAGAGCGAAACACTGCCCAGTCATGCACCGTCCTCACAATCCTTGCTATACTTGAGCCCACCATTGCAGCCACCGTGTCAATCCATACTGTTGAGTGTCTTTCCCTTTTTCACTGACCCTCCACTTTACCATGCATGATATCCTTCTCCAGGGGTTGTTCCCTTCTGACAACACCACCAAAGTAAATGAGATGAAGTCTGGCCATTCTAGCTTCTAAGGGGCATTCTGGCTGCACTCTTTCAGGACAGATTTGTTCATTCTTCCGGCAGTCCATGGTATTGTCAGTATTCTTCGTCAACACTACAATTCAAATGCATCAATTCTTCTTCAGTCTTCCTTATTCATTGTCCACCTTTCACCTGCATATGAGGCAATTGAAAATATCAGTTAGGTAAGGTGCACCTTAGACTTCAAAGTGACATCATTGCTTCTTAACACTTTAAAGAGTTCTTTTTCAGCAGATATGCTTAGTGCAATATGACATCTGATTTCTTGACTGCTGCTTCTATGGGTGTTGATTGTGGATCCAATTTAGTGGTATGGTGAGGAAAGCATTTTGCTGCTATCCAGAAGGTTGATAGTTCAAACCCACTAGATACTCTTTAGGAGGAAGATGAGACAATCTACACTGGAGGTTGGAAGTCCCAAGTTAAGTTTCAGCAGATTGGTTCCTTCTGAAGGCTCTGAGGGAGAATCTGTTCCAAACCTCTCTATTAGCTTCTGGTGACAGCTGGTGAGCCTTGGCATTTCTTGGTTTATAGATATTCCAATCTCTGCCTTCATCTTCACACGGAGTTCTCCTCTGTGTCTCTCTGTCTATGTTTCTCCTCTTTTTATAAGGATACCAGTCATACTGGATTAGGCCCACTGTACTCCAGCATGATCTCATGCTAACTTAACTAATTATATCTGCAAAGAAGCCATTTTCAATAAGATCGTATTTACAACTGAGGGTTAGGACTTGAGCATTTCTTTTTTGGGGACATAAATCAATCCATTAAAAAAAAAAAAAAAAA
>NW_006921626.1:9015536-9030196 GCF_000298275.1 Orycteropus afer afer | reverse complement strand
CACTATGGAAGTAGATTGCCCAACCTTCCTTTTGAGAAGTGGCTGGTGGGTTTGAACTGCCAGCCTTCTGGTTAGCAGTCAAGTGCCTTAGGCAGTAGTTACCAGAGCTCCTAAATTAATTCATACCCGGGGCTAATGGTGGATATGGATGTGTCATTGGGCAGTGAGGGTCATGGTAAGGAGAAGAGTTCAGCAGGTGCCAGGGTCAGGCATCTTGAATAATGTAAAGTCAGAGAACAGAGACAGTGGCATGGCAAGCACAGATGCCAGATTCTGGTAACCAAGTCAGTAGGGGTAAGGCAGGCCAGGCTCAGAGTTCAGATGTCAGCGGAACCAGTTTATAAATGGCCAGTTTATAAATGAGGTAAGTCTATATGGGGACAGAACATCAGAAAGACTCAGGGAATAGGGAGAATGACCAGAAAGATAGGCACCCACAGCAGCACTTAGGAAGGAGGCGTGGAGGTTCTTCCAACCTTGGCTTCTAGTGTGTCTGAGTGTGGCATGGTGGAAAGCAGTTAGTGAGGAGCACCAGATAAATCTCTCTGAGTGAGAGGTTAGGGGAAAAGAAAATTCCAGCAGAGGAAGGAAATTTCACAAACACAAAATGTCAATAGCTATCAAGCCACCCCGGGCAGCATTTTGTTCTGTTGAACATACGGTCGTTATGAGTTGAAACCGACTCTTTGGCACCTAACAACAATGTCAAGCCATAAGCAGCAGTAGACCATCTCACAGGTCCCTTAATTCACAGAGCAAATTTCTGCCCAGTGAAGGTCAATGTGAGGTGTACTATATGCTCAGAGGCAGCATTCTTAGAACAATAAATGAGGACTTGGAATCTCCAGATCTTGGACTGCAAATGGCAATTGGAGAAGGGGCTTAGGGACCAGCTACTGTATTTTTAGTATCATTATTTTCCCTGTGGATGATTTTATGTTGCACACAAGAGCATGTTTGATAGATGTCGTACCCATCCTTTAATAGGACTCAGTGGGCCTAAACACAATAAGGGCTTTGCTTGCTACATTGCAGTCCTTATCTGAAAAACAATGTTTTAAGAAGCAAAACTAGAATATGGAGTTTATGCATATACTCATTTATTTATTTATCAAACATAAACTGAGAACCCGTCTGGAGTGTTAAAGGAGACATCCCTTTCCCCAGTAAATAGCAATTATTTTTCTGCACTTAAGTTTTGAATGAAATGAAAAAGATGACCAATAATAACGTAGATAGAGGCTAAAGTAAAATTACCAATGAGCAACACTCAGTTGAAAGATGTAGGTTAGAGTAGGAGCAAGTGGGCTTGTCAAATATGTCCAGTTACAGAAGGTACTGGATGACCCCAGGCCTCCACCTTAGGGCAGGGTCTGTAGCTCTAAGCAGTGAGCAGCCTGACTCCCAAGAGGAAAAAGGAAGGAGCTGAGTCAAGCCCATTGTGCTCAGATTCTTCTTTCCAAAATTTCTGCTCAGATAGAGTCACATCTCCTGCTCAGATTTAAGCAAGCGTGGAAGAGGGGGGATGCAGAGAGAGATGAAAGGAGTCTCATACCTGCATATGGCAGAAAATTCAGGAATGGGTGTAAGTTATTTCCCCCTAGACATTTCAAGAAATGGACATAACATGATTAAAAATAAAAATTAACATATGCTGGGCATATTCCAACCACTTTCATATCTATTATATAATTTAACCTTTAAAACAACTTTATGGGGGTAACACTTTTATTGTCCCCATTTTACAAATGAGGAAGTGGGGTGCAGAGTCAATAGCCCATTCAAGGTCCACCATTGAAAGAGGTGGAACTGAGATGTCATTATTTTTAATCTGACCCCAAAGGCAAGCTCTTATTCACTAATAAGAAATACACAGATCTTGCCTCAGGATAGTGGGTGAGATCATTCTAGTTCATAAATAGCTACAACATAAGCTCCAGAGTGATGGGGCTGCGTGAGGGGTGCAAATAAAAGGAGAAGGAAGAGATAGCATTAACTTAAAGGTCCAGGAGGTAGTTGTTATTCAAGGATAATTTGTTCTAAGAAAAGCCCATTGAATATGGTCATTTACTAATAAAGAACGTGAAAACAGTTTGATTGGAATTTTGTCTTGAAAAATCAAACTAAAAATTATGAATAAGATTATTTTATCTTTGCTTTCACTCTATTTAAGTGATTTTGACCCTATTTCACTAATTTTTAGAATGTAGGTAAATTGAATCTATGGTTAATTAGAGTTTTCTTTCTTTCATTCTTTTTTTTTTTTTTTGGAATAACTGTCAGACAAGAAAGGTGCTCTGATGGAGCAGTGGCTAAGGCATTTGGCTGCTAACCAAAAGGCTGGTGGTTTGAACCCACCAGCCACTCTGCAGAGAAAGATGAGGCAGTCTGCGTCTGTAAAAATTTACAGCCTTGGAAACACTTATGGGGCAGTTCTTCTTTGTCCTATAGGGTCTCTGTCTTGTAATCAACTTGATGGCAGTGGCTCTTTGGGTTTTGGTCAGACAAAACAGTATGATAGTGTAAGACATCCTTCTTCACTTTTGAATTTTGATCAAAACTGTTTAAGGGCTTTTTTAGTTTTCCAAGGCGCTATCCTAAGCATGTAATACTCAACTCATTCTTTTCTGAACCTCTTCAGAGCATCATCCTCTCATTCAATGGATATTCTCTCCTCTAATTAATAGGTCAATGATTTAGCATGAGATGAGACAGTTCTTCAACGCCCCTTTTACTGATTTCGTGAAATCCCACATCTTTCCCAAGATTACCCTTTAACTTTGCAATCAAGTTACATTGTATGTATATCATACTGTGGCTGTTTCTCGCAGCCTCCCATCAGGGAAAGACTGACTGTCAAAAGCTGGGCAAGGTTAGTGCTAGTATTAACCAGGATCAAATGGGGACTAATTTAACAAGGAGGCATTCCCTTAGTCGAAATTTTCATTATAAGACAAGCAACAAGTACCTCTGAGACACAGATATGAACTCACAGATATACTAGATCCCTTAATATATGATAAAGCTTTACAGAGGAGATGGCTTAGCTCTGGGTCTTAAGGAAGAAAGGATTTGGACATACGGAAATCAGGGCATAGGACTTTCCCGTTGGAGGATAAAGTACAAAGTGTGTGTGAGAAGCAGCAGTAGACCCACAGATCCATGTAGGAGAATAGTAAAGATAATGTCAGGAGAGCCTGGTTTGGAGCCAGATCATGGAAGATTTAGAAGAATGGACTTCATTCTGTTGGCAAATGGGGAGCCACTGATGACTTTGGATCCCAAGCTCAGCGTGGAGTTTGGCACATTTCCAGTCCCAGTTGCCATCAGACTGATTCCGATTTACGCCGACTCCATGTGTATCAGAGTAGAAATGTGCTCCATAGAGTTTTCAATGGCTGGCTTTTTGAAAGTAGATCACCAGGCTTTTCATCGGAGGTGCCACTGAGTCAATTTGTACTTCTAACCTTTCAGTTAGCAGCTAAACACACTAATTCTTTGCACCACTGTGTAAATTTCTTAGTGCTGCTTTTAAAGAAATACAAATGGGTGGCTTTTAACAAACAGACATTTATTTTACAGCATAGGAGGCTGTTGTTGTTATGTGCCATTGAGTCAGCCCCGACTCATTTTTCCGAGGCAGTATCACTACAGAAGTAGGATTGCCCAACCTTCCTTCCGAGGAGTGGCTGGTGGGTTTGAACTGCCAGCCTTCTGGTTAGCAGTCAAGTGCCTTAGGGACTATGCTACCAAAGTTCTAATTCAGGGCACCCGCTCAAAGGGAAAGCTCTTTCTGCTCTGGGAAAAATCTTTCAGCTTTTTTCCCTGAGTTCCTTGTGATCTCCTTGTGACATCAATCTGTGCCTAAGCTGTTATATTTACATCTTAAAAGTGATTGACTTAAAGCATACCCTACACTGATGTGGTATCATTAGCATAATAAAGAAATGAGGAAAAGACTGCCTCTTTAATAACTGATGCTGGCAAACTGAATGTCTATCTGTAGGAAAATGAAACAGGACCCATACCTCACACCATATGCAAGCGCTAACTTGGAAGGGATCAAAGCCTAAATGTAAAATGCAAAACTATAAAGGTCATGGGGAAAAAATAGGGAAAATCCCAGGGACCCTAATATATAACATGAATAAAATACCAACCATAACTAAAAATTAACAACAGAAGATGAACAAGATAAATGGTTCCTCCTAAAAATTAAATATTTAGGCTCATTAAAGACTTCGCCAAAAAGAATAAAAAGAGAACATGCAGGCTGGGAAAAAATGTTGGTTATGACATATCTGACAAGGATTTTGTAAGGTTGTGGCAAAGAAGAGAGGAGGCACAAAGAGTGGGATAAAGAAAAGTTTTATTCTGTGCTCCCGGGTGAGGTTTACGGGTCCCTAAGAGGGACCTGGGCGAGAAGTCGCACCACCTGGTGAAAGAAAAGGGTTTTTATAGTGTTATTCTTCCTGTTCCTCAGCAGACCGGTTTGACAGCAGGGGATATGTTGCAGGAACCAATGAGGTTAAAGAACCTTATTAGCATGGGGGCAGGAAGTGGAGCTGAAGTACTTCATTAACATAGTGGGCAGGGAATGGTTGGGGGCTTTCGTAAGCAAGGGTTAGGTGTTAGTTAGGGTCTTTCGTAAGTAAGGGTCATGTGTTGGGGTTTGGTATGGATTTGGTCAGGCGCTTCCTTGCTTGACCAGTTCTTATAATGCCCTCCGGCTTAATCAGTCACCCGCCTGGCCTGCCGTGTTCCCGTTCCTGCCTGACAGATTTATTCTCTAAAATTTATAGGAATATAAATTTTAACACCTCAACAACAAAAGGACAATCCAATTTTAAACTGGGAAAGAATATGAACAGACAATTCACCAAAAAGGACATTTAGGGAACTAACAAACATTTGCAAGAAATGTTTGCAATCATTAGCCATTGTCGTTGTTGTTGTTGTTGTTAGGTGCCATTGAGTTGGTTTCAACTTACAGTGACCATATGTACAACAGAATAAAACACTGCCTTGTCCTGCACCATCCTCAAAACCATTGCTATACTTGAATCTATTTTGTAGCCATTGTGTCAATTCATCTTGTTGAGGGTCTTCCCCTTTTTTATTGACTCTCTACTTCATGAAGCATGATATCCTTCTCCAGGGAATGGTCCCTCCTAAAGACATGACCAAAGTATAAGAGATGAAGTCTGGCTATTCTCATTTCTAAGGAGCATTATGGCTCTGCTTCTCCCAATTTGTTTGTTCTCCTGGCAGTCCATGATATGTTCAATATTCATTGCCAAAACTAGAATTCAAATGCATCGTTAGCCATTAGACAGATGCAAATCAAAACTATCAAAATGAGATATCATCTCATCCCAACAATGACACTAAAAAAAACAACCAGAAAATAACAAATGTTGGTGAAGTTGTGAGAATATTGCATAATGTTATAACCACTATGGGAAACGGTATGGCATTTCCTTAAGATGCCAGAAACAGAAATACCATATGATCCATGGACACCTGTGTTGATCATAGCTTTATTCATAATAGCAAAGAGATAGAAACAACCCAAATGCCCATCAGTGGATGAATGGATAAACAAACTATGGTACATACATACAATAGGATACTTTGCAACATTAAAAAATAACTATGAATTTACAAATCACCTCATAACATGGATGAACCTGGAAGAGAAATAAATCATTCACAAAAGGACAAATATTGTATAAGATTATTATTATAAGAAGTCAAGAAAAGTTTTATACACAGAATGAAACATTCTTTGACAGTTATTAGAGATGGTAGTGGGGAGGGTGGGAAAATCACTAACTTGAGAGCAAACCGAAACCAAACCTCACTGCCGATGAGTCGACTCCGACTCATAGCGACCCCTCTTTGGGTTTCCAAGGCCCCTCTTTGGGTTTCCAAGGCCGTATCACTACAGAAGTAGATTGCCCAATCTTCCTTCCAAGGAGTGGCTGGTGGATTTGAACCACCAGCCTTCTGGTTAGCAGTCAAATGCCTTAGGCACTACGCCATTAGAGCTCCCAACTTGACAGCAGATATGTATTAACTTAGATGAAGGAAAAGGCAGTACACAATAAGGGCCGATCTACACAACATGACCAAGGCAAAAGAAGACACTGGGAGATACACAAGAGTAAAAGGCAGCAATGGTAAATGCTATTACATAAGCAATACAGCATTACATACACAATCCTGCTATAACAGCAATACTAAATAAAAATCTACAAGTGGATACAAAGCTAAACATGGAAGCTGAATAGTGGCAAATAGGAATACACCTAAGAGTATATATAGGTTTGGCAGAGGACATTTCTACATGTGCATTTGTATGTACTACAAATATATGTATATAGTAGAGCACACAGAGGGTAAAGTTATGAAAACTTGTTAGCCATCACTAAACATTTTGAGGGACTTAGTCACTGGGCTTGGGTGTCTGACAGAGACAGATGGAATCCCCTTGAGACTATAGCCACTGTGTTGAAAAAACAGATATTAAGGATGATGAATATGGAGTAACAATACACACCAATGTAACAAAACCTGGATGTTAAGATCACATATATAGAAATACTAGCTAATTTCTATCTTACTTAAGTATTTGATAGGAACTGTCTTGGTTCTCTTGTGCTGCCATAATAGGCATATCACAAATGGATGGCTTTAACAACAGCGTTTTAATCTCTAACAGTTTAGGAGGCTGGAAGTCTGAATTCAAGGTGCCAGCTCTAGGGGCTGGGTGAAGGCCCCTGGATCATGGCCTTCAGCTCTGCTTTCTGTTCCAGGCCCACTAAAGCTGGAGAAATTTTCTGACTCACACAGCTGCCGGCTGCTGTGACTGATGAGCCCAAAATAGACAACTAAAATGTCACAATCCCAAGATTAGCAGGCCACTAGTTCAAGTCCTAATTAGGAGCTCTAATTAGGAGCTGGTGGGGTGGTGCCTAAGGCACTTGACTGCTAACCAGAAGATTGGCAGTTCAAACCCATCAGCCACTCTTCATAAGGAAGATTGGGCAATCTACTTCTGTAGAGATGTTGTTGTTGTTGTTGTTATGTGCTGTCTAGTCGGACTTGACTCATAGCGACCCCTCCTTGGGTTTCCAAGGCCAAGGAGGGGTCAGTATGAGTTGGAGATGACTCCATAGCACATAACAACAACAACAACAGTTCAAGTCCTGGAAAAATACCAAGATTGGCAGGCAACGTGGCAGGCCACTGAGATGAAGACTGTGCCAAATGCAGGATCCAGATGTGCCAAAAAGTTTCAGCCCTTTCTCAAAGCTTTTTCTCATATACTGGAAGTAGGTCACACCCCAAAGGTAGCTAATTAGCTGCTCACAGCAGATTCCACTATGGAGTTGATTTCAATCTTATCATGGGAAATAACTATATCTAGCTGCCCAGCCACTCAAAACAGCAGCCCAGCCACGCTGACTCACAACTTTAATTACCCCAGGAACAAAAATCTATTTCCTTATCTTCTTTGTGATAGGATTTGAGTTTCTTATTGGAAATTGTTGTTTTTCAGAAGATATAGTGGTCCATGTATTATAGAGTGATTTTTAAAACCAGGACTTAAATTGAATTCAGCCACTGTACGTCCCAATGTGCTCTTTGAAGCTCTTACTGTAAAGCATGAACATTGGCCTCTGTGGCTATGTGGAAGATGTCCACAGACAATGGAGCTTGCAGCCAGATCTAATTGAAAGCATTTGTATTCCAATTTTAAGTTCTACTGATCTTGCGGTGATAGCAAAGTTGAAACTGCATGTTAGTGTGCTTTGGCATGTGCCTGTGTGTGGTGCAGGCATGCACATGAGCTTGTGCACACAGGTGTGTTACATGTTACAGAATCAAGCACAGACAAGCCTTAGGAGATAGTAAGGCTTTGCTGGGGGCAAACAAGAACTCCTAGAACTCTCTGAGCCAGATGCTACTGCCAAGTCGCACTGGGGAATTTGCCGGGGCAAGTATCAGAGGAACAACAGATGTCATTTAGATTTCTTACTCTCTAATTGAGAGTGATGATAAAAGACCTACAGACGCCCTCTTTCTTTTTTGGTAACAAACCCAAAGGTGTACCAGAAATAAGAAAGGATTTGAAATATGCCACAGGAAGTGCTAATATCCTCTATGGTAACTTTTCAGGTGGAGAAGAGGGAATAAAAAACAATGAATGGTAATTAGTTTATAGTAATCAAAATTGTATTCTGCTTTTTTTTTTTTTCCCTCTTTCCAGAGCCTGTAAGTGTGTGGAAGCAGGTTATTCAAATTTCACCCCTGTTTTTCAAAAATTAATAAGGGCCATACATTAGTGTAACATTCTTCCTGCTTCATAGAATATATTAGTAAAGGTTTTAATTACTGAAATTATACAGTCATAAAAAGATGATTTAATGAAAGCAATCATATCATTTGCATTCTGGGCTTGCCTGCCCACAGACATTGTGAGGAGCTGTAAATTATGCTGAAGTGCAGGCTAATAATTACCACCATTGTAATTCTGCCGGAGGACCCTGGGCTCCAGTGACTTCAAGTTCCAAGTAAATACCCGTTCCTGGGGCCAGAAAACCAGCTTCATTTGAGAAGGATGATTAATGATGATAATGGAGCATCTGAAACCCCCTTCCTTTTCCAATACTTAGAGCCTGTCTTTCTGAGGAACCCATTATGACCTCCCCTCAGATAAGGGGAAAGTAATTGGGATGCTCTTTTATTGAAGAGGGCTTTGTAATAGTTAAAATAATTAGAGCCAAGAGGGACAGATTATTTTATGCCTCTGGTGATGTCTTTTGCATCAGCACAGCAGGTGGCATGTGAAGTTGTGTGCGTTGTGTGCAGGAAGGGACTGTGCCCATTAGGTTCACACAGCCAGACTCTGTAAGTGGGGCTTGGGGTGAGACTACCAATTTAATCCTCCCCACCCCCCAACTCTTTATTGTGATTTGGGTGAAATTTACAGATCAAATCAATTTTCTATCAAAAATTCATACACATTTTCTTTCATGCCATTGATTGCAATCCCCAAAAGGTAACAGCATTCATTCCCTGGGTTTTCCATTTCCATTCAACCTTCTGCCTTTTGAACTTTGACCTTGGGCAAATGCTGCTCTTTGGATCTTGAATGATTGATTGTTCTAAGGAATACGTACCTTCCTGATGTTATGTTCACCTTATAGATCTACCTATTGTTTAGCTGAAAGTTGAGCCATTAGGGTAAGTTTGGTTCCAGGCTTGCAGGGTAACTAACAGCCATAGTCTCAGGGGTTCCACCAGTCTCTTTCCAACCAGTAAACCTGTTCTTTTTTATGATTTTGAGTTTTGTTTCACATTTTTCTCCCACTCTGTCTGGGATCTCCTATTTGTGATCCCCTTTAGAGTGGTCAACAGTGGTAGTCAGGCACAATCTAGGTCTTTTGATTTCAGTCATGGAGACTGGGGTTCATGCGATCTGTTAGTCCTTTGGACTAATAATTTCCTCGAGTCTTTGATTTTCTTCACTCTTCTTTGTTTTGCACCAATTGTTGCATCTTAGATGGTCGCTCATAAGCTTTTAAGACCATAGTAAGGTGTAGAATGTTTTCTTTGTGTATTATGTTGTACCAATTGACCTACATGTCCCCCAAGGCTATGGTCCTGAACCCCTACATCCAGTCACTCATTCCTCAAGGTGTTTGGTTATGACTAAGAAGTTTTCGTAACTTTGCCACTTGTATGTTCTACTATTTTCATGGCTATATTTGCAGCATATAAAACTGCACATGTAGAAATGCTTTCTGTCAAGCTTATATGTATTCATGGATGCAGTCCCATTTGCCCTGCCACAACTGTTCAGCTTGCATGTCTATTTATGTACCCACTTGTAGAATACTGTTATTACAGGTTTGTGTATGCAATAGTATTTACTGTTGTTGCCTTTAACTCTTATGCTTCTCCCAGTCTTCCTTGTTGTTGTTGTTATGTGCCCTCAAGTCGCACCTGACTCATAGCGACCCCTCCTTGGGTTTCCGAGGCAGTATCACTACGGAAGTAGATTGTCCCATCCTCCTTCTGAGGAGTGGCTGGTGGGTGTGAACCGCCAGCCTTCTGGTTAGCAGTCAAGTGCCTTTAGCCACTACTCTAACAGAGCTTCCCCCAGTCTTCCTTAGCCTTCGTTATGTTTTGCTGACCTCCCCTCATTGTATATTGCCTTCCCGTTAACCTAAGTTAATACATGTCTACTCTCTAGTTAGTGATTTACCCTCCTTTCCACTCCCATCCCTGGTAACCATAAAAGAATGTTCCTTTCTGTTGAAAATCTTAAGTTCTTATAATAGGTCTCATATAATATTTGTCTTTTTGTGTTTGACTAATTTCATTCAGCATAATGTCTTCCAGGCTCATCCATGTTATGAGGTATTTCACTGATTCATTGTTATTCTTTAATGTTGTGTAGTATTCCATTGTGTATATGTGCCATAGTTTGTTTATCCATTCATCCATTGATGGGCACTTAGGTTGTTTCCTTTTTGCTATTGTGAATAGTGCTACAATAAACATGAATGTACATATATCTGTTTGTGTCATAGATCTTATTTCTCTAGGATGTATCTCTGGTGGTAGGATTGCTGGATCATATGGTATTTCTATTTCCAGCTTTTTAAGAATGTGTCAGACTGTTTTCTACAGTGGTTGTACCATTTTGCAGTCCCACCACCACTCTATGAAGGTTCTAGTCTCTCCATACCCTCGCCAGCATTTGTTTTGTTTTTTAACTTCGCTACCAATGCTGGAGTGAGATAATATCTCATTGTAGGTTTGATTTGCATCTTTCTAATGGCTAATGATTGCAAGTATTTCCTCATATATTTGTTGGCTTCCTGAATGTCTTCTTTGGTGAACTTTGGTGTTCACGTCTTCTGCCCATTTTTGAATTAGATTGTTTGTCTTTTTGTTGCTAAGTTGTTGAAGTTTGCTATAAATATTAGAGGACAGTCCCTTGTCCAATATATTATTGCAAAAATTATTTTCCCTGACTTGACGGCACATAACAACAACAACATAGGTTATCTTTTTACTCTTTTGGTGAAATCTTTTGATGTACATACGTGCTTAATTTTTAGGAGGCCCCAGTCATCTGGTTTGTTCTCTGCTGTTTGTGCATTTTCAGTTATGTTTGATAATGTATTTATGCCATGTATCAGGATCCTAAGTTTGCTGTTGTTTTCTCTTTGATGATTTTTATAGCTTTAGGTTTTACATTTAGGACTTTGATCCATCTTGATTTAGTTTTGTATATGATGTGAAATATGGATTCTATTTCATTTTTCTGCAAATGGATATCTAGTATTACTGGCTCAATTTATTAAAGATATTATCTCTTCCTTCTTTAATGGGTTTTGGCCCTTTGCCAAAGATCAGCTGTCCATACATTTTCAATTCTGCCCCATTGATCTAAGTATATTTTGTTGTACCAATACCAGGCCATTTTGACTATCATGGCTGTGTAGCAAGTTTTGAGATTAGGAAGTATAAGGCCTCCTACTTTGTTCTTCTTTAGTAGTGCTTGGCTTATCTGAGGTCTCTTTCCTTTCCATATAAATCTGGTGAATAATTTTTCTATCTCTTTAAAGAATGACGATGGAATCTGGATCAGGATTGAGTTACATCTGTTGGTCTCTTTGGGTAGTATTGACATTTTCACAATGCCATTTTAACCATTTTTAGGTGTACAATTTAACAGTATCAATCACGTTCATCAAATTTTGTAATCATCAGCACTATCTATTTCTAAAATTCTTTCATCATCCCAAACAGAAACTCTATGCTCATTCAGCAATAACTTCCATTTCTCTTCTACCCTTAGCCCCTGATACTAAAAAACAAATTAAACCCATTAGTGTGGAGTTGATTCTGACTCATAGCAATGATATAGGACAGAGAACAGTCCATAGGATTTCTAAGACTGCAATCTTTATGGAGGCAGATTTCTACATCTTTCTCTTGTGGAGTGACTGGTGGGTTTGAATTGCCAACCTTTCAGTCAGCCTCTGAGTGCTTCACCACTGCACCACCCAGCCCCTGATAACTACTTATAAACCTTTTTCTCTATGTATGCATTTGCATATTATATGACAATATTTATCCTTTTGTGTCAGATTAATTTCATTCAGCATAATGTTTTCAATGCTCATCCATGTTGAAGCATGTATCACGATTTCATTTATCTTTATAGTTGAATCATATCCCATTGTATGTGTAAACTATATTTTGTTTATCCATTCATCTGTTGATGGGCACTTGGGTTGTTTCTACCTTTTGACTATTGTGAATAATGAAGCTATAAACATTGATGTACAAATATCTATTTGTGTTTTTGCTTTCAAGTCTTTTGGATATGTGCCTAGGAGTGGAATTGCTGGGTCATGAGGCAATTCTACCTTTAACTTTTTGAGGAATCACCAATAATAATGATTTTAATGCAAGGTAG
Source organism: Orycteropus afer afer (assembly GCF_000298275.1). Lineage (NCBI taxonomy): Eukaryota > Metazoa > Chordata > Mammalia > Tubulidentata > Orycteropodidae > Orycteropus > Orycteropus afer. The sequence continues at coordinate 9,017,691 of NW_006921626.1, read as the reverse complement.
AAATAATTTGTACCCTCAGAAAGATAGAAATACAGTGTTATAGTGACTTAGTGACTTAAAAAAAAAAAAAAAAGCACATTTAGATGAGCTGAGTAAAGAGTTCTTAGAAAAGGCCACATTTCCAGGATAGGGATTTCAGGAGGAGGATGCTGCCAGGGGAAGTAAGAGGTGTGCTAAGACAACCAGGGAGTAGTCCATTTCAGGTGGAGCAATCAAGTGCATGGAGGCATACAGTGAGAAATAGGTAAGAAAGACAATCGGAGGGTGCCCTGAGGAGGCCCTGAACGCCAGGCCAAAGAGCTTGCCCTTTAGATGCTATAAGGGAAAGACTGGAGAGCATGTGAAAGGCTGAGATTTTGGATGCTTGTGTGCAGTAGAGACAGAAAGCAAGGAGATGGCAAGGTCTTTGCATTACAGTTATTCAGGTGAGCCATAGGAAGAATAGAACAAAGGTAGCAGTGGTGGGAAGGGAGAAGAAACATTGAGTCAAAATCCTCCAAGGCCCAGATGACTGATGAGATGGTAGGAATTAGAAGGAGCCAAAATAATTGAGATGAATTCAACGTGAGTACCAAGCAGAGTGGTGGTGCCACATGGAGGTGAGGAGGACTCTGATGGTTCTATTTGGGACATACAGTGTGGTATGAATGTTGCTACAAGTCACATCAGAAATGTAATCTGATCACTTTACAGACATGTCCTGTACAGCCTGGCTTTGGATGTTTTGATCACCAAAACAGAAGTTCAGTCTCACATTCCTTCTGAACATGAAGATTATGTGTGATGGAATGGGAACGGGGAGAAAGCTTGGTAAGCAAACATTTTCTTAGAGATATATGTGGCAGTTGCACCATGAAGTTACAAGTCATCTGTCTTCCAGATGGCCAAAGCTTTTATTGAAACCAGCAACTAAAAATACCATCGTGGAGTCCTGGTTCTGTTCATGATATAGTAGTTTGCATCAGACTAGCCTCTGTGCCAGAGCAACTAGAAAAGCTGGACTACATATATATATATAAACATATATACATTCAGTTATGTACATATATAAATATAATGTGTGTGTGTATATATATATATATAGAGAGAGAGAGAGAGAGAGAGAGAGAGTCACACAAAGGTTGGTAGTTCAAACCCATCAGCCACTCCCTGGGAGAAAAATGTGGCAGTCTGCTTCCATAAAAGATAAGATTATAGCCTTAGAAACCCTATAAGGCAGTTCAACATGTTGGCAACAAGTTTTTGACATGCACGCACATACTCCTACTCTTTACTTATTGACAATCAAGTTATCTGATATTTTGTCCTTACAACAATAGTAAAAAATGTATTAATAAACTACTTTACACATTAACAATATACATCTGGCAGTGACAAATGCTAAGGTATGAGGTGAGAGTAACATTGAGTGTGATGTTTAAGGTTATGTGTCAGTTTGCCTAGACTATGAGTCTTCTGATACTCCGAGGCAGAAAAGGGAGGGAACACCAGGGATGACAAAGTGGCAGGATCCAGGTAGGATCCAGGAAAGGGGAGAATGGAGAGGTTTCAAACAGCTAAGGGAGACAAACTTGTCTGTCAGTTTGTAGTTTGTCTTACTGTGGTAGCTTGTGTGTTGCTGTGAGGCTTGAGGCTGTGCCAATGGTGTTTCAAAGGCCAGCAAGGTTGCACATGGTGCACAGGTTTCAATGTAGCTTACAGACTGAGACAGACTAGGAAGAAAGAAGAGGCCATCCACTTCTCAAAGAATTGTCCAAGAAAAACCTTATGAATACCATAGAAACACTGTCTGATACATTACTGGAAAACTTTATGAATGGCCTGGAAACATTGTCCACTACAGTGCAGGAAGACGAGCCCCTTAGGTTGAAAGGCACTCAAAATACAACTGGGAAAGAGCTGCCTCATCAGAGTAGAACCAACCTTCATGATGTGGATAAAGTAAAACTTTCAAGACCTCCATTTGCTGACATGGCATAACTCAAGTTGAGAAGAAACAACTACAAACATCCATTAATAATTGGAACACAGAATGTACAAAGTATGAATCTAGGAAAATTGGAAGTTGTCAAAAATGAAATGGAACACATAAAGATTGATGTCCTAGGCATTAGTGAGCTGAAATGGATGGGTTTTGGCCATTTTGAATCAGACA
>NW_006921626.1:9009940-9014336 GCF_000298275.1 Orycteropus afer afer | reverse complement strand
TGTATTGAAGGAAGAAGTCAAAGCTGCACTGAAGGAATTGGTAAAAAAACAAAGTTCCTAGAACTGATGGAATACCCATTGAGATGTTTCAACAAACTAATTCCCCACTGGAGGCACTCACTCGGCTATGCCAAGAGATTTGGAAGACAGCTACCTGGCCAACTGACTGGAAGAGATCAATATTTGTACCAATTCCAAAGAAAGGTGATCCCACAGAATGTTGAAATTATCAAACAATATCATTAATATCGCATGCAAGTAAAATCTTACTGAAGATAATTAAAAAATGGTTGCAGCAGTATATTGACAGACAACTTCCAGAAATGCAAGCTGGATTAAGAAGAGGACATGGAATGAGGAGTGTCATTGCTGATGTCAGATGGATCTTGGCTTAAAGCAAAGAATATCAGAAAGATGTTAACTTGGGTTTTTATTGATTATGCAAAAGCATTTGATTGTGTGGATCATAACAAATTGTGGATAACATTAAGAAGAATGGGAATTCCAGAATACTTAATTGTACTCATGAAGAGCCTGGACATAGACCAGGAGGCTGTCATTTGAACAGAGCAAGGGGACACTTCATGGTTTAAAATCAAGAAGGGAGTGCATCAGGGCTATGCCCTTTCATCATACTTATTCAATCTACATGCTGAGCAAATAATCCGAGAAGCTGAATTATATGAAGAAGAACGTGGCATCAGAATTGAAGAAAGACTCATTAACAACCTGCGATACGCTGATGACACAACTTTGCTTGCTGAAAGTGAGGATGATTTGAGGCACTTACTGATATAGATTGAAGAATACAGTATACAGTATGGATTACTCAATATAAAGGAAAAATAAATCCTCACAACTGGACCAATAAGCAGCATCACAATAAGTGGAGAAAAGATTGAAGTTGTCAAAGACTTCACATTGCTTGATTCTACAATAGATGTCAATGGAAGCAGCAGTCAGGACATCCATCAATGTATAGCACTGGGCAAGTTGGCTGCAAAGGACCTCTTTCAAGTTCTGAAGAGCAAAGATGTCTCCTTGAAGACAAGGTGCGCCTGACAAAAGTCATATTTTCAATTCCTCATATGCATGTGAGAGCTGGACAATAAATAAGGAACACTGAAGAAGAGTTGACACTTTTGAGTTGTGGTGCTGGCGAAGAATGCTGAAAGTACCATGCACTGCTAAAAGAACTAACAAATCTCTCCTGGAGGGAAGTACAGTTGGAATGTTCCTTGGAAGCGAGAATGACCAGACTTCATCTCACCTACTTTGGTCATGTTACCAGAAGGGACCATTCACTGGAGAAGGATGTCATGCTTGGTAAGGTGGAGGATCAACAAAAGAGGGGAAGGCCATCAATGAGATGCATTGACACAGTGTCTGCGTCGGTGGGCTAAAGTATAGCAAGAATCATGGAGCTAGCGCAGGACCTGGCAGTGTTTCGTTCTGTTGTGTAATGGGGAGCTATGAGTTGGAGACGACTTGACAGTACCTAGCAACAACAACAACAGTATTCAGTGGTTTGGCAGTTATGTATCAATGTAATCTGTGGTTATATAACAATGTCATCATCCTTCATTTTGTGATCTTATTTGGTCATCCTCCATTTTTGCATAGTGCTGAATTTTGTATAACAGCATGGTCTTTGGAGCCTAACCGTGTCAATAAGATATATGTATATGTTGTTGTTGTTGTTGTTATGTGCCATTGAGTCAGACCCAACTCATAGCGACCCCTCCTTGGGTTTCCAAGGCAGTATCCTATTTATGATGGGGCTCCATTCTAATGACTCCTTCAAAAGTCAGTTCTAACGTAAGTCATATATCTCTCTCCTTTTTTCAGTGTTCATTATTATTGTCTTTTATTATCTTTACAAATCCAATCTTTATTTGTCTTTGGGTTTTGGAAACATTACATATAAACTTACAAATATATTTTAATACATAAATGCATGTTGTTGTTAGGTGTCATCAAGTCGATTCCAACTCATAGCAACCCCATGTGCAACAGAACGAAATACTACTGCCCTGTCCTGAGCCATCTCCACAATTCCTGCAGTGCTTTAGCCTAACATTCCAGCCATGGTGTAAATCTATCTTGTTGAAGGTCTTCCCCTTGTTCTCTGATCCCTGACTTTACAAAGCATGATATCCTTCTCCAAGGAATGGCCCTTTCTGACAACATGACCAAAGCAAGTGAGACAAACTCTGTCCACTTACATTTGGTACATAGCACTTCTTCCAAGATAGATTTGTTCATTATTCTAGCAGTTAATGGTATTTTCAGTGTTCTTCTCCAACACCACAATTCAAATGCATCAATTCTTCTTTGGTCTTCCTTATTCATTGTCCAGCTTTCACATGCATATGAGGTGATTGAAAATACTATGCTTGGGTTACTAACACCTGAATCTTCAAAGTGACATTTTCCTCTTTAACACTTTAAAGAGATCTTTTGAAGGAGATTTGCCCAGTGCAATATAACACCTGATTTCTTTTTCTTTCTTCTTCTTTTCTCTTTTTTTTTTTTTTAAATTGTGATTGGGGTGAAAATTTACAGAGCAAATTCACTTTCCATACAGCAGTTCACATACACTTTATCTCATGACTTTGACCACAATTCACCACAATGCAAAAGCTCCCCTCCCACTTCCTCACAATAGTCACCTCTTCCCTGTGTCCATCCCTCCATGAACCCCTACCCCCTGAGCTGTCTCCCTGTGAATAAACAACCCTTCTTTTGCCGGTGATTGTTCTCTCCAAGGAGTGTATCTACCTCAGGTAAATCTTCAACTCCTATGCCCATCTTTTGTTTGGCTGAAAGGCGCAGGTGTGGGTGCAGTTCCAGACCTGAAGGGCAGCTAGAGGCCATAGTCTCAGTAGTTCCACCAGGCTTTATTAGACCAGCAAACTTGATCTCTCCCTTTTTTTTTTTCAAATGATTCTGAATTTTTTTTCACATTTTTCTCCCTCTTTATCTAAGATCTCCTACATAGATCCCCCGTGAAGTGGTTGACAGTAGTAGCCGGGTACCATCCAGTTCTTCTGGTCTCATAGTTGTATAGGGTACAGACCACATGGTGTACCAGTCACTAGGACTAATTGTTTCCATGAATCTTTGGTTTTCTTCATTCTTCTTTGCTTTGGATGAGGAGAGACCCATCGTTGCATCTAGAAGGCTGCTTGTAAGCTTTTAAGATCTCAGTCGCTACTCACCAAAGTAGGAGGTGGAACAATGTTTTGTGTAGTATGTTATGCCAATTGAGCTTGATGCCCCCTGAGATTATGGTCCCAAGCCCACAGATTCAACTACTCACTCCCTCTGGTAGCTGGCTGTGACCAAGAAGTGACTACAACCTTGTCCCTTGTCAGCTCTATTATACACCCAGGAATGCAGACCATATGAATACACTTATAGGGTCGTTGTCTGCAAACCCTACATGTCTTGGGTACACTCCCGCTTTATAGACATACCTAATTGTTCAGCCTGTCCATCCATCTATCCACCCATATACCCATGGTTGCCTTCACTGACAACGTAGTACTGTATGTGCAAAAGGGTTCATCTTTGTTGTCTGCACCTACCATGTACCTCTCTATGTCTTCTTCTTTCTCAATGCCACCATGTTGATCACTTACATTTGGTACATAGCCCTTCTCTTCATCCAAATCAATACTTATCTCTACCTGTCTAACAGTGTTCCCTATCCTACACTCTCACCCTTGGTAACCAACAAAGAAAATTTCCTTCCATAGATAAAACTTACCTTGATTTTTATAATAACAGAATAATACAATATTTGTCCTTCTGTGACTGACTTATTTCACTCAGCATGTCGTCATGTCCTCCAAGTTCATCCACGTTATGCGGTGTTTTGCAGATTCCAGGTTATTCTTTAGGGTTACATAATATTCCATTGTGTGTATGTACCAAAGTTTGGTTATCCATTCCTCAGTTGATGGACACCTAGGTTGTTTCCACCTTTTGGCTATTGTAAATAGTGCAGCGATGAACATGAGTGTGCATATGTCTGTTTTGTCATGGCTCTCACTTCTTTAGGATATATACCTAGTAATGGAATAGCTGTGTCAAATGGTATTTCTAATTCCAACTTTTTAAGGAATTACCATACTGCTTTCCGCAGTGGTTGTACCATTTTACAGTCCCACCAGCAGTGTATGAGAGTCCCAATATCTCCACATCCTCGCCATCTTTTGTTATTTTCTGTCTTGTTGAACTTTGCTACTAGTGCTAGAGCAAGATGGTATTTCATTGTTGTTTTGATATTCATTTCTCTAATGTCTAATGACCACAAGCATTTCTTCATATGTTTGTTGGCCACCTGAATATCCTCCTTGGTGTCTTCTGCCCATTTTTTATTTGAGTTATT
>NW_006921626.1:9006652-9007741 GCF_000298275.1 Orycteropus afer afer | reverse complement strand
TGATGTTTTCTATTGCTCTTCTATTTTCTGTTTCATTGATTTCTGCTTGAATCTTGATTATTTCCTTTCTTCTGGTGACTGTAAGCTTTTCTTGCTGTTCTTTTTCTAATTGTTGGAGATGTTGTCTTAAAGTGTTGATTTTGGCTCTTTCTTCTTTTATGATTTATTGCTATCCATTGGCCTCTGATCACTGCTTTTGCTGTGTCCCAAATATTTTAGTATGTTGTGTTTTCATTCTTGTTTGATTCAAGGAAATTTTGAACTTCAATTTTTATTTCTTTTCTTACCCAGTCTTTCTCAAGGAGGGTGTTGTTCACGTTCCATGTGTTTACTTTTTTTCCATTGATCTTCCTATTGTTGATTTCTAATTTGATAGCATTGTGATTTGAGAAGATGTTTTGCAGTATTTCAGTGTTTTTAAATTTATTAAAGCTTGCTTTATGGCTTAACACATTGTCTATCATGGAAAATGTTCCAGTTGCATGTGGAAAAGAATGTATATTTTGCTATTATTGGATGAAGTGCTCTGTAGATGTCTATAAGGTCAAGCTGGTGGATTGTATTGTTTAGCTGCTCTTCTGCATCTTTTGTTGAGTTTCTTTTCAGTTGTTCTATCTTGCATTGAAAGTGGTGTATTAAAGTCTCCCACTATGACAGTGTGGTCATCTATTTGACTTCTCAACTCTTTTAAAGTCTGATTTATGTATTTGGGGTCTCTTTCATTGCCTCCATAGATATTTATTTTGGTTATATCTTCATGTTCAATCAATCCTTTAACCATTATATAATGTCCTTCCTTGTCTCATATGGTTGTTTATGCCTTAAAGTCAATTTGATCAGAAATTAATATTGCCACTCCTACTCTTTTACGGTTGCCATTTGCTTGATATATCTTTTTTCAACCTTTCAGTTTTAGTCTGTTTTTGTCTTTGTCTGTAAGGTGTGTCTCTTGTAGGCAGCATATTGATGGGTTTTGTTTTCTTATCCATTCTGCAACTCTGTCTGTTGAGTGGTGCGTTTGATCCATTAACATTCAGTGTAATTATTGAAAAGTATGAATTTGTTGCTGTCATTTTGTTATGTGTTTTT
>NW_006921626.1:8994638-9005951 GCF_000298275.1 Orycteropus afer afer | reverse complement strand
CTTTGTAGGTAACTTTTTGTTTTTCCCATGCTGCTTTCTGGATTCTGTCTTTGTCTCTGGTTTTGATGAATTTGATATGCTATTTCTTAGTGATTTTCTTTTGGGGTCTGTCCTGTTTGGGGTTCATTGGGCTTCCTGAATGGATATATTCTCATCTTTCATTGTATCAGGGAAATTCTCCTCCAACAAATCTTGGACAATTTTCTCAATAGTTTTATTATTCTCTTCCTGTTCTAGAATTCCAGTGACACATAGGTTATTCCTTTCAATGGTATCCCACATAAACCTTAGGCTTTCTTCATTTTGTTTTGATCTTTTTCTGATTGATCCCTTTCCAAAGAAGTATTCAGGTATTTGTCTTCAATCTTATTAATTCTGTCTTCCCTTGCATCAATTATACTCCTTTGCCCTTTCAGTGTGTTATCTATTTCTGACAATTTATTATTAATCTTCTGAATTTCTATCTGCAGATTTAGAATCATTTCTAATTTTTTCATTTATTTTGTCATTTTGTTCTTGTATTTTCTTCCAAATATCTTCTAGGGTTTATTCTGTGTGTTCCTTGGTCTGTCTCTCTGTCCTTTGAAGATATCTACATGTAATTCTTTTGAATTCCTTACCAGGAAGTTCCAATGCTGCTTCTTCCTCAGGGATGTGTTCTGGGTGTGTATCCTGCTCCCTTGTTTCTACCACTTTATCTTGCTTCTTTGTGTGGACTGTGGTACTCTGTCGTCTCTGAGACATCATGTCATTGTTGTATTTAGATCTCTATTGACTGTTGGTGAAGAGTAGCCAAGGGTGTGTCAGGCTCTTCTTGGTGGTTGTTTATTGTTGGTCCATTGGTAGAGAAGGAAGTGGTGCCTGTCATTCAGTAAGTGAAGCTGCAGGAGGTGTGAGTGTAGTTGTGTCATATGGGGACTGTTGCTGTCTTCCACTCAGTTAGACAAAAACAACAATTGAATAACCATCTTTCCAGTTATCCGGGTCTGGAATGCTCTTGGGGTTCCTGGCACGTGGAGCCTGTTCTTATGTCCCTGGAATCTGGGAGAATGCTGTTGCTTTAAATATCCAAAATCATCAAACTGCTTGTAAACATTCAATATGGCTGCATGCTCTAGACAGGCAAAAGTCCACAGCTCAGCCTGCCTTCCTCTTTGCTGCTCCCCCTTGTATTCACCAGCCACCAGAGCAGTCCTCCATGCAGTCCCTGGCTAGCAGGGCTGATTTTTAGGTTAATTCTTAGGTCCTACCACTGCTTGACAATATCCCAGCTTTCTGTGCCCTCAGGATTGCTGTCAGACCACAGCTCCATATGTCTCCTTTTTTGGTGGTTTCATGCAAATTCTTCTGCTAGTTAGAGTTTAGTCCACTTCTATATCCTCCCTTCAAGGCTCAGGGGTTCAGGATTATCTTCTGTATCTGTTTTAATTGGTTCCCTTTTTCTTTGTTAAAGAGGGTCTGTGCAGTCTTTCTGCCTATTCTGACATCTTCTGGAGTAGGGGAATTTTTAAAAACAGGATTTTAAAAAATGCACTAATCACAAAAGGAAGATTGATAAATTGGATTTCATTGAGATTAAGAGCTTCTGTTCTTTAAAACATAGAATTTAAAGAATGTAAAGGAGACTGCACATACCTGGCAGTTATGAAACAGGTGAGTCCAATAATTATTATATCCCCCAACTTTTTTCCCACACCTTAGCTGTTCTCCAGGAATTTTATGCTGAGTAGAAGTAACAAACTGACCCAGGTGGGGATGATAAATATAACATTGGAATAATGGAGGAGAATTGGCAATTTCCTGGAAAGCAATTGCAGCCACTGGAGAAGGTTGAAGGATAGTATGTGTGAGTGCCACTCCTCCCCAACCCCTACCTTGTCTACCAGAAACTGAAAGAGCTGCACAGCAAATACTTTTCCATATACATCTTTGGACATGACTGTGGTGCAGTGAATTACTTAACATGGCTCTTCTAGCCATAGTCTTTGTATTTCCCACCTAATGGCTGAGTGGGACTGTGTAAATGTAAGGTTCTTATGGCCCACCAAGGGGATTGGATAGTTTGCTAATAATGTAAATAGGTATATGGCACCCTTATAGGGGGTGGGACCATGCAAATAAGGTATATGGAACACTAATGTGGGGATTGGTCAGTTTTGGCATCTCACTAGGCATTTCACTAGGCTTAGAAGTAGAAAGGGGAACCTCACTACCATCAAGACAGAGAGCAGCCAGGAGTGGAGTGTATACTTGGACCTAAGACCCCTATGCTGGACCTCCTTGCCAGGGAGATAACCGACAGATGCTAGAAAGATGGAAAAGAGATGACAGTAGCTGAGGTAGCAGAATCAAGATACACACACGAGACAGAGCAGTGGGCCTGCCAGCCCATGCAGCAAGAAAGCTGAATGCCTTCAGGCAAGAGGCTTGCTGATGGAGTGGGGTGCGCTTATTGGCGGAGCTGAAAAAGCTTTCTAACACTTGCCCAAGCAAAGTAGAGGCCAGGCCAAGAGGCCAAGGTCCAGAGTTAGATGTGTCTATGGGCATGGCCAGGAGGAGCCTGTCTTGATGGAACAATTATATCTTGAGCCTTCCTGAACCTGAATAGTAACCTGTTATTCCCTAACAAATTCCATAATTATGAGCATTGTTTGTGAGTTCTGTGTGACCATTGCAATGATTTATCAAACCCAGCAGAGAAGTACAGAGTGCCATGGGAGGAATGGTTGGTGTCAGAATTGGCAAATATGTTACAGGGTCGTGATATGTCTGATCTCCACCTTGTAGGAATAAGCCTTGGGCTGCTGATGGTAATTTTCTCTTCCCTTTGTGAAATTAGAGAAAGCCAGAAGATGCTGTGACCACACCCTTTTTTGCAATGACAGAAGTTTTGGCATATGCAGAGAGGACCTTATCTTCTACAATGCAATAAAATATAATAATCCTTTGGAGTTAACCGAGACCAATTGCTGCACACAGTTTTGACATTCTAATAGTGAATCTTCCCTATCTTTCTGACGAGTGTCTCAGAAAAATGTCAGAAAACTGTCAAGCATCTCACTCAGGACAAGATTCTGCTGCACACAGGTGCCATCATGGAAGAAACAGCAGCAAAACTTCTGGGAATGAAGATGTACTAGTTCATTCCAAAACACACCTAAAATTTGGCAAATGAGTTTCGCTGTTATGAGAATTATGATTCTGGGCTTGACTATGAATATATTGACATATATTCTTTTTCCTCAATAGTTTGAAAAGTCAAAGTGTACTCCTCAAACTGGAGCTAATCCTGGCCTACATTTCAAAATAAAGAATACAACAGCTCTAAATAAATAAATAGTGAAAATGTAAGTTATCAACTGGGTTAGAATATTTGAAAAACATATCTGTTAAAGAACTCATATATGGACTATTTAAAAAACTTCCATAAATCAAAATAAAAGATAACTTCACAGGTACTTCACAAAAGAGGATATTCTATGGTCAATAACAGATATAAACCTTCTCAATACCTTTACTCATCATGAAAATCCAAATTAAAACGATAATGAGATACTAGTATACCCACTGGAATGGTTAATAGTAAAAGGATTAACAATGCTAAGTGTTGGTGAGAATGTGGAGAAATTGGAGTGCTTATGCATTGCTGGTGGGAGAGTAAACACCTAGGAAAACTGTTGGTAGTCCGTACTATGATCCCCAAGCATAGTGTAATGGTTGTTACTTTGTTGTATCTCCTAGTCAGGTCCTCAAAGACTTAAATCTGAGCCCTCTAGTGGAGGCAGGAGAGTGGGGAGCATGCAGAGAGCACTTTAAATGAAGCCTGAAAATTGCTCATTAAACATTTCATGGACTCTGGGGCACAGGTCAGCACTGCTTTGTACCCATGACAAAGCCAAAAGAGAGAAAGAGGCATTCTCCTGTTTTTGCATAGTTTTGGTGCAGTGAGATTACTGAGTGCCTAGCCAAATGTTTTAGCACCTTGAAGTCTCTGGTACTCCGGAGGTGGCTATGCGAGTTTCTGGTAAATGCAGCAGCTTCCAGAGGAAAGAGCTGGAACAGATTGCTGAGCACATATGAGACAACCCTGGATCACCTAAAGATACAGAGGGGCCACATTGCAAGGTATAGTACTGATTCAGCAAGTGGCAGCAGCCATCTAATCATGGGTTGTGCTATGCAGCTCATCCAATTTTTCTGGGTCTCCTGACTTTTGACTACACTGAGAAATACAAGCTAGTCTCAGGTGGTGGTACTTTACTTTAGAAGGGCAGCACATCTTATTGCAAATCACAGCATGGAGCCCAAGCATTTTTTAAATGAGGATTTTCTTGATTAGAAGATTTGTTGTTAGACTTAACTCAAGAAGGAGTTCCATGGCCACAGAATTCCATGGCATAGTGGATACTGTGCTATCCTGCCTGATGCCACCTCCAAGAAAGAAGGATTTATTTCCCAAAGTGTTACTTTATAGCCAAGGGCTGGGAATTGCCCTCAACCAAAGTTAGTTGCCTCACTCAAGTTGATGCCACCTTCCCAGGGTGAGCCTACCAATCTAGTAATTGGATAATGCAGAGATCCAGAGACCTGGGACCCTCACCCAGCTCAGAACAACTCTGAAGGGCCATCTCAACCCCTATGCTCCCTACGGGAATGAGCTGAGTCCTTTGTTTTGGCTGCATCACAGCCCAACTCCTCCCTCTGATGCAGGAACAACAAGATTCTTACCACCTGTCGCTAGTAGAGCCAATCACCACAACAGGTTAAAGTGGAAAAGCAAAAGTTTTATTGTTTATTGATACCCCAGGAGACAGAGAGAATCACTTTTCTAAAAAGGCTGTCTCCCCAAGCAAAAGGGTTAACATGATTATATAGGGAGATGGGAAGGGGATTGAAAATCTCTTGGGCCACCAGGAATGTCTTTGTTCATTTTTATCTTAGTTGCTCTGGACTTGATGTTTTTCTTCTCTGGGTCATCTTGCCCCATAAACTGAAGTTCTTGGCTGAAATCACCGATGGGATAAGGTCATACTCAAAAGAATATACAAACAAAAAGAGAGAGAAAAAAAAAAAAGCAATCTAAAGAAATCAGCATCTGTGAAGAAGTCAGCTATTCTATTTACTTAAAAGGAAGGAGAAGGAAAGAAATATAGCAAGTTAGTCATTATAATTAATGTCTGCTTTAATCATGGCTGCTAGTTTGTTAAAGTTCTGCAGTTTTCAGCAAGGGCCCTCTTTGGCCCTCCACACCTCTGCCTGATCCTGCTTCATTCCCGCCTTTCTAGGGAGCACTGCCCTTTAAATTGCCTGCTTGCTACCTAGCATAAAGCAATGGACAAGTGATGGACTGCATGATTCTCCTTTAAATCTCGAAGACAAAGAACTCTAACTCTGAGAAAAAGAACTTTAACACTAATAAAGTGTTAAAGATCAGGACTGGAGATTTGAAGCATGAAGATTCTAGCCCCTGCCGTCCACCCAAAATCTTAAGGTTTGTAGAATCCTGGGGCTCATGAACTCAGTAATCACTTTCCACTTTCCCAATTTCTGGACAAACTTAAGAAAATTTGAAAAATAGTAGCTCTAGTTAGTCAAATTAAGGCTGGTGGTTCAAACCCACCAGCCATTCCTTGCAGGGAAGGTTGAGCAATCTACTTCCGTAGTGATACCACCTCGGAAACCCAAGGAGGGGTCACTATGACTCGGGTCCGACTCGATGACACATAACAACAACAACAGTTAGCCAAATTAGCCAAATGATTGAAAACAATAAGGACTTCAGCAATCTAAGCCAATCAAGAATCAATAATAAAAACTGAGGCTAAGCATTTCAAAACAAACAATAGGAAACCACAGGATAAATGTACCTCTAGTTTCCATGGAACTAAAGCTAAAGTGATGAAGCTTCATTATTAAGAAATAAACAATAAAGAATTGTTTATGGATTTCTCTAAATTCCACTTTGAATGATAATTCCACTCCTTGAGGGAGCCATATGAAAGAGCAAACGATATGAAAGCAGAGATAAGAGTTGCCCCATGACCTTTGGCAATTTGCTTTCCTTCTCTGGACACCAGTTTCCTCATCTTGTAATGAGAGGTTTGGATTAGGTCAGTTTTCCTGTGGTCTATGAAACACTAGTGTCCCACAAGACATCAACCAGTGTTACATGCAAGAAATAGTCTATGATTGAGTAAGCTGGGAAAAGCTACATACTGTAGCATTCTTACGAGCACACACAGTGCATATAATATATTAAAGCACTGCTTCCCCGCATTGTTTACATCATTGCACACACTGAAAATGATGCTACTCCATTTCTATGGCTCACTGGAGTCAACAAAGGGGATTTACATTTACATATATTACACTTTATATTATATACTATGGTTGGAAAACAGGCAGCTATGTAAACAGTTAAGCACTTGACTGCTACCTGAAAGACTGGTGGTTGTTTGAACCCATCCAGAGGAGCCTCAGAAGACAGCCCTAGCTATCTGCTTCCAAAAGGTCACAGCCTTGATTACGCTATGGAGCAGTTCTACTCAGCACATTTGGGTCAGCCCAAGTCAGAACAGACTCAACAGCAACTAACAATAGCAACATGATTAGAAAATATAATGTAAAATGTTACTTTTCAAAAACAATTTTGGATGAGAAACCTGAGCTTGGCTTTTGTGTATTTTACTTTTTAATATCAGGTTTTATATTTGAAATGGCAGTATATAATTCTTAATCAAGATTTTGATAGTCAGCACTGGAAAGAAAAGGTTATTTGCACACATAGATGGCAGCAAATGGCAGAATAGTAGCTCTTATTCTTCAACAACAGCAACAGTCTTCAACCAGCAGACACTTCTCCCTCATCTTTAGCCAAAATTTGTTGTGATTGTTGTCAGATGCTGTTGAGTTGATTCTGGCTCATGGTGACTCCATGTACAACAGAACAAAATTGCCTAGTCCTGCACCAGCCTCACAATCCTTGCTATTCCTGAGCCCAACCTTGCAGCTACTGTATCAATCCATCTCCTTGAAGGTCTTCCCCTTTTCACTGACCCTCCACTTTATCAAGCATGATAACCTACTCCAAGGAGTGAATGGTCCCTTCTGACAACATGGCTAAAGTAAGTGAGATGAAGTCCACTCTTCTTGCTTTTCAGGAGTGTTTGGGTTGCACTTCTTACAGGACAGTTTTGTTCATTCTCCTGGCAGTCCATGATATTTTCAGTATTCTTCGCCAACACCACAATTCAAATGCATCAATTCTTCTTTGGTCTTCCTTATTCACTGTCCAGCTTCCACATGCATATGAGGCAACTGAAAATACCATGGCTTGGGTTAGGTGCACCTTAGTCTTCAAAGTGACATCTTTGCTCTTCAACACTTTAAAGAGGCCATTTGCCGTGGATTTGCCCATAGTAACCCAGAATTTAGATAATTTAAACTCTTTAAATTGTAATTTAAGGATAAGATGAGTCGGATCCGACTCGATGGCTGTGAGTTTGGTTTTTTGGTTTAAGGGTAAGATGAGTCTTTAAATCCAGCAGCTCTTCCTTTTCTTTCATTGACAAGTATAAAATACTTTATGATTATATGAATGGATTTAGAATGTAATCAAATTTGATTATAATAAGTATTTCTAAATAATGATGAAGCTTCTCCTTAAGCCTATGTGCATGTTCCTCTACCAGTCTTTAATCATTTTTAGGATTTGCATATTAAGTCTGATTAATATCACTGATAAGTCATTTTAACCTCATTTACACAAAGTTAAATTTTTGCTTTGAATACATAAGCTTTGTCCACATATACATGTTGATGCTATTTGGAATTTCAACAGATGCTGAAAAATTACCAGTTAAATAAATCATTTTTAAAAAATCATTATTCTTTAGTGTCTATGCATGGGAATATATGCATAGAATGACTCATAAGATTTTCAATTACTTTTTTGTTCATAAATTCCTGACACAAAGCTTTTTTCAGCCAGCCAGTGCATATCCATGTGAAATATCAGAAATGGTTGTTATGATTCCATTTATTTAGATAAAGCTGAAAACAGATGGGACTGTGCAGCTTGGATTTCATTAGATTCACCATTTTTATAGTAGTATTCCATGCAAAATTCAGATCTATACATAAACTTGTACATATGCAAACTTCTCTATAAATCAAACAATGTGTTATATGTACATCAGGGTTTTCAGAAGGAACTCCTAATGTATAGCCTTTCCTTCTTCGTGCCATTGCAGCTACATCATCAGTGCACATACTTATTTGTTTTAATGCTTCCACTTCTCATTTTGAATATTTTAGCACCTGTGGTTTGTCTTTTTGCAGAGCACATAATGCTCTTCCAAGCCTTTTTCTTCAGAGATTCTAATCAACACAGTCACTGAGGACAATGATTAACATCTGTAGATCCACTAGCCTGCAAAGGAAACCTTCCAATTCAGTCATTTGCCTATATGCAATCTGAAATGCCAAGATGCTCCTATTTGTTGCATTATTCAAAATGGCCCTTTTCTATTTCCTTTGTTTCATTGATCCTGAACACAGAGCTGACATGTTTCAGAAAGCCAGGTTGTTATTTTGTTGGGTAGATTTCAACTCATAGTGACCCAACAGTGACAGAGTAGAACTGCCCAATAGCGTTTTCTAGGCTGTAATCTTTATGAGAGCAAATCACCAGGTCCTTTTCTCTTGAAGAACCGCTTGGTGGGTTTGAACTGCCAAACTTTTGGTAAAAGAAGCCTTTATGGAACTGTATGAGGTGCTCTGACTTTTGGTTATTGTGTGACTTTATTTGTAGCTCCATGAGTTCGATCTGTTAATGTTGTAACTGGTCTTTTAAAATGATTTGTTTCTTATTTGTTGGGGACGATGCTTAGAGCATTATTTTTATCTATTTTTTCATGGACATGGTAGATGCTTTGAGATAACATGCTGAAACAGTTTACTTAGTTTAGTATCTGTTCTGGTTACCTAGTGACGCTCTGACAGGAATATACCACAAACAGGAGTTTATTCTTACAATTTGGAGGCTTTAAGTCCAAGTTCAAAGTGCCAGTCTCTAGGGGCTAGGTGAAAGCCCCTCAACCTTGGGCTTCAGCTCTGCCTCTTGCTCCTGGTCCACTGAAGCTAGAGGCATCTTTTCACTCAGGCAGCTACTGGCTGCTGAGGCTAATAAGCCCAAGGTGGACAAATAAAATGGCACAGTCCCGATGTTCCCAAACCACATGGCAGGTCATTGATTCAAGTCCATTGATAGACCCAAGGTCAGCAGAGCATAGCAGGCTGTTGAACAATGACACGACTACATGCAGTATTCAGTGTGGAATAAGCTAGAGACTATCCCCAAGGCTGCTTCAAGAAGCAGACCACATCCCTAAGGCAGCTACTCAACTGCTCACAGTAGATTCCACCATGGAGTTGATTACCAGTCTCATCATGTGGAATACTTCATCCAGCTGGCCAGCCACTCAACCAGGCCCAGCCAAGTTGACACACAAAGTTAACCATCACAGTATCATTGCTTCATTTTTATAACTTTTCATGCCAGTAGGGCAAATTTGAGGAAGAAAAGAAGTATCATACATTTTAATACACAATTTTGAGGTAATGTTCCGTTTTAGAGTCTAATAGTGACTTTAACTTTTTTTCTTTTTTTAAAAAACTTACTGGTGGTTCAAGCCCACCAGCCACTCCTCAGAAGGAAGTTTGGGTGATCTACTTCCCTAGTGATACTGCCTCGGAAACCCAAGGAGGGGTCACTATGAGTCGGGGCCAACTCGATGGCACATAACAACAACAACATTTTGCTCTCAGAGCTGGTGGCCTTTGTTATGCTTGCATGTCACCGATTGGACAGCTCAGTATTAAAAGTTCTGAAAAATCCTGAAGAAACAGGTTAACTCAGATTTTTCCAAACTTATATAACAAATTTATTTATTTTGCAGAATATCATGCAGGATCACAAAAGAGTGAGAGAGTCTGCATCAATTCCTTCAACATTCCTGAGTATAAGAATATTGCTCAGACTTTTGTTACAACAACTTAAGAAAAATTTCTGATTTATACCTAGGTTCATTCTATTTTCTGTGCAGTTCTGTGGTGGTCTAGTAGCTAGGATTTTGTGCTTTCACTGTCACAGCCTGTGTTCAATTCCCAGTCAGGGAAGCTTTTTAAGGGAGCTCTGATAATGTAGTGGTTAAAGCATATGGCTGCTAACCAAAAGGTCAGTGGTTTGAACCCACCAGCTGCTCCATGGAAGAAAGATGAGACTGTCTGCTTCCATAAAGTTTTACAGCTTTGGAAATCCTGTGAGGCAACTCTACTCTGTCCTATAGGGTCACTTTGAGTAGGAATCAACTCAGTGGCAGTGGGTTTCTTCCTTCCTTCCTTTCTTCCTCCTTCCCTCCCTCCCTCTCTTTCCCTCCCTCTCTTTCTCCTTCTTATTCTCCCTCCCCCCTTCTCTCTCTCTCTCTCCCTCCTTCTCTTCCTTCCTTCTGTCCTTCCTTCCTTTCCTTCTCTCCCTCCCTCCTTTCTTTCCTTCTTTTCTCTCCCTCCCTCCCTCTCTTCCTTCTTTCTTTCTTTCTTTTTCTGCTTTCATATTTGGCATAAGTACAATTTGTTGGGCACCAGCAGTAACCAATAAAGAAACTGAGTTTAGTGGCTGAAGCAGTCAGCTAAGAAGCCCTGGTGGTGCAGTGGTTAAGAGCTTAGCTGCTAGCTGAACAACTGGCAGTTCAAGCCCCTGGCTTGAACTCCAAGGGAGAAAATATCTGGCAATCTGCTCCTGTAAAGATTAGACTGAAAAACCAAACTCACTGCTGTCAGGTCATTTCTACTCATAACGACCCCTCCTTGGTTTCCGAGGTGGTATCTCTGTGGAAATAGATTGCCTTTACAGCCTAGGAAACTTTATGTACTTTGTCACATAGGGTTGTCATGAATTGGAATCGACTTGACGGCACACAACAACAGCAGTCAGTTATTGCCACAATTAATGCTGCATGACAAAATATTCATCTTTATTAATTTTGTGCTGAGTAAACACACGGCTTTTAGATTAGAGACAAATTTCTTATTATTCTCTACTCTGTCCTATAGGGTCACTATAGGACAGCAATATCAGCAGCCACAGGAACAAGGTACCAGCAGTCCTAATGCCCAACTACCTCACAGAGTGTCACTGTGAGAGCCTAATGGAAAAAGTTCCCGTATGAGTGGTGACCTCATGCCACAGTCAAGGGACACAGAAAAATGGATTTTTGAAGCTTATATACAGGGGCAAAAAAAAAAAAAAAAAAA
>NW_006921626.1:8986687-8994538 GCF_000298275.1 Orycteropus afer afer | reverse complement strand
GTATCACTGGGGGGGGGGGAAGGTACAATGTCTCCAGTTATACCACTCAAACATGTTCCAAGGCCCCAGGTCTCATTTCTCCTTGAAATATACACATACCTCCAGAGTTCGGTGAATCATTCTGGAGTTCTCTCACTGTCTGATCAGCCATAGATTGTCTTCTAGGGCTTGATTTTAACTCAGGAAATACATTTCAGTAAAGTTTGTTCTGGAAGCCCTACCAGCGCAGAAACATAAAAATATTTTCTCTACAATCCCACACCACCCCAAATTTCATGGCTTAAAACAACCATTTATTACTTCTCACAGGTCTGCAAGTCTACTCTGGGCCATGCTGACCTGATCTCGGCTGAGCAGTTTCACACATCTGTGGTCAGCTGGTGGGTAGGCTGGCAACGGCTCAGCCAAGATGGTCTAGGTTCTCTGTGGCCTGTCACACTCCAGCAGTCTGTTGCAGTTATTTGTTGTCAAATTGCCTCTGACTCATAGCCATGCCATGTATGTCAGAATGAAATGTTGCTCAGGCCTGCACCACCTTCACGATCGTCGGTATGTCTGAGTCCATTTTTGTGGTCATTGTGAAGTGCCTTTCTACCTAGGGGGCTTATCTTCCAGCACTATTATCAAATGATACACTGTTGTGATCCATAAGGTTTTCCTTGGCTAATTTTCAGAAGTAGATTGCCAGGCCTTTTTTCCTAGTCTGTCTTAGTCTGGAAGCTCTGCTGAAATCTGTCCACCATGGATGGCCCTGCTAGTATTTGAAATACCAGTGGAATAGCTTCCAGCACTATAGCAACACACACACCACCACAGTATGACAAACTGACAGTCAGTGGGCCAGAATTCTAGCCCAGCCTTATTTTCACGGCAGAAGCAGGGATCTGAGAGACAATGAAAAAACACATTTCTTGAGGCTTGGGCTTGGAACTTGCACACTCTTACTTCTGCTACACTCTGTCTATCACAGTAAGTCACAAGGGCAGCCCAGACCAAAGGGTGGGGATGCAGAGTCTATCTCTTGATGGAAGGAGCCGCAAAGTCATATGGCAAAGGGGTAGACAGAAGGAGGAGCAGAGAATTGGAGCCATTTCAACAATCAGTCTTCCACAGTGGTGCTTACTATAGCTTTCTAGAGGGAAAACAAAACAGCCTGACTTCAAAGCAGTGAGCCTACCCCGATTTCCATAATCCAGGCAAGAAACATAAGCTTATTACTTTAGAGTCATGGCAGAGCCTGGTATCCAGAGGGGCAGGCTTGGGGCAGATTATACTATGTGCTTCCTCCTCCCCTTCCCCACCCCAGTCACACTTCTTTCTCTGAGTATTTATGCTTCTGAAATATGATTAACATGAACATCAAGGTTAGGATGTTCCCTGAAAGGGAAAAGGAAGGATCAAAAGCCAGCATGTAACATGCTGATATATACTGCAAGAGGAAGGTAGGGGTGGTCCCAGGCCCACCCCAAATGTTTATAAGGCCCACAGCAAGGGGGCAAATGGAAGCCCACATGTCGAGTGTCTCAATATGCAAAATACTGTTAGATGAAATAGGCTTTACTCGCCTACCTTGACAAATATACCTTCATAACAGCCTGTAGGCCATGTTCGAATTTAAAATTCTTGAGCTTGATAGAGCATGGGAAGAAATGGCCCCTGATCCCAGATCCTGGCCATGGTCACCTCCCTCTCTACTTACTTCTGACTCCAACTCACACTGCATGGGGCCTTGTGCACTAACTAGTGTACCTATATGTGTATGCACACTCATGTGGATATACTTGGAACACATGAAGATACACAAGTGAAGACTTACAAGCACACATAAGTGAATACATATGAGTACACTAGTGAACACATAGCTTATGCTAATGAGCACATAATTTACTAGCGAACATGTGATATACTAGTAACATGTACAAGCTCACACTAATAAACACTCATGGGTCCAGAAGTGAACACGTGTAAGCTCCATCTACACCATCCCCTCATAGCTGTCCATACTGCAGGCAGCTCACATCTGGGAAATAGCCCACGAATGTCCCACAAGTGGCTGAGGTCATCCGGGCAAGCAATTCTAGGGTCCCAGGTGCTAAGAGTGTGGTCGTGGTGGGGGGATGGTGGTGGCGGACACTGTGAGTGGGTGCAGCCCCTCCCTGTAGCCTTTTGGCCCAGTGGGATAGGGTGTGGTTGCAGGAAGAAAGAGTATCTCTGTAATCAGAGTCTAGGGAAGTGGCTCCTCTTGCCTGGTCTGAAGGTGGTTCCAGCTTGTTTGGTGATGATGGAGGATTTTTAAAGTTGATTTTAAGGAAATAAACCCCCCTCATCCCCTGATAATTCTTTCCCTAAGTCCCAGTATAGTTGCTCATTATGGGAGCAAGAGGGTTGGAGGAGGAAGGAGATGGCAGGCTTAGTGGGTTGCCTCTCCCTCCTGCAGCTCTGGGATCTTGGCAGAACCATCACTCCTGTGTTCCCTAAGCACCCACACACAAAAAATAGAACGACCCCCACCAAACCAGCCTGCCACAATCGAATCATGTGCTCCATACCCATACAAAGGCTTTCACATGGATATTCATAGCTTTATTTACAACAGTCAGGAACTAAGAACAAACCAAATGTCCATGAATAGTGAAAGGATAAACAAGTTGTAGCGTGACCATGCAATGGAATACTATTCAACAATGACAAGGAATAAACTATTGATGCACACAACATTAAGGGTACATCTCACAGTCATTATGCTGAATGAAAAAAAACAAAGCCAGACAAGGAAAGAGGTCATAATGTATGATTCTATTTATATAAAATTCTGGAAAATGCAAACTAATCTACAATGATTAGAAACAGATCAATGGCTGCTGAGGCTTAGTGGAGGTGGAAGCAGTGGGAGGAATGATTACAAAGAGGCTTGAGGGATCTCTTGGGGGTAATGCATGTGTTCATTATCTTGATTGTGAGGATGGTTTCACAGTTGTATATATATGTCAAAAATTATCAAATTGTTCACTTCAAATAAGTGCTATGTATTAAATGTTAATCATGCCTTTAAAAAGCCGAAAAAAGTAAAACAAACCATATACCCCATACAACTTTCTCTTAGACTTGACTGTGGCCTCTTTTATAGGAAAGTTCAAAGAATGTAACAGTTGTCTGTGTCATACCTGGTCTCAACTATGTTGCTCTGAGTAAGATGTTCTAGATGGTACCTTGAGATGTGCACATGATACCAGTTGCCATCAAGTCACTTCCAATTCATGACAACCTCATATGCGGTACAGTGGGACTGTGCTGCAAAGGGTTTTCAGTGCTTCAGTTTTTGGAAGTAGATTGCCAGGCCTTTTTCCCGAGGTACCTCTGGGTGGACTTGAACCTCCTTTCAGCTGAGCATGTTAACTGTTTCCATCACCCTGGAACATGCTAGCATTTTCTTTTTCCTGGGTTGAAGGAGTTCCTTTAAGAGCTCTAGGCACCTCTACATGGCCCATGTCCTTCTGTAACCTTGATGCACCCTCCCCCAAGGAGCAGCATTTCCACTTCCATGTGAAGTAAGTCACTCCATTTTGTAACTCTATTTTTGTAATGTCCAGCTATGCCTGGCAATATCTTGCTGAAACTCCATTTTATGTGGCTGAAGTAAACATCTCATCCTGCCTCCACTCCTGGTGAGTTACAGAGTGCCCCTTTTGTCTTTTCTTCTCCTCCCTCCTAGACACATAAAGCAGCTAAATCAACCCTCAATGAACACCTGTGCTAGAATATGTACTTTAGGGTGGTTATCAGAACTAACTCCCATCACCCCTCGATGGGCACCTGTGCTAGAGCACATATTCTAAGGTGGTTATCAAAACTAACTCCCCTCACCCCTCGATGAATACCTGTGCCAAAACACGTACTCTAAGACCTTGAAACTGCAGCCGCTGCTTCTGTATTTTCGCTTGCTTGCCTACTTTATAAGGCCTGCCTAAAATCAGACTTGTTGCTGCAGCATAGGGGCGCTCTTCACCTCCCTGCAGTCGGCTAACCTAAATAAAACTCTATTACCCCAAAGTGGACATTATAGTGGCTATTATTTTAAACTGAACCCATAACACATGTCCCTGTGGCCACTGCCAGTGACAATTGTCTCTACCACCAATAGCAGAAGATGAGGTTTTTAATCTCTAACACTTGAAACTCTTCTAGAGGTAAAAACTACTCAGGCTGGAGGAAGAGGAATGCTTGGGACAGCAAGGCAGCCTCAGACCTCATTTCCAGGTATTTGCTATCATAAATCTCCTTGAGACTTTCTTCCCGAAGCAAAGTTTTGTCTGCCAGCTGGCGCCGTGAGGATTAACTAGGTAATGTTCAAAAGTATCTGAGAGGATCTAAAGGGCTAAATAGCACATGATTGCCAGAGAGAGAATCTATTGTGAAACCATGAAGACAGAAGAGAGTGTAATGGAGAGAATCTCTCTCTTAAGGTGTATTGTCATCTATAATCTACCATTGGCTAGAGAAAGGGAGAATTATCTTCCACAGTAACTGTGCCAAAACCTCATCTATACTCTGTCTTTAAAGCAAAAGAAAAAATAATTTTAGAAGACATTTAGGGTTGCTGATCCAGTTCCTTGTTTTTTCCTCTTTAAAAGAATCTGGACTTTAATTTAGCTATCTATCCATTTCCCCATCCCATGTAATTCTTAGGGAAAAGCTGATTCACCCCTGATCCCAAGGGTGGATCTTGTGTGGTATGCATCAAACAGCATACTCTATCTCCTCTGGACGACATTCAGTATAAGCAGCGCAAACATTCTAGACAGTGTGGTGTGTAAATGAGGTGTCTGGAACCGTTGCAGCCATGTGATCACCACAAGAAAGTTAGACTAGGGATGAAGTTGATGCTCAAAAGACAAAGTGGAGAAACAAACTGGGTCTGTGTTGATATTCTTGACCTTCAGAATCCTTCAAACAATTCTTAAGCCCACTCTAGTTCCAGAATTTCCAGTTTGGGGACCAGTAATCACTCTATTGGTTAATGCAGTCCAAATTGGATTTTCTGGTTTTTGCCCCCCAAATCATTTTACTTTAGTATGTACAACACATCAGTGCCTTCAAGAATAATTCTCCAAAGAAAAAATGTGAAGAGAACAACATTGTCTTTCTATCCATCTCTACCCCACTCTTTGTTCCTTGCCAAGTTCTCTCCATTGCTGCCACTTTGATTTGAGGTGGGGAATAGATCTGGTTCAACAAGCACATATTGAGTACTATAGTCAAACATGTGCTAAGCATTGAGGGGTCTACCTACAGAGCTAAACAGGGCCTACATAAAGGAGCTTACTCACTGCCCTCAAGTTGGATCTGACTCACAGCAACACCTCCTTGGGTTTCCAAGGCAACGTCACTATGGAAGTAGATTGCCCAATCTTCCTTCCGAGGAGTGGCTGGTGGCTGTGAACCGCCAGCCTTCTGGTTAGCAGTCAAATGCCTTAGGCACTGTGCCACCAGAGCTCTTTAGATTAATATGGGGTAAGATATAACAAATATTTAATAAAATAAATGTTCTAAGATGAGCACAAAGAAACTGCTTAGGACCATGAAGCAGGTCTAAAGCTAATAGTATAAAAAACCTCAAATCTTTGTTTATCACTGAGGATGAAGTTGAATTGAGTAAAAGCCAGTATGTGTTGGGTATTTGCCTAAGGTATTTTGACTGCTAACCAGAGGGCTGGTGGTTCAAACCTAGCAGCTACTCCTCAGAAGGAAGATGGGACAATCTACTTCCGTAGTAATACCGCCTCGGAAACCCAAGGAGGGGTCACTATGAGTCAGATCCGTCTCGACAGCAGTGAGTTTTGTTTTTTGTTTGTTTGGTACACATTTGCATGTGTTATACTTGTACAAATTCATAAATTCACTCGACAGCAGTGAGTTTGTTTTTTGTTGTTGTTGTTATTGTTTTTTTGATGATTATTGTTGTGGGTACCTGAGCAAGTTCTGACTTATCACGACCCCATGTGACAGACTAGAACTGCCCCATAGGGTTTTCTTGGCTGTAATCTTTACAAAAGCAGATTACCAGCTCTTTATCTCACAGAGCTACTAGGTGGATTTGAACCGCCAATTTTTGGTTAACAGCAGAGCTTGCATACACAGTAAAAGGAGATGAGGTGGTGGTTATCTCCACATCACAACATCCATTTCTTGTTTCCCCTACGGAATATCTTCTGATTGTTGTTTGGAGGAGGGGAATGTGTTCATATAGTTTCAAGTCAACTAACTTTGTCCTAGCCCTGGAGGTAGGGCACTTGCCCCAGGCAAAACAAATCTGTCCAATCTAGTTCTCTCCCCAACACACAGTGATTGATTCAGACATGATCACAGGACTCTTTACTTGGAGTTGTAAGTCAAAGGTGATCTCTCTCCCTCTGAGTCCCATGTGAGTCCTAGAACTGCTGCAGCCATTTTTGCTGCAATGAGTAAAATTAATCTAAGATAAAGATGTTGTTGTTGTTGTTATGTGCCCTCGAGTTGGACCCGACTCATAGCGACCCCTCCTTGGGTTTCCGAGGCAGTATCACTACAGAAGTACATTGCCCCATCTTCCTTCTGAGGAGTAGCTGGTGGGTTTGAACCACCAGCCTTCTGGTTAGCAGTCAAGTGCCTTAGGCATTATGCTACCAGAGGATAAAGATAGCAGACAGAAAAGAGTAAAAGCAAGAAAATTTTAGAGAGAAAATAGGGCTTTAATAATTTTGTCACTCTCTAGATCAAACCATGCCTGAAAGCCATCCCGTTTCTAGAATTTTTAGTTACAAGAATCAATAACTTCTTTTTTAAAGAAATCAATTCAAGTCAATTAGAGTTGGATTATCTGTTACCTGCATCCAAAAGTGTACTAATTGATGCAGAATAGAGGATCATAATCCTTCATCCAAAATACTTGGAGACACATGTGTTTCTAAATCCAGAAATTTTTTTGGATTTAGAAAGGTAATTCAGTTCATACACTATACATTAAATAGCACTGCATATAGAATCTGGAGCAGCACTGTATAATCAAATGCATCAGTATTTCTGCAGTGAATGTATGAATATTCATACTAGGAGGATAGATAAAGACTTTAAATAGTCTTACATCAGTTCAGGTCAGGCTTGGCCACCCAAGGACTTTTCCTTAAACTTGAAAGAGGGGAAAATAATCTTTCTTCAGTTTTCAGAGCTTATTGGATTCCAGAATTGCAGACAAAGGATTGTGGACTGCTCTACATTTCTTCCTGCTCTTAAGTTCCATTTAGAACAGTTAGAAGACAATATTCTAATAGTTAAAGCATTCTAGATTAAAGATTGGAGGAAGACTCAACAACCTGTGATATGTAGATGACAAACCTCACTTGATAAAAGTGAAGAAGACTTGAAGCACTTACTGATGAAGATTAAAGACTACAGTCTTCAGTATGGATTGCACCTCAACATAAAGAAAACAAAAATCCTCACAACTGGACCAATAAGAAACATCATGATAAATGGACAAAAGATTGAACTTGTACGAGATTTCATTTTACTTGGATCCAAAATCAATGTTGATGGAAGAAGCAGTCAAGAAATCAAGTGTTGAGACTTCCAGTAAGATGGATGAATAGGCAGACAAGCCACACAGACCTGCTTCAACAAAGAAAAGAAAAACCAATTGACAGAGATACAGAAGATAATCCTGAAGCCCTGAGCTTTGAAAGGAATTATACAGAACTGGATTAGGCACCAACTAGTGGAAAAACCTGAACTAAAACAGAGAGTACAGAGATGGTCAGAGCTGCGGACTGTCAGCTACTCTGATGGGACCAACAGCCTGAATATTTCCCAGTGGTG
>NW_006921626.1:8970852-8984372 GCF_000298275.1 Orycteropus afer afer | reverse complement strand
CGTTTCCGACTCATAGCGACCCCATGCACAGCAGAACGAAACACTGCCCAATCCCCCGCCAGCCCCACAATCCCTGCTATACTTGAGCCCATCATGGCAGCCACCATGTCAATCCATCTTGTTGAAGGCCTCCCCTCTTTTTTCGACCCTCCACCCTACCAAGCATGACATCCTTCTCCAGCAAATGGTCCCTTCTTAAAACATGACCAAAATAGGTGAGACGAAGTCTGGCCATTCTTGCTTGCAAGGAGCATTCTGGCATGTCTCTTTAGTTTTGTGTATTTCACTGCACATAAATTATATTTCAATAAATTGCATTAAAAAATAAAAAGAAATCAAGTGTTGTATTGCATTGGGCAAATGTGCTGCAAAAGACCTCTTTAAAGTGTTTAAGAGCAAAGATGCAACTTTGAAGACAACAGTGCCTGTGGTAGTTAAGGTTATGTGTCAATTTGGCTGGGCCTGGTTTTGAGTGGCTAGGGAGCTGGATGTAGTATTCCCCATGATGGGACAAGTAATCAGCTCCATCTTGGAATCTACTGTGGGCAGCTGAGTAGCTGCCTTAGGGATGTGGTCTGCTCCCAGTATATAGAGAGAAGCTTTGGGAATGGTCTGTAGCTTTTGGCATACTTGAATCCTGCGTGTAGCAAAGTCATCAGTCAATGGCCTGTCATGTTGTCTGCCAATCTTGGGATTCTTAATGGATTTGAATCAATGGCTTGCCATGTGGTTTGGTAATATCAGCACTGTACATTTTTACTTGTTGTTCTTGTTACCTAGTGCCACTCGACAAGAATATGGGATGGCCTTAACAAACAGGAGTTTATTCTCTTACACTTCAGGAGGCTAGAAGTCCAAGTTCAAAGTTCCAGGCTCTAGGGACTGTGTGAAAGCCCCTCAACATTGGGCTTCAGCTCTGCCTCTTGCTCCCGGCCCACTGAAGCTATAGGCGTTTCTTCACTCAGGCAGCTGATAGCTACTGAGGCTGACAAACCCAAGGTCGACAAATAAAATGTCACAGTCTGATGTTACCAAACCACACAGCAGGCCATTAATTCAAGTCCATTGTAAGTCCCAGGATCAGCAGAGCATGCCTGGCTGCCGAACAATGATATGGCTATATACAGGGTCCAAGCATGCCATAAGCTACAGACCATTCTCAAAACTGCTTCTTATATACGGGAAGCAGACCACATACCTAAAGCAGCTACCCAGTTGCTTGTGGTAGATCCCACTGTGGTGGTTATGTTTTTGTGTCAACTTGGCTGGGCCTGGCTGAGTGTCTGGGAAGCTGGTGGTAGTTATTCCCCATGATGAGACTGGCAATCAACTCCATGGTGGAATCTACCACAAGCAGCTGAGTAGCTGTCTTTGGGAATGTGGTCTGCTTCCTGTATTTAAGGAGAAGCATTGGGAATGGTCTCTAGCCTTTGGCACGCTTGGACCCTGCATGTAGCCATGTCATTGCTTAGCAGCCTGGTATGCTCTGCCGACCTTGGGACTTACAGCGGACTTAAGTTAATGGCCTGCTGTGTGGATTGGTAACATCGGGACTGTGCCTTTTTACTTGTCAACCTTGGGGCTTCTCAGGCTCAGCAGCCAACAGCTGTCTGAGTGAATAAATGCCTCTAGCTCCAGTGGGCTGGGAGCAGGAGGCAGAGCTGGACCCCAAGGTTGAGGGGCTTTCACCCAGCCTCTAGAGCCTGGCACTTTGAACTTGGACTTAAAGCCTCCAAATTGTAAGAATAAAGTCCTGTTTGTTAAGGCCATCCCATTTGTGGTATATTTCTTGTCAGAGCGGCACTAGGTAATCAGAACACCCACCATAGAGTTGATTGCCAGTCTTATCATGGGGAATACTACATCCAACTGCCCAGCCACTCAACCAGACCCAGCCAAGTTGACACACAAACATAACCACCACAATTTCACCACTTGTCAACTTGGCACCTGTACAGATCTTCAATCTGTACAGGTCTCCTCCACAGGGTGACTCTAGTCCCCTAGTTCCTGAGTGGTGACCTCAGCCCCTTGCCCTGGTGGGCCCCATTCCCCTCCCTCTTGGGTGTGGAAGCCCTGCCCCCTCACTTTTGGGCAGCAGCTATGGCTCCATCCCACTGGCTTACATGAACAAGCAGCCCCACACTCCAGAACCAAGTTGGTGATGGTCTGGCCCTTTGAAACCTAGGGGGCTATGGTGATTCCATCCCTAAAGGCCAGGGTCCTACCCTTAAGGCTGGGGCAGCTCTGCTTTCCATTTCCTTGGTCTCTCTACTTCTGCTGATTAATGCCAAAGGCAACCCACTCTGCTGGAAAACTCCCTGACCAAAAAGCACTTGGCTTTCTTACTCTTTGGGCTGGCCAACCTGCTACTCCATCTCATGCTGTTATCTTTTACCAATTAACACCAGAAGGCAACCCACTCTACTGAGAAACCGCCTACCCAATGGCACCCAGCTTTCTCCTTAATGGGCTGGAAAGCCTGTGCTGTTTAATGGCTGTCTCTGGGCTCTGCTACTGCTGTCTCTCATGCTGGTCTGTCGGCTCTGCTCCTGCTATCTCTCATGCTGGTTTCTTGGCTGTACTCCTGCTGTCTCTCACGCCATATGCCAGGGTCTCTCAGCCAGGGTCTTGGGTCAAGGATGCACTCCAGTCCTGTTTCCACATTTTAGGTGTCTGTCAGAGCAGCACCCCACTCCTGGTACCAAATTCTGTTCTGGTTACCTAGTGCAGCTCTGACAAGAATATGCCACAAATGGGATGGCCTTAACAAACAGGAGTTTATTCTCTTACACTTCAGGAGGCTAGAAGTCCAAGTTCAAAGTGCCAGGCTCTAGGGGCTGGGTGAAAGCCCTTGACCTTGGGCTTCAGCTCTGCCTCTTGCTCCAGGCCCACTGAAGCTACAGGCATCTCTTCATTCAGGCAGCTGCTAGCTACTCAGGCTGACAAACCCAAGGTTGACAAATAAAATGGCACAGTCTGATGTCACCAAACCACACAGCAGGCCATTAATTCAAGTCCATTATAAATCCCAGGATCAGCAGAGCATAGCAGGCTGCTGAACAATGATACAGCTACATGTAGGGTCCAAGCATGCCATAAGCTACAAACTATTCCCAAAGCTGCTTCTTATATATGGGTAGCAGACCACATACCCAAAGCAGCTACTCAGCTGCTTATGGTAGATCCCACTGTGGAGTTGATTGACAGTCTCATCATGGGGAATACTACATACAGCTGCCCAGCCACTCAACTAGGCCCAGCCAAGTTGACACACAAACATAACCACCACACTTGTCAACCTTGGGTTTGTGAGCCTCAGCAGCCAGCAGCTGCCTGAGTGAAGAAAGCCTCCAGCTTCAGTGGGCCAGGGGCAAGAGGCAGAGCTGAAGCCCAAGGTTGAGGGGATTTCACTCAGTCCCTAGAGCCTGACACTTTGAACCAGGACTTCTAGCCTCCAGAACTGTAAGAGAATAAACTCCTCTTTGTTAAAGCCATCCCATTTGTAGTATTTCCTATTGTTGTTGTTGTTGTTATGTGCCATCGAGTCATACCCGACTCATAGCGACCCCTCTTTGGGTTTCCGAGGCAGTATCACTATGGAAGTAGGATTGCCTAACCTTCCTTCCGAGGAGTGGCTGGTGGGTTTGAACCGCCAGCCGTCTGGTTAGCAGGCAAGTGTCTTAGCCACTATGCTACCAGAGCTCCCATTTCCTATTAGAGCACCATAAAGTAACCAAAACAGTGTGCCTGACCCAAGCCATAGTATTTTCAGTAGCCTCATGCATGTGAAAGCTGGACAAGGAGTAAGGAAGACTGAAGAAGAGTTGATGTCTTTGAACTATGGTGTTGGTGAGAATATTGAATGTACTATGGACTGCCAGAAGAATGAACAAACCTGTCTTGGAGGAAGTTCATCCAGAATTCTCTTTAGAACTGAGGATGACTAGACTTCATCTCCCATATTTTGATCATGTTATCAGAAGGGACTGATGCCTAGAGAAGAATATCATGCTGATTAAAGTAGAGAGTCAGCAAAAAAGAGGAAGACCTCAATGAGCTGGATTGACACAGTGGCTGCAGCGATGAGCTCAAGCATGGCAATGATTATGACGATGGTGCAGAACAAGGTAGTATTTTGTTCTGTTGTACATAATGTCACTATGAGTTGAAACCAACTCAACAGCACTTAACAACAACAGATTAAGGTAATATATAACAAAGAGTTAGATTTTTGTTGTGTACCCAGTCAAATGCACTTAACACTCTTTTGATACATTTTTGAAGAACTAATGAACCAACCATTAAATATGTATAAAAGCATCTAATACGTTCATAGCACAGGACTAAACCTAGAGAAAGAACAAAGGGAATGTAAAGATTAACCAGTTCATGTTTAAAAGAGTCCTATCAAACACAAAAGACTAAATAGCAGTCAATTGGCTGAGAGAATACACAATGAAAATACAAACCTTAAACTGCCCTCCCCGCTACCCCTGCTAGCTGCTACTTTGGAAAGAAAACCAGGGTGGAGGGATAGTCAGCAATGATACTGGTTGTTTTTAGCTGCCATCAAGGCAGCCCCTGACTCATGCCAAGCCCATGCACAATGGAACAAAACACTTCCTGGTCCTGGGCCATCCCTATGATTGATTGGGAATCAGAATCTTTTCATTAGCTGATTTTTGGAAGTAGATCACTAGGCCTTTCTTCCAGAGATGTATCTAAGAGATGGCAGGTATGACACATGTCTTGGATGCCACCTGAAGTGAGGCTCCAACAAGCACTTTCTATTGGCTATCATAGTTTTCATTGCCAGCTATGAGAGACCATTCAACAATTTAAAACTTATTGCCATAGATGATATTTTCTGTAGATACACTACTGTTTTTTTCCTGGTCCAGCATAGTCTGGAAACTGTACTGAACATGTTCAACATCATAGCAATGCACAAGCCACCTCAGATGGTTGGATGGTGGCTAAAGTGCATTGGCTGCAAATTGAACCTGTATCTACCTCATAAAGACAAGAATTCTATCAGTGAACCACCAGTGCCCTACTGGGTAGCATTGGAAAAGTGGGGAGATAGTGAAGGGAAAGGGACCTAGCTGAAACCTTGGAGAAGGGAATTCCCAGAGTGTATGGGACAAGAAGGTGAAGCAGATCATGGAGAACCTGGAATCCCAGGTTAGGGACTTGGGTCCTGATGCCATGAAGAAAGCAGAGTGGGTTACCCAAAAGGTACTCCCAATCATTTCAAAAGAAGGGGAAGGAATGTGGGATTTGAAGTCAGGCAGATCTGTTACCAGATTTTGGCTCTGCCACTTACAGTATCACCTTGGGTAAGTCTGTTTTCTCAATTAGAAATGATTTCTCTTGTGAGACTGTGGTGAGATTCCAGATAATGAATGGATGATGTAAAGGCTGTCAGGTAGTAGGCTAACTAAAATGAACTGCTGCTTTTGCACACTAGATAGGCATTCTCCCATCAGCCTCTGTAGCCTCCAGTTTTCCTTTCCTTCCTTACTGAGTTGCCCCATCCCTCTCTGACTGAAGAGTGGACTCTTTAAAGATCAGGAGTGTGATAATTGGAAGAGTTTGAAAGTTATTTGTGAGAGTGTGAGAGTGTGTGTGTGGGGGGAACCTTCTGCCATGATCTCAGTCCTGGCTTTTTACAAAATAACATCACATCTGGCAAACATTAGAAACAAATTCTGTTCTTTGTAGAGATTGCAGTGATTATCATCATTACTATTGTTACTTTAATAGTTTATAAACTCTCCAAAACCAAACCAAACTCACTGCTGTCAAGTCAGATCCGACTCATGGCAAACTCCCCCCCCCCCCCGTTGGGTTTCCAAGGTGGTATTACTACGGAAGTAGATTATGCAACCTTCCTTCCAAGGAGTGGCTGGTGGGTTTGAACCATCAGCCTTCTGGTTAGCAGTCAAATGCCTTAGGCACTATGCCACCAGAACTCTTTATAAACTCTATGGGGGCACTAACAGTATGTAGGATGTAGCTCAAGGCTCAGTACCAGATATAATCCCTGATCAATCTCTTTCTGTAGAGTCCACTTTTGTCCTTAGCTTTCAAAACCATCTAAATGAGCAAATGGTATTTTTGAATAGAATTTGTTTTGATAATATCTGAGTACTGCACATTGTCACAAGGATCATTATCACTATGATGCCTTTTTGCAAACTGTCCTCATGAAAATGCACTGCTCCGATATTCTGTCCCAGAGAGCAGGGTTGGCTGATGGCTCCAGCTAGATCCACCACCATATTGGTGCTGAGGCTATGCTTCCACTGAAGGTCCCAGTCAATGAGTAAATGTGGTGGAGGTCCCATCCATGTGGGATAGGGACTTCTGTGATGGCCATTTTGGCTCAGAGGCTTCCCGATATGGATTGAATTGTGTCCCCCCCAAAGAAAAGTTATGCTAAAGTCCTAACTCCTATACCAGTGGATATGATCCTATTTGGAAATAAGGATTTTCTTTTGTTATGTTAATTAGTCTATTACCAGGGTGGGGTGGGGTGGGCCTAAACCTAATCACTTCTACGAGGTGTCTTATAGAGGCATCTTTCTAAATAAGTACATATACACACACTCATACACACAGGAGGAGACAGATACTATGTGATGACAAAGGCAGATACATCTACAACCTCAGGAACTCCA
Source organism: Orycteropus afer afer (assembly GCF_000298275.1). Taxonomy (NCBI): domain Eukaryota; kingdom Metazoa; phylum Chordata; class Mammalia; order Tubulidentata; family Orycteropodidae; genus Orycteropus; species Orycteropus afer. Next base: position 8,977,686 of record NW_006921626.1, on the reverse strand, counting down.
AGGATTGCCAACAGCTACTATTGTTGTTGTTAGGTGCTGTTGAGTCAGCTCTGACTCATAGCGACCTTATGTACAACAGAACGAAACACTGCCCAGTTCTGTGCCAGCCTCACAATCCTTGCTACACTTGAGCTCATCATTGTAGGCACTGTATCAATCCATCTTGTTGAGGGCCTTCCTCTTTTTCATTGACCCTCCACTTTACCAAGCATGATACCCTTTCCAGAGAATGGTCCCTTCTGACAACATGACCAAAGTAGGTGAGACGAGGTCAGGCCATTCTCCCTTGCAAGGAGCATTCTGGCTGCTCTTCTTCCAGGACAGATCTGTTAGTTCCTCTGGCAGTCCATGATACTTTCTGTATTCTTTGCCAACACCACAACTCAAAAGCTTTTACTCTTCTTCAGTCTTCCTTATTCATTGTTCAGCTTTCACAAGCATATGAGGCAATTGAAAATACCATGTCTTGGGTTAGGCACACCTTAGTCTTCAAAGAGACATCTTTGCTCTTCAGCACTTTAAAGAGGTCTTTTGTAGAATATTTGCCCAGAGCAATACATCGTCTTATTTCTTGACTGTTGCGTCCATTGGTGTGGATTGTGGAACCAAGTAACAAGAAATCTTTTCTTCAATCTTTTCTCTGTTTATCTTGATACTGTTTATTGGTCAAGTTGTAAGGATTTTTGTATTCTTAATGTTGAGGTGTAATCCATACTGAAGACTGTAGTCTTTAACCTTCATCAGTATGTGCTTCAAATTGTCTTCACTTTCAAGCAAAGTTGTCATCTGCATATTGTAGGTTGTTAATGATTCTTCCTCCAATCCTGATGTCATGCTCTTCTTCATACGGTCCAGCTTCTTGGATTATTTGCTCAGCATACAGATTGAATAAGTATGGTGAAAGGATACAACCCTGACACATTCCCTTTCTGCTTTTAAACCATGCAGTATTCCCTTGTTCTATTAGAAAGTGAAATACACAAAGAAGGATCTTCCCCTAAAGCCATGCCCTGAATTCATACTTCTAGCTTCCTGAACGTGAGAAAATAAGTTTCTGTTCTCTAAAGACACCTACTTCAGGGTATGTTGTTAGAGCAGTCTTAGAAAACTAAAATTCTCCTCATGAGCCTGGTTAAACTTTTCTCAGAACAGTGCTGAAGTCATCCTTCCTTTGCTTTATCCTTTGCAGGGATCAGACCTACATCACTGTCTGACAGCTCACTTCACCCTTGCCTTATCTCCCCTCTATTATTCACATACATCTTCCCCAGTCACTTTCTTGCCATCTTGGCATCTGTTTGTCAGAAGATCCAAACTAACACAGTCTTGAACAACTTGGACTAGCACAACATTTTGTGAAGATAAAGGCAAGGCCTACCTGACTTCTAGGCCATTTCAGCCTTCTTATTTGGCCTCTAGACTCTTCTCAGACTTTTCATCTCCCCCAAAGACCTGGGCATATTTCCAGAAAGCTGATGGAATAGGCAAAAAAAGCTATACAGACCCTCTGCAACAAAGAAATAAGAAAACAATTGAAACATATACAGAAGATAATCCTGGAAATCTGAACTTTGAAGAGAAAGATACAGAAGTGGATTAAATACCAACTAGTGGAAGAACCTGAATGAAAACAGTGAATAAGGAGATAAATGGAACTGCGGACTTTTGCCTGTTTTGATAGCAGAGCCAATTTGAATATTTACAACTGGCATTCTGATCTTGGCAGGAATCTAAGAATTGGTTCTACTGGCCAAGGACTGCATGGACAACTGCACTGGTGGCTGATGACCGGAAAGGAAAATGGCAAAGAAGGAGACAAACAGAGCTATGGACTTCCAGCTGTCCTGAGGGCACAGCCATTTTGAATATTTGCAAGCATGGCAGCCATTGTGAATGTTTGCAAATGGCATTCTGATAAGGGCAGCAACCAAGGAATAGGCTCTGCTTGCCAAAGACAGCACAGGCAACCACACTGGAGGCTGACAACTAGAAAAGTGCGATATTCACCATGTTACTTTTATACCCCACACCCTCTTGGTGAACAGAGGTGTGGTAGTTAGGGGTATGTGTCAGCTTGGCTGGGCCTGGTTTTGAGGGGCTGGGCAACTGAGTGTAGTTATTCTCCATGATGAGACTGGTAATCATCTCCATGGTGGTATCTACTGTGAGCAGCTGAGTAGCTGCTTACATATGGGATTTGCTTCCAGTATATAAGAAGATGTTTTGAGAAAGATCTTGAGATTCTTGGCACATTTGGATCTCATATTTGGCTGACTCATTAGTGAGTGGCCTGCCATGTTGTCTGCCAGTCTTGGGACTGTTTCTGGACATTAACTAGTGGCCTGCTTTGTTGCTTGATAATCTTTGGACTGTGCCATTTTAGTTGTCAATCTTGGGTTTGTCAGCCTCATTAGCCAGCAGCTACCTAAGTTAAGAGATACCTCTAGCTCCAGTAGGCTGGGAGCAAGAGGCAGAGCTGAAGCCCACCATTGAGAGCCCTTCACCCAACCCTGAGAAGTGGCATTTTGAACTTGAGCTTCTACCCTCCAAAACTATAAGAGCATAAATCCCTGTTTGTTAAAGCCATCCACTTGCGGTATATTTCTTACAGTAGCACTAGAGAAACAAAACAGGAAGTGCAGCCATCCACAGCCTCCACCCACCTTCTGGACTGGCAGGAATTCCATCCCAGTCTGTGAGCCTTGTCAGAACCTGGGTACCACTCCCCATTTTTTTTTTTTTTTTGCTTGTTTGTTTTTAAATTATTCTTTTATTCTTCCTCCTTCTTTCCTTTCAATCAAAGATAGAACAACTGGAAAGAAACTCAACAATAACACAGAAGAACTAAACAATACAATCAACCAACTTGATCTTATAGATATCTACAGAGCACTTCATCCCAAAACAGCACAATATATGTTCTATTCTAGCACATATGGAACACTTTCCAGGATAGACCATACATTAGGCCATAAAGCAAACCTTAATAAATTTAAAAACATTGACATACTGTAAAGAATCTTCTCTGATCACAAGGCTATAAAATTAGAAATCAACAACAGGAAGATCAACAGAAAAAGAGCAAACACATCCTCCTTAAAAACTACTTGGTAACAGAAAAAAAAAAAATGAAATTAAAAATTTCCTCAAGTCAAATAAGAATGAAAACACAACATACCAAAATCTTTGGGACACAGTAAAAACAGTGATTAGAGGACAATTTATAGCAATAAATGCACATATCAAAAAAGAAGAAAAGAGCCAAAATAAACACCTTAACTCAATATCTCCAACAGTTAGAAAAAAAGAAGCAAAAAAGGGAAAAGATTTGAACAGAAATAAATGAAACAGAAAATAGAAAGTCTACAGAAAAAATCAACTAGACTAGAAGTTAGTGCTTTGAAAAGATTAATAAAATTGACAAACTGCTACAAACTTAACAAAGGAAAATAAGAAAAAGATGCAAACAACATGAATAAGCAATGAAATGGGTGATGCCACAACAGAACCAACCAAAAGAAAAAGGATAATATCAGGATACTATGAAGAACTATACTCCAACAAATTAAAAAACCTGGAAGAACTGGACAGATTTATGGAAACATACTACTTACCTAAACTAACACAGACTGGGGTAGAAAATTTGAACTGACCCATAACGAGAGAAGAAATTGAACAAGTCATTTAAAAAAATAACAACAAAAACAAAAAAGTCCTGGCCCAAACTGCTTCACTGCATAACTCTACCAGTCATTCAGAGAAGAGCTGACACTGATCTTACTAAAACTATTCCAGAGCATAGAAAAGAATAGAATCCTCTCAAATTCATTTTATGAAGCAAACATAACCCTGATACCAAAATCAAGCAAAGACACCACCAAAAAGGAAAACTACAGACCAATATCCCCCATGAATATAGATGCCAAAAATCTCTAACAAAATCCTAGCCAATACACTCCAACAACATATCAAAAAAATAATACATCGTGACCAAAGAGGATTGATACCAAGTATGCAAGGATGGTTTAACAATCAATGTAATCCATCAAATAAATAAAATAAAGGAAAAGAATCACACAATCTTGTCAATAGATGCAACAAAGGCATTTGATAATATCCAAAACCCATTCCTGATTAACAAAGAAAAAAAAAAAGAAACTGTCAGAAAAATAGGAACAGAAGGGAGATTCCTCAACATAATAAAGAGCATATATGCAAAATCAACAACCAACATTATTCTCAATGGAAAGAGACTGCAACCATTCTCTTTGTGAACAGGAACCAGACAAGGATGCCCTCTATCTCCACTTCTATTCAACATTGTATTGGAAGTTGCTTTGGTTACGTAGTGCCACTCTGACAGGAAATATACCACAAATGGGATGGCTTTAACAAACAGGAGTTTATTCTCTCATAGTTTGGAGGCTTTAAGTCCAAGTTCAAAGTGTTAGGCTCTAGTGACTGGATGAGAGCTACTCGACCTTAGGCTTCAGCTCTGCCTCTTGCTCCCAGCCCACTGAAGCTAGAGGCATGTCTTCACTCAGGCAGCTACTGGCTGCTGAGGCTGACAAATCCAAGGTCAACAAATAAAATGTCACAGTCCCGATGCTACCAAACCACATGGCAGGCCATTAACTCAAGTCCATTGAAAGTCCCAATGTCAGCAGAGCATGACAGGCTGCTGAACAATGACGTGGCTACATGCAGGGTTCAAGCATGCCGTAAGCTAGAGACTATTCCCAAAGCTGCTGCTTATACATGGGAAGCAGACCACATACCCAAAGGCTCACACTCAGCTGCTCACAGTAGATTTTACCATGGAGTTGATTACCAGTCTCATCATGGGGAATACTACATCCAGCTGCTCAGCCACTCAACCAGGCCTAGCCAAGTTGACACACAAAATTAACCACCACAGAAGTCCTAGCCAGGGCAATAAGGCAAGAACGGAAAATAAAAGGTATCAAAATTAGTAAGAAAGAGGTAAAACTATACTTATTTGCAGATGATATGATCTTATACAAGCAAACCCAAGAGACTCAGCAAGAAAACTACTGGAACTTATGAAAAGATTTAGCATAGTGGCAGGTTACAAGATCAACATACAAAATAAGTTGGATTCTTCTACACCAGCACAGACATCTCTGAAAAGGAAATAAGGAAATCAATAACATTTACAATAGCTACCAAAAAGATAAAATACTTGGGAATAAATCTTACCAGGAACCCAAAAGATCTATACAAAGAAAACTACAAAGCACTACTATAAGAAACCATAAGAGATCTACATAAACGGAAGAACATACCATGTTCATGGATAGGAAGATTGAACATTATGAAACTGTCAATACTATCCAAAGCAATCTATACATTCAGTGCAATCCTGAGACAGATCCCATCAGCATTCTTTAAGGACATGGAAAAACCAATCACTAATGTTACATGGAAAAGAGACCTTGGATAAGCAAAGCACTATTGAAGAAAAACAAAGTAGGAGGTCTCACACTGCCAGATCTCAAAACCTACTATACAGCCACAGTAGTCAAAACAGCCTGGTATTGGTACAAGAACAGACACATAGACCAGTGGAATAGAATTGAGAACCCACTTATAGATCCATTCACCTATGGTCAGCTGATCTTTGACAAAGGCCCAAAATCTATTAAATGGAGAAGAAGTAGTCTCTTTCACAGATAGTGCTGGCAAAACTGGATATCCAATTGCAGAATACTGAAACAAGACCCATACCTCACACCATACACAAAAACTAACTCCAGATTGATCAAAGACTTAAATGTGAAACCTAAAACTATAAATTCATCAAATTAAAAACAGGGGAAATCTTAGGGGCCCTATTTTATGGCATAAATATACTATCAAACATAACCCAAAATGCACTAACAGCAGAAGATAAACTAGATGTTTGGGAACTCTTGAAAATTAAATTCTAATGTGCATCAAAGACTTCTCCAAAAGAATAAAAAGAGAACCTACAGATTGGGAAAAAATATTTGGCAATGACATATCTGAGAAAGGACTTATCTCTGAAATTTATAGAAAACTCCAACACCTCAATATTAAAAAAGATAAACAATCCAATTAAAAAATATGCAGAAGACATGAACAGACACTTCACCAAAGAAGATATTCAAGCATCCAAGAAACCTATGAAGAAATGTTCATGATCATTAGCCATCAAAAAACAAACAAACCCACTGCCATCGAGTCTATTCTGACTCATGTTGTCGTTGTTGTTGTTGTTGTTGTTGTTGTTGTTATGTGCCCTTGAGTCAGACCCGACTCATAGCAACCCCTCCTTGGGTTTTCAAGGCAGTATCACTACAGAAGTAGGTTGCCCCATCTTCCTTCCGAGGAGTTGCTGGTGGGTTTGAACCACCAGCCCTCTGGTTAGCAGTCCAGTGCCTTAGGCAGTATGCTACCGGAGCTCCCTTCTGACTCATAGTGACCCTCATTTGGCTTCTGAGGCAGTAAACCTTTACAGAAGTAGATTGTTCCATTTTCCTTCTTTGGAGTGGGTTTGAACTGCTAAGCTTCTGCTTAGCAGTCAAATACCTTAGACACTACACTACCAGAGCTCCTTCACACACACACATTATATATCAATATATAAATATACGTATATACATATATGGGAGCTCTGGTGGCTGTCAGTTCAACTCCACCAGCCAGTCCTCAGAAGGAAGATTGGGCAATCTACTTTGGTAGAGATATTGCCTTGGAAACCCAAGGAGGGTCGCTATGAGCTGGGAGTGACTCAACAGCAGTGAGTTTGGTTTTTGTAACATATGTATATTTGTAATATATATATATATA
>NW_006921626.1:8965275-8970537 GCF_000298275.1 Orycteropus afer afer | reverse complement strand
TTAGCAGTCAAATGCCTTAGGCACTATACCACCCGAGCTCCTCCTTACCAATATATATAAGTCTCTGTGTGTGAGTGTGTGTGTGTGTGTATAAACCAAAGATTACCAGGGGAAAGGGGAAGGGGGAAAATGGAAGCTTTTGTTTGCTGGGCATTGTGTTTATGCTAATGCTAATAGGGTGGAATATTTTGGAAAAAGATAGCAACAATGGTGGCACAACATGAAAAATATCATCAATGTCCCTGAGCTGTACATGGTAGCATTTGTTATATTGATGAGTGTCTTGGTGTGTATGTATTTACCACAATGAAAGTTTAAAAAAAAAAACACCTGGGCAGATATCTGGTCTTTTGTCCCTATGGCTTCTTCCAAACTACATCCTACCTCTCTGAGGCCATGTAAGGTCTATGCCTGCCCTTGTCCTTCACTTCCCACCATCCACTTGGTCCTTTAACCTCTGTGACCTTGGATGATATTTCCAGTATTTCATGACACTGATAGCCTAGCACATGTTTGTCCCACATGGGTTAGATAAGATTTTCCCTCTTAGCAAATTTCCTACTTGACATGAGTTTGCCTTTCTCACTGCTTCTGGCTGTTTTTGTTCCGATACAGACACCAGCTTAGATTAAAGATTAAAACGTTTGACATTGGCAGCAACAAGAAACTACCATACAAATTGAGATCTCAACCCTGTTCATTGTTTTAAATAGGAAAATGAATCTTCTTGTCCTGCAAATTACACCTGGTTGTGTAGAGATGACGTTGAAACACATGTTTTCAAAGAAGCACTCCTTTAAGGTGGACATGCATGTTTCCTAGTATTTAAGTCAAGATTTGAGTATCACAGGGAGTGTGTGTGTAGCACTTTACTCTCAATAATATGACAGGTTCTTATTTAGAATATCTAAGATTCCAAAGAGAGGAAAATAAATAACATATGTCTCTGGCAGTTTGCAGGTCCCTGGATAGCAAAAACAGTTTGCACTCAGCTGCTAGTCTAAAGGTTTGGATTCCGATACACCCAGTGGTACCATGGACTAAGCAGACCACATCCCTAAAGCAAATACTCAGCTGCTCCAGTAGATTCCACCATGGAGCTGATTGCCAATCTCACCTTGGAGAATAACGACATCCAGCTTGCCAGTCCCTCATAATCAGGCCCAGCCAAGTTGACACACAACCCTACCACCTATATTTGTTGGACCCAACCTATATTTGTTGATAAATTGTTGTTAGGTGCTGTCTAGTCAGTTCCAACTCTATGTACATAGCATCTCTATGTATACAGCAAAGCTATGTATGAGAGAACAAAACCCTGCCTGGTCCTGCTCCATCCTCACAGTCCTTGCTATGCTTGAGCCCATAGTTGTAGCCACTATGTCAATCCATCTTGTTGAAGGTCTTCCCCTTTTTCACCAATCTTCTGTTTTACCAAGCATGATATCCTTCTCCAGGGAGCAGTCCCTTCTCACAACATGACCAAAGTAGGTGATAAAAAATCTAGCCATTCTCACTTCCAAGGAGCGTTCTGGATGCACTTCTGCCAGAACAGATTTGTTCATTCTTTTGGCAGTCCATGGTATTTTCATTGTTCTTCGCAACACCACAATTCAAATGTATCGATTCTTCTTTGGTCTTCCTTATTCATTGTACAGGTTGCACATACATACGAAGCAATTGAAAATACCATGGCTTGGATCAGGTGCATCTTAGTCTCCAAAGTGACATCTTTGCTCTTCAACACTTAAAAGAGGTCTTTGGTAGCACATTTGCTCAGTGCAATATGATGTCTAATTTCTTTATTTCTTATTATTTCTATTTTTTCAGTGTTTCCTCCTTTCCCTTCCCACTCCAGGTAACCAACAAAGAAACTTTCCTTCCATATATAAACCTTTCCTTGGCTTTTTACAATAGTGAGCTAATACAGTATTTGTCCTTCTGTGATTGACTTATTTCACTCAGTGTAATGTCCTCTATGTTCATCCATGTTATGCAGTGTTTTGTAGATTCTACATTCTTCTTTAGTGTTGCTTAGTATTCTATTGTGTGTATGTACCATAGTTTGGTTATCCATTCTTCTATTGATGGACCCCTAGGTTGTTTCCATCTTTTTGCTATTGTACATACTGCTGTGATGAACATGGGTGTGCATATATCTGTTCTTATTCTGGCTCTCACTTCTTTAGGATATATACCCCATAGTGGAATGGCTGGGTCAAATGGCATTTCTAATTCCAACTTTTTAAGGAATCGCCATACTGTTTTCCATAGTGGTTGTATCATTTGACAGTCCCACCAGCAGTGTATGGAAGTCCCAATCTTTCCACATCCTTGCCAGCATTTGTTATTTTCCATCTTGTGGTACTTTGCTATTAGTGCTTGGACCAGATGGTATCTCATTGTTGTTTTTATTTTCATCTCTCTAACAGCTAATGATTGTGAATATTTCCTCATGTATTTGTTGGCTGCCTAAATATCCTCTTTGGTGAAGTGTCCATTCATGTCTTCTGCCCATTTTTGAATTGGATTATTTGTCTTTTTGTTGTTGAGGTGTTGGAGTTTTCTATAAATTCTAGAGATGAGTCTCTTAGATATGTCATTGCCGAATAATTTTTCCCAATCTGTAGGGTCTCTTTTTACTCTTTTGGAAAAGTCTTTTGAAGCATATAAAAATTTAATTTTTAGAAGGTCCTATAATCTAGTTTATCTTCAGCTGTGCATTGTGGGTTATGCTTGACAGTCTATTTATGCTATAAATTAGGGCCCCTAAATTTGCTTCAATTTTTTCCTTGAGGAATGTTATAGTTTTAGATTTCACATTTAAGTCTTTGATCCATCTGGAGTTAGTTTTTGTGTATGGTGTGAGGTACAGATCTTGTTTCATTTTTCTGCAAATGAATATCCAGTTTGCCAGCACATTTGTTAAAGAGACCATCTCTTTCCCATTAAATGGATTTCAGCCCTTTGTTAAAAATCAGCTGATCATAGGTCATTGTACCAACACCAGGCAATTTTAACTACTGTGGTTGTATAGTAGGTTTTGAGATCCAGGAGTGTGAGACCTCCTACTTTGTTCTTCTCCTTCAGTAATGCTTTGCTTATCTGAGGTCTTTTTCCTTTCCAGATAAAATTAGTGATTGGTTTTCTATATCCTTAAAGAATATTGATGGGCTCTGGATTGGGATTGCATTGAATGTATAGATTGCTTTGGATGGTATTGATATTTTCACAATGTTCAATCTTCCTATCCATGAGCATGGTATGTTCTTCCATTTATGTAGATGGTTTATGGTTTCTTAAAGTAGTGTTTTGTAGTTTTCTTTGTATAAGTCTTTTATGTCCCTAGTGAGATTTATTCCCAATAATTTTATTTTTTTAGTATCTATTGTAAATGTTATTGATTTCCTTATTTCCTTTTCAGCAATCTTTTTGCTGGTGTAGAGGAATCTAACTGATTTTTGTATGTTGATCTTGTACCCTGCAGCTATGCTAAATCTCTGAATTACTTCCAGTAGTTTCTTTGCTGAGTCTCTTGAGTTTTCTATGTATAGGATCATATCATCACCAAATAGGAATAGTTTGACTTCTTCCTTACCAATCCTGAATGCCTTTGATTTCCCTCTCTTGCCTTATTGCCCTGGCTAGGACTTCTAATACACAGTTGAATAGAAGTGGTGATAGAGAGCATCCTTGTCTGGTTCCTATTCACAAAGGGAATGGTTTCAGTCTCTCTCCATTAAGAATAACATTAGCTGTTGGTTTTGCATATATGCCCTTTATTCTGTTGAGGAATTTCTTTTCTATTCTTATTTTTCTGAGCGTTCTTGTTCTGATTACCTAGTGCCATTCTAACAGGAATATACCACAAATGGGATGGCCTTAACAAACAGGAGTTTATTCTCTCATAGTTTGGAGGCTTTAAGTCCAACTTCAAAGTGCCAGGCTCTAGGGACTGTGTGAGAGCCCCTCAACCTTGGGCTTCAGCTCTGCCTCTTGCTCCCAGCCCACTGAAGCTAGAGGAATCTCTTCACTCAGGCAGCTACTGGCTGCTGAGGCTAACAAGCCCAAGGTCAACAAATAAAATGGCACAATCCTGATGTTACCAAACCACATGGCAGACCATTAATTCAAGTCCATTGTAAGTCCTATGGTTGGCAGAGCATGGCAGGCTACTGAACAGCGACATGGCTACATGCAGGGTCCAAGTGTGCCATAAGCTAGAGACTATTCCCAATGCTTCTCCTTATATACAGGAAGCAGACCACATTCCAAAGGCAGCCAAAGGTAGATTCCACCATGCAATTGATTGCCAGTCTCATTATGGGGAATAACTACCACCAGCTGCCCAGCCACTCAACCAGGCCCAGCCAAGTTGACATAAAATTTAACTACCACTGTTCTTATCAGGAATGGGTGTTGGATTTTATCAAATGCCTTTTCTGCATCAATTGATAAGATCATGTGATTCTTTTCCTTTGTTTTATTTATGTGGTGGAAGACATTGATTGTTTTTCTAATGTAGAAACATACTTGCATGCCTGTTATGAACCCCACTTGGTCATAATGTTTTTTTTTTTTTACGTGTTGTTGGAGTCTATTGGCCAGGATTTAGTTGAAGATTTTTGCACCTATATTCATAAGGGATATTGGTCTGTAGTTTTCCTTTTTAGTGATGTCTTTGCCTGGTTTTGATATCCAGGTTATGCTTGCTTCATATAATGAATTTGAGAGGATTCTGTTATTCTCTGAATGTTTTGTAGAATTTTCCAGTGAAACTGTCTGGGCCAGGATTTTTTTGTTGTTGATAATTTTTTTATGACCTGTTCAATTTCTTCTTTTGTTATGGGTCTGTTCAAATTTTCCACCTCAATCTGTGTTAGTTTAGGTAAGTAGTATGTTTCTAAAAATCTGTCCACTTCTTCTAGATTTTCAAATTTGTTGGAGTATAGTTCTTCATACTATCCTTTTAATTTCTGTTGGTCCTGTTGTGATGTTGCCCAATTCATTTCTTATTCATGTTATTTGTATTTTCCCCCTCTTTTCCTTTGTTAAATTTGCCAGTGGTTTGTCAATTTTATTAATCTTTTCAAAAAAACAACTTCTAGTCTTGTTGATTTTTTCTATTGTCTTTCTGTTTTCTGTTTCATTGATTTCTGCTTGAATCTTTATTTCTTTTCTTCTGGTGACTGTAAGATTTTTTTGCTGTTCTTTTTCTAATTGTTGGATTTATTAGGTTAAGGTATTGATTTGGCTCTTCTT
>NW_006921626.1:8945742-8951216 GCF_000298275.1 Orycteropus afer afer | reverse complement strand
TGTATTGTTTAGTTCTTCTGTGTCTTTGTTGAGTTTCTTTTCAGTTCTATTTTTGATTGAAAGTGGTGTATTAAATTTTCCTACTATGACTGTGGAGTCATGTATTTGTCTTCTCAATTCTGTTAAAGTCTGATTTATGTATTTTGAGGCTCTTTCATTGGATGCCTACATATTTATTATGGTTATGTCCTCTTGTTCAATTGATGAATCATTCTATAATGTCCTTCCTTGTCTCTTATGGTAGTTTTTGTCTTAAAATCAATTTTATCAGAAATTCATATTGCCACTTGTGCTCTTTTATGGTTGGCATTTGCTTGATATATCTTTTTCCAACCTTTGATTTTTAGTCCATTTGTGTCTTTGTCTCTAAGGTTTGTCTCTTGTAGACAGCATGTTGATGGGTTATGTCTTCTTATTCAGTCTGCAACTCTCTGTCTCTTGAGTAGTGCATTTAATCCATTGATATTCAGTGTAATTATCAACAAGTGTGAATTTGTTGCTGTCATTTTGTTATGTGCTTTTCCGTGGTGTTGCTGATTTCTTTGTTCTATATAATTTTCTGTGCTGAGCTCATTTTGTTTATGAATCATGTTATCAGTTCCTTTGTTGCTATTGTTTTAGTATTTGCTAAATATTTTTGCTTGCCCTTGTTTTTATTTTGATGTGAAGGTATATCATTTTTCTTTGAGGTTATCCCATGATTTATAATTTTCTTCTGAAGTTTAGAACAGACCTTTCTATTTTGCAATTGTCTTGACTTCCTTACCATGTAGAAGTTCTGTAACTACATAATTGTTTCCCTCTTTTTGGTTTGTAGTTGTCCTCATTTGCCCATTGCTATCTCTGGTTCCCTGTTTACAATCTTGTAGGCTTATGTACTTTGGATACTTCCATAATTGGCTTAGTTTCTGGGTTGTGTCATCATGTGTGTTAATGGTCAGTTGTTATTTGCTGTTGTTGGTTCTCTATCCAAAGGACTCCCTTTAGCATCTCTTGTAAATTGGTCTGGTTTTAACAAATTCCCTTAATTTTTGCTTATCTGGAAATGTCCTAATTTCACCATCATGTTTGAAGGACAATTTTACTGGGTATGTAATTCTTGGTTGGAAATTTTTTCCTTTCAAGGTTTTATATATACCATCCATTGTCTTCTCACCTGCATGGTTTCTGCCAAGAAAACTGTCTTATTGGTTGCCCTTTATAGGTATCTTTTCATTATTCCTGTGGTGCTTTCAGAATTCTTTCCTTTTCTTTGGTGTTGCTGAGTTTGACGATGATATGTGTTGGTGATTTTCTTTGGGGGTCTATCCTGTTTGGGGTTCATTGGACTTCTTGAATGGATATATTCTTGTCTTTCATCATATCAGGGGAATTCTCTTCTAACAAATCTTCAATAATTTTCTCTGTGGTTTTATTTCTCTTTTCCTGTTCTGGAATTCTGATTACATGTACATTATTCCCTTTAATGGTATTGAACATGAACCTTAGGCTTTCTTCATTTTGTTTTGATCTTTTTTCTGATTGATCCCTTTCCAAAGAAGTATTGAGGTATTTGTTTTCAACCTCACTAATTCTGTCTTCTGTTGATTCAATTCTATTCCTTTGCCCATTCAATGTCTTATCTATTTCTGCAAATTTAGTATTAATCTTCTGGATTTCTATCTGTAGATTTTGTATCATTTCTAATTTTTAATATATTTTGACATTTTATTCTTGTATTGTCTTCCAAAATTGTTCTTTTTTTTTTTTTTTCCTGTGTTTTCCTCAATTTTGTCAGTGTTTTCCTGTTCTGGTTCCCAAACTGTTGAATGTATCTAAATATAATTATTTTGAATTCCTTATCAGGGAGTTCCAATTCTGCTTCTTCCTCAGGGATATGTTCTGGGTCTGTATCCTGGTCCCTTGTTTTTCCTGCTTTATCTTGGTTCTTTGTGTGGACTGTGATGATCTGTTGTGTCCAAAACATTGTGACATTTTTTGTTTATATTTAGTTGGTGAATGTATATTGGAGTGATTTGTCCAAGATTTTCATATTCCTTGTTTGTTTGGATGTATCTGAGTCAGCAGGGTACTGTGCTCCTCTATTCACTAGTTGGCAGCACTTATATACTCACCACTTGTCTCCTTTCTAGTCATCAGCCTCCCGTATGTCCATGTTGTCTTTGACAATGGAGTCTATCCTTGTTGTTGTTGTTGTTATGTGCCGTTGAGTCAACCCTGACTCATAGCGACCCCTCCTTGGGTTTCCGAGGCAGTATCACTACGGAAGTAGGATTGCCCAACCTTCCTTCCGAGGAGTGGCTGGTGGGTTTGAACTGCCAGCCTTCTGGTTAGCAGTCAAGTGCCTTAGCCACTATGCTACCACAGCTCCCTTAGGTCCCTGGAATCTGAATGAGAATGCTTCCACTTTAAATATCCAAAATGAACACCACTTACAAACATTCAAAATGGCTGTGCCCTCCGGGCAGCCAAAAGTCCACAGCTCAGTTTCTCTCCTTCTTTGTCGTTTCCCTTTTCAGTCATCACCTACCCTTGCAGTAGTCCCTGCAGCCCTTGGTGAACAGAGCTGATTTTTAGGTTAATTCTCAGGTCCTAACACACTTGGCTGTCTGTTCCATCAGGACAGCTGATAGTCTACAGCTCCATTTGTCTGCTTACTCATTGTTTTCATTCAGATTCTTCTACTAGTTGGTGTTTAATTCACTTCTGTATCCTTCCTTTCAAAGCTCAGGGCTCCAGGATTATCCTCTGTATCTGTGTCAATTAGTTTCTCTTTTCTTTGTTGAAGAGCATCTGTGTAGCTTGTCTGCCCATTCAGTCATCTTACTGGAAGTCTCACAATGTCTAATTTCTTGACTACTCTTTCCATGGATGTTAATTGTGGATCCAAGTAATATGAAATCTTTGAGAACTTCAGTCTTTTCTCCAATTATCGTACTGTTACATATTGGTTCAATTGTGAGGATTTTTTGTTTCTTTATGTTGTGGTGTAATCCATACTGAAGACTGTAGTCTTGGACCTTCATCAGTAAGTGCTTTAAGTCACCTTCACTTTCAACAAGCAAGATTGGGTCATCTACATATTACAGGTTGTTAATAAGTCTTCTTCCAATTCTGATGCCACATTCTTCTTCATGTAGTCCAACTTCTTGGATTATTTGCTCAGAATGCAGACTAAATAAGTATGGTGTAAAGACACAACCCAGAAGCACACCCTTCCTGATTTTAAACCATGCAGTATTCTCTCATTCTGTTTGAACAACAGCCTCCTCATCTATGTACAGGTTCCTCAGGAGCACAATTAAGTGTTCTGGAATTCCCCTTTTTCTCAATGTTACCCATAATTTGTTGTGATCCACAGAGTTGAATGCTTTTGCATTGTTAATGAAACACAACTAAACATCTTTCTGGTATTTGCTTTCAGCCAAAATCCATCTGACATGAGCAATAATATCCCTTGTTCCACATTCTTTTCTGAATCCAGCTTGCATTTCTGGAAGTTCCCTATCAACATACTGCTGCAATCATTTTTTAATTTTCCTCAGCAAAATTTTACTTCCATGTGATATTAATGATATTGTTTGATAATTTCCTGATTCAGTTGGGTCATCTTTCTTTGGAATGGGCAAAGTATGGATCTCTTCCAGTCAGTTGACCAATAGCTGTCTTACAGATTTCTTGGCATAGATAAGTAAGTGCCTCCAGCATGGCATCCATTTGTTGAAACATCTCAATGGGTAGTCTGTCAATTCCTGGAACTTGTTTTGTGCCAGTTCCTTCTTTCTTCAGTACCATTGGTTCTTGATCATATGTTGCCTCCTGAAATGGTTGAATGTTGACCAATTCTTTTTGATACAGTGACTGTGTATTCCTTCCATCTTCTTTCAATGTTTCCTGCATTGTTTAACCTATATTGGCATGACCTGATTAACATAACAAAAGAAAAACCCAATTTCCAAGAAAGATCACATCCATAGATACAGGTATTAGAATTTTAATACATATCTGGGGGGGTCGCATAATTCAATTCATAACAGTTATGTATCTTCTATTTCACTATCATGAAGAATAGTTTCAATGCTCTAAAAATTCCCTGTTCTAACCTATGCATCCCTCCCCATGGAGTTTTTCTAATTTTTATCATTCTATTTATATTGTAGTATAATATCTGATGGTCTGTGGATAGTGTAAATGGTCTTTACTTGACTACTAACCTAAAGGTTGGCAGGTTGAATCCACCCAGTGGCATCATGGAGGAATGGTCTCTTGATCTCTTTCTGTAAAGATTCTCAGCCAAGAAAACAACATGGAACAGTTCTGCTCTGTAACACATGAGGTCATCATGAGTCAGAATCAATTCCATGGCAACTCATTTTAGGGTTTGGTAAAACATCCACAGTATAAAATTTGCCATTCTAATCTTTTTAAGGGTACAATTCAATAGTATTAATTGTATTCACAATGTTGTGCAACTTTCTGTTTCCAAAACTTTTACATCACCCTAAACAGAAACTCTATACCTATTAGGGAATAACTCTTCATTCCCCTCTTCCCTCAGCTCATGTAACCTGTAATCTACTTTCTGTCTCTATTTCCCTATTCTAGATACTTCATATAAATAGGATCACATATTTGTACTTTTGTGTATGGCTTGTTTCCCAATCAATTTCTAAGGCACTTCTCTGTAGCATGAGATACAGTTAAGACATGAGCTGCAGCCTGCTGATTGTATCCATTGTCTAACCTTCCCTGTGGAGTCCTAGTCTACCAATCACCACAGCCTTCCTCCCCTGAGGGACTAGGTAACCTTGGCTGGAAAGCACAGGATCCCACCCTGGATGGATCCAGCTCTCCCAAAGACATGGGCAGTTGTGCAGTCTTGCATATCTGTGGCTCTCTCCTAGCTCCTATGTCTCGGTGATTGTATAAGATCTACACCTGCCCTTGTCCTTCACTTTGTATCCAACCACTTCTTCCTTTATCCTCTGTGATCTTGGCTGCTATTTCCAATATTTTAATGACACTCCCTCTCAAAGCCACTAATGACTTGCTTTTTGAATCCAGTGGTTCTTCCCCTCAGTCCTTGTCATCCTCAGGCTGACTGTTGCATTTGGCATAAGCATTCTCCCATTGGCTCTCCTTCCTCCCAAGCCTTACATAGCCTTTCACTTTCACTTTCTCTCATATGTGCTTTATTCCTACCTCTCATTGGTTGATGCCCAGGGAGAGACTTTCATCTTTCTTCTCTTCTCTCTAAAACTTTTTAGGTAAACACATTCTGCCAGCTGCTTACCAGTGACTTATAAATAATAATAATAATAACATCTACATTTACTCAGTGCTTACTATGTGATATGCACTATTTAACACTCACCTATGTGAGAGGTCCTATTATTATCCCCATATTACTGATAAGAATACTGAGGCACACAGAGATTATACCCATACTTGAGCCTGACTTTTTTTTTTTTTTT
>NW_006921626.1:8934242-8938977 GCF_000298275.1 Orycteropus afer afer | reverse complement strand
CTTTGTGTGGACTGTGATGGTCTGTTCTCTCCGAGGCATTGTGGCATTGTTGTATTTAGATCTCTGTTAACTGTTTGTGAAGAGCAGTCAGGGTGATTCCAGTTCTTCTTGCTGGTTTTTTATTGTTGTCCCATTGGTGGAGAAGGAGGTAGTGGCTGTCACCTCAGTAAGTGAAGTTGCAGGAGGTGTGGGTGTAGTTGTGTCTTATGGGGACTGTTGTTGTGTCCCACTCAATTAGACACAAATTACAATCGAATAACCTTCAAAAAACTTGTCAGTCATGCATGTTGAGTGTCCTTGGGGTTGCTGGAAAACAGAACGTGTTCTTAAGCCCCAGGAACCTGCTAGAGTGCTGTCTCTTTAAATATCCAAAATAGTCAAGCCGCTTTTTAAACCTTCAAGATGGCGGTGACTTCCGGACTGGGAAAAGTCCACAGCTCAGCCCACCTTTCTCTTCACCTTCTCCGTTTGTTCCCCAGCCACCGTGCACAGTTTTCTGTGCAGTCCCTGTCTAGCAGGGTGATTTTTAGGTTAATTCTTTAAGTCCTACCACCACTCTGGAATCTCCAAGCTGACTGTGCCATCAGGATCGCTCAGCATCACTGCCAGACTGCTGTACCGTATGTCTCCTTTTTTGGTATTTTCACACAAATTCTTCTACTAGTTGGGGTTTAGTCCACTTCTATATCCTTCCCTTCAAGGCTCAGGGGTCCAGGATTATCTTCTGTGTCTGTGTTAATTGCTTTCCCTTTTCTTTGTTGAAGAAGGTCTGTGAAGTCTTTCTGCCTAGTCCACCATCTTGCCAGAACCCCCTTCTCTCTGCTCTTGGTTTTTTTCACTCTCCTTCACTTCCAACAATAGGAGGCCATTAGCTGTATCTTTGATGGCAGCTTAAAAGCTTTTAAGACCCCAGTCGCTACTCACCAATGTAGGTTGTGGAGCAAGACTTTTATGTATTTTGTTGTGCCAATTGACTCTGGTGTCCCCCAGTACTATGGTCCTGAGTCAGTAGATCTGTTGGATCTCTCTCCCACAGGGTCTGGCTGTCTGTGAGAGATTGCTCTCTGTCTGTCTTCTGTTGTTTCTGTAAGGATTTCAGGTATTTTGTATCACTCATATATGTGCAAGATTAGCCTCAGGTGAACCTATCCTTGATCTAGAGTATACTCCTGTTCACTGACCCTCATCTGATCTTCTCAGATGTTTATGTGTTTATCTGTAGCCTGGTGTTTGGTGTTAATGGTAATGCAGTATTGTGGATATACCGGTATTAGCCTTCATTGTCTATATCTTATGTTCGGTGTCCTCCCTTTCCCCAATGTTATCATGGTGGTCACAGACTCTTTCCATACCATCCCTCCTCTTGCCCTTGACAATGAATAAGGAAGACCAAAGAAGGGTTGATGCTTTTGAGTTGTGGTGCTGGCAAAGAATACTGAAAGTACCATGGACTGCCAGAAGAACTAGCAAATCTATCTTGGAAGAAGTGCAGTCACAATGCTCCTTGTAAGCAAGAATGGTAAGACTTCATCTCACCTATTTTGGTCATGTTGTCAGAAGGGACGATTCCCTAGAGAAGGATATCATGCTTGGAGGGTCAGTAAAAGAGGGTAGGCTCTCAGTAAGATGCATTGACATTGTGGCAGCAACAATGGGTTCAGGTATAGCAAGGATTGTGAGGCTGGCACAGGACTAGGCAATGTTTCATTCTGTCATACATAGGGTGACTATGAGCTGACTCGATGGCACCTAACGAAAACAATACTACATACAGCATTGCAGCATGTCATTTGCTGATGTTATCATTCTCAGATATTCTTTCTCAGCTGTTCAAATAATAAATTTATAAAGATAATTGATAATAAAAGGCAATGATGATGATAACTGGAAAAAAAAAAGGTATCAACTTACATCAAAACTGACATACAATGGACTTGTTGGGAGTGGAACCCCATTGTAAGTTGGGGTCTACCTATATGAAGACTTAGCTCCTACCTCAGTGCCCTTGCCCTTGCTATTCCATCTGCCCAGATTACTCTCCCTTCAGATCTTCATGTAACTCACTCTGTCAACTCTTTAAATCTTTGTTAAAATGTCACTTTTTTCATTGCAGCCTTTTCTTTCATATTTAAATTTTCATTCTCCTCATAGTCTCTAGCTTACCCTTTCACCTTCCCTGCTTTTTTCTTTTCCATACCTCTTATTGGGTTCTAAATACTATATAATTTTCTTATTATTCAATTTTTTTTTTTTTTTTTAATGCTTCTGCCCACTAAAATGTAAGCTCTAAGAGAGCAGCAAGTTTGGTCTGTCTTCTCTGATATGGCCCCAGGTCCTAGCACTGTTCATAGCACATAGTAGGTGCTCACTATTAGCTGCCAAATGGATTTATTTACCTCCTTCCTTAAGACTCACTCTGTGCCCTGGACAAATTAGGCTTCTCCATGCCCTTGCACCCCATGGTGTCACTCAGCCAACACCACCTAGTCTGCTCAGGGTTGGCCCAATTTTTCACCCCACTGGGATCCCCACTTTCTTTCCCAATTATACCAATACATCAAGGACCAAGTCAGATGTCACCTCCTCCTCCATGCAGGCTTCCCAGACTATTTCATCCCACATTGACTTATCCCTTCTTTGAGTCCCTTTGCACTTGTAACTCTGGACAGATGTGGTGGCACTGCTGGATTGTATTATTTGAAGAAGTGCTAGCAAGTGTGGCATTTTTATGGAGGAATTGCTTCTGTAGTTTTTTCTTTTTTTCATTAAGTGTATAATTCCCAAAAGAAGAAAAGGAAGAGGGGAAGTTCAATTTGGCCACTGCAAAGAGGAGAGATGGCAGCTCTGATAAATGAATTATAAAGAACATTCCCAGAAGCCTAGAGGTGAGGGTGGAAGGGTTGCCAAGTTCAACAAAAACCAGATGCCTTCAGGTTGACTCCAACTCCTGGCAACCTCAGAGTAGAACTGTGCTCCATAGAATTTTCAATGACTGGTCTTATTTATTTATTTACAACAACAACATGTGTGCCGATTGAGCATGATGTCTCCAAGACTGTGGTACTGAGCCCATAGGCCTGGTCACAAGATGTTTGGTTGTCTCTGAAAAGTTACTCCAACCCTGTCTTCTGTTGCTTCTGTAATATACATGGCTGATTTTGTAGCACAACTGCATAGGTAAGATTATCTTCAGCCAAATTTATCCTTGTATTCTTGTTCACCTACCCCTACCTGATTTTCTCACCTGTTTATGCATTAATCTGTAGCCTGGTATTTGGTGCTAGTGATACTGCAGTGTTGTGCCTGTGATAGTATTTGCCTCAGTTGTATATCTTCTGTGTACATTCCAGTGTCTTTCCTTTCCCCAATGTCACCATGCTGGTCATAGACCCTTTCCATACTGTTCCTCCCCTCACCCAAATCAACATGTGACCCCCAAATAGTTGGAGATTTTCCCTTTCCTTCCCTCCGGTCCCCAGTAACCAACAAAGTGACTTTCCTCCCCTGAATAAACCTTTCCTTGACTTTTTACAATAGTGGGCTCATACAATATTTATCCTTCTGTGATTGATTTATTTCACTCAGCATAATGTCCTCTAAATTCATCCATGTTGTGAGATGATTTGTGTATTCTTCATTATTCTTTAATGTTGCATAGTTTTCCATTGTGTGAATGTACCATAGTTTGGTTATCCAATCATCTGTTCATGGGAATTAGGTTGTTTCCATCTCTCTACTATAGTGAATTGTGCTGCAGTGAACATGGGTGTGCATGTCTGTTTGTGTTCTGTTTCTCACCTCCTTAGGATATATTCCTAGTAATGGAATTGCTAGATCAAATGGTATATATATTTTCATTTTTTTTAAGGAAAAGCCATACCATTTTCCACAATGATTGTACCATTTTGCAGTCCCACCAGCAGTGTATGAGAGCTCCATTCTCTATAGCCTTGCTAGCATTTGTTATTTTCTGCCTTGTTGAACTTTACTATTATTGCTGGGGTGAGATGATATCTCATTGTTGTTTTGATTTGCCTCTCTCTAATGGCTAATGATTGTGAGCATTTCCTCATGTGTTTGTTGGCTGCCAGTACATCTTCTTTAGTGAAGTATCTGTTCATGTCCTTTGTGCATTTTTGAATTGGATTGTCTTTTTGGTGTTGAGGTGTTGAAGTTTCCTATAGATTTTGGAGATAAGTCCTTTGTCAGATATGTCATAGGCAGATATTTTATCCCAATCTGTAGGTTCTCTTTTTACCCTTTTGACGAAGTCTTTTGATGTGCATAAGAATTCAATTTTAAAAGGTCTCAGTCATTTAGCTTCTCTTCTACCTCCTGTGCATTCTGGGTTATGCTTGATAGTCTATTTATGCTGTAAATTAGGGCCCCTAGATTTGCCCCTATTTTATCTTTAATGAATTTTATAATTTTGGGTTTTACATTAAAGTCTTTCATCCAACTTGAGTGTGTGTGTGTGTGTGTGTGTGTGTGTGTATGGGGTGAGGTATGGGTCTTGTTTCATTTTTCTGCAAGTGGATATCCAATTTTGCCAGCACCATTTGTTGAAGGAGAGCTCTGGTGGAGTAGTGCCTAAAGAATTTGACTTTTAACCAGAAGACTGGTGGTTCAAATCCACAGCAACTCCTCAGAAGGAAGATTGGGCAATCTACTTCTGTAGTGGTACTGCCTCAGAAACCCAAAGAAGGGTCGCTATGAATTGGATCTGACTTGATGG
>NW_006921626.1:8929901-8934142 GCF_000298275.1 Orycteropus afer afer | reverse complement strand
AACTCATATGCCTGTACTTTGTTTGGCTGGAAACCACAGGTGTGGGTTCAATTCCAGACCTGAAGGGCAGCTAGGGGCCATAGTCTCAGTGGTTCCATCAGTTGAGCCTGACTTTTTACTTGACATTTTCTTCCATGTTTCCAAAAGGTTAGAATACTTTTATTATCTTGATATTTTGCTCTTACCTCTAATTTATCATGTCCAAGGTCCACATAATCATTTCCTCATAAAATATATTCTCCTCCCATTCTCCTCCACCTTCCCTACTGCTGTTTTTCCTGCTCTGCTGCTTCCATGTTGTCTTAGTTATCTAGTGCTGTTGCAACAGAAATACCACGAGTAGATGGCTATAATACAGAGAAATTTATTTACTCAGAGTTTAGGAGGCTAGAAGTCTGAACTCAGAGTGCTGAGGGGAAAGCTTTCTCCCTCTGTCAGCTCTGGGGGAAGGCCTTGTCTCTTCAGCTTCTGTTCCTTGGCTCCTTGGTAATCTTCATGTGGCATGGCATCTGTCATCCCGCATTTCTGCTTTTTGCTTCTTCTTAATCTGCTCTTTTTATATCTCAAAAGAGATTAATTCAAGATACATCCAACACTAAAATGGCCCCATTAACATAACAAAGAAAACTCATTCCCAAATGGATTATAACCACAGTCTTAGGGTTTAGGATTTATAACACATATTTTTGGAGTACACAATTCAATCCATAACACATCCCAATTACTCTATTTCCTATCTAGTTCCCTAAGATAGGAACCTTAGTTTTTCCTTTTCTTCATCACCAAGTCCTGTCATTTCTTTGTTCAAAAAGTCTCTGCTCACTTGCAGGTTGAAAGAAAAAATAGTGCTTTAAAGAGGCTGACCATGAAATCCTTTTCAGGGAGAAGACAGTGCTGTTTTAGGAATTCAACTTAAAGACTATGTCTGGTTGGAAAGCAAGTCCCCTTAGGTGTGAATGGAAGAGTCTGGAGATTGAAAGTTCTGAGAAGTTCCAAAAAGGGAGGTTGTCCACCAGTACTCACTCATTTTCCCCCATTTCTCTAGTGAAGAAGAAGAAGGAGGAAGAGGAGAAAGAATTTCTGAATTTTAATTTAGCCTATGACTTCCCAGAATAAAGACTGCAACTTCCCAGAATCCTTTGCAACTAGGTATGACCTTTTGGCCAATTTCTGGCCAATGGTATATAAGTGGAAATAGTAAGGGTGACTTCTGGGAAATAGCTTCCAAGAGAGGAGCATAGTCTTACCCTTCTCCCTTTTTAACAGCCAGTTGTATCATGTGGGGACCTTGGAAATAGAGACCAACATGGCAGAGCAAGGTGACTGAAGGGGTCTGGGCCCTGGCACTGTGGAGAGCACACCAACCCTGGACTCACAACGTTGGCACATTCATGTGAGAGTGAAGTAAACTTCTATCTTGACTGCACAACACCTTTATTTGGGGTTTCTTTCACTTACACCAGTGAGAAAGTGTGCTGTGACAAATGTGTTGGAGAAGCTTTTTAAGAACGTGTTTCCTTAATTTTACCTTTCTATCACCCTCCCCACACCCCAGGCTACCATCACAACCCTACAAATCTTCAGTAAAGTTGAATATTCACAGTGGTTTCAGAGAATAATCAAGGAAAGTGGGTTGTGTTCCGTGTGAATCGCAGAGAAGGTCAGAGCTCCAAGGAGTGAGACAGAGTGAGATCAAGAGCTCAGAGGAATTACATTAGAAATGGATGTAAGAACCTTAAGTGCCTGAAATCATTGAAATGTCTGAGAGGGTATGGAAACTAATACGGAATGTGGAGGGTTGAACTTATTTTTACTAAATCCCAAATGTGACCCACTTGCACATTTGCATTATACTTAGGTTTTCCAATTAGGCTCCATCCCCATAGCTAACACCTTATGTTGAGATTAAGGCAGAGCTATTAAGCTTATCTTTCTGTCTATTGTCTTTCTCTGCTCTAGTCCATCTTAACATGCTACTGCAAGATTTGTCTTTCTGGAACACTGATTTCATGGTGTCTATTTTGCTCAGGATTCTAAAATCATTCTGTGTTGCCTACAAAGCATATTCAGATTTCTATAGTCAAATTCCTCCCTCCTCAATCCTCCTCTTCTCCACCACCACATAACCATCTCAGTTAGTATAAACTAGCTCCTTCCAGTTTGCTGTTGTTGTTGTAAGCCACTGAGTCAGCCTGCAACTCATGATGACCCCATACACAATGAGATTGGACTTTAGTTATTTGTAGGGTTTTCTTTGGCTGATTTTTCAGAAGTAGATTGCCAGGTCTTTCTTCTTAGCCTGTTTTAGTGTAGAAGCTCCTCTGAAATGTGTTCAGCATTATAGCAACATGCATATCTCCACTGACAGACAAGCACTGGCTGTGCTTGAGGTACCTGGCCAGGAATTGGCTGCACTTGGGGTGCATTGGCCAGGAATTTAACACAAGTCTCCTATATGGAAGGTGTGAATTCTACCATTGAACCACCACTTTCTAATTACTAGGGTCAAAAACCTTAGAGTCTTCCTTGAGTGTTTTTTCTTTTACCCATACTGTATGCTACAGAGCACTCTCTCCAGACTACCTTCAAAACATTCCCAAGCCTCCACCATTTCTCTCACCTTCACGGTTGCTCCCCTGGCTCTAGCTGACCTGATCACTTGCCTTAATTATGGCTTCCTTTTCTAACTGCCGTTTCTGCTTCCTCCCTAGTGCTATGCCAGTAAGTCAGAGAGAGCCTGATGAATTTTTCCTCATATTACTCAGTAAAAGGCAATGAAAGTCTTTTCAGTGGTCTACAAGACCTTACACAATCAGACTCCCCATGATCTCTTTACCCTGATCTACCATTCTCTCCTTGCTCATTCCACTCCAGCCATTTGTCTTTAATATTTGTTCTTCAAATACAAGTAGCCCCCAACTTATGGCATATTTGAGTTATGACAAACCACACTTTTTTGGCACATCTTATTGATAGTAATATGTATGTTAGTAATACTGCATACAGTAATATATCAGACAGTGTTTCATGGCTATTCATAAGGTTTAGACTATATGAAGAAGAGTGTGGCATAAGGATTGGAGGAAGACTCATTAACAACCTGCAATACACAGACAACACAACTTTGCTTGCCAAAAGTGAGGATGACTTAAAGCACTTATGATGAAGATTAAAGACTACAGTCTGCAGTATGAATTACAACTCAATATGAAGAAAACAAAAATCCTCACAACCGGGCCAATAAGCAGCATCAGGATAAACGGAGAAAAGATCTATGTGGTCAGTGATTTCATATTGCTTGGGTCCACAATCAACACCCATGGAAGCAGCAGTCAAGAAATCAGACAACATATTGTATTGGGCAAATCTGTTGTAAAAGACCTCTTTAAAGTGCTGAAGAGGAAAGATGTCCCTTTGAAGGCTAAGGTGCACTTTACCTAAGCCATGGTATTTTCAGTCACCTCATATAGATGTGAAAGCTGGACAATGAATAAGGAAGATGGAAGAAGAGTTGATGCTTTTTTTTCTGCCCCCCCATGATTTTACTGGGGAGCTCTGCTGGAATAGTGATTTTTACTATTTTTATTTATTTATTTTTATTGTACTTTAGGTACATATTTACAGAGCAGAGTTTATTTTACATTCAATATTTCATGTACATTTGATTTCACTCCCCAATTACCATCCCCAACCCTAACCCAGTCTCCTCCCTTCCCTGCCCAGTGACCCTCCCCACCCCCATGCCCCTCATAGTTATGCACTCCTGTGTGTCCTGCATTTCCTCCATGTGAATGTTGCCCCTCTGGTACCCCATGGTTGATTGCTCCAAGGGATGCATCTCCACAGAATAAGTGGGTGCATCATCCTGGGTTGTGTGGTCTGCATGTACATCTTGTTTACTGTTGGACTGAAAGCCAGTCTCTGGAAGTGAGTTTTATTCTGGGCCTGAAGTGTATCCCAGGGCCATAGTATTGGGGGTTCCACCAGACTCCATCCAACAAGTAATTCTGGTCATTATTGTGTTTTTGGTTTTTATTCTATGTTTTTCCTCCCACTCTATCAAGGATCTCCAGTTTTGATCCCTTTCCGAGCTGTTGACATTGGTAGCCAGGCATCATCTAGTTCTTCTGGTCTCAAGGTCCATCATGTCCTAGGGCTGATGGTTTCCAAGTGCTCTTTTTATTATTATTATTATTATTTATTTCATTTCATTTTATTTTTTTATTGTGATTTGGGTGAAG
>NW_006921626.1:8906047-8927222 GCF_000298275.1 Orycteropus afer afer | reverse complement strand
CCTTTGTCAAAGATCAGCTGTCTGTAGATGGATGGGTCTATTTCTGAGTTTTTGATTCTGTTCCATTGGTCTGTCTGTCTATCATTTTATCAATACCATGCTATTTTGACTACTGCAGCATATAGTAGGTTTTGAGGTCCAGGAGTATGAGAACTCCTACTTTGTTTTCCTTCTTCAGCAGTGCTTTGCTTATCTGAAGTCTCTTTCCTTTCCATTAGAAATTAGTGATTGGTTTTTCTGTGTCCTTAAAAAATGTTGGTGGAATCTGCATTAAGATTGCATTGAATGTGTAGATTGCTTTGGGTAGTATTGACATTTTCACATATTCAGTCCTCCGATCTATAAACAAATCACATTTTTCCATTTGTGTAGATCCCTTGTATTTTCTTGTAGTAGTGTTCTGTAGTTTTCTTTGTAGAGGTCTTTTGTGTCCCTAGTAAGATTTATTCCTAAATATTTTATCTTTTTGGGAGCTGTTGTAAATGTTACTATTTTGCTTATTTCCTTTTCAGAGACCTTTTTGTTAATGTAGATGGATCCAACTGATTTTTGTATGTTGACCTTGTGTGCTGCCACTTTGCTGAAGCATAACACTGATACCAAAACCAGGGAAAGACACCACTAAAAAAGAAAACTAGAAGGCTGGAGGTTCAAACCCACCAGCCACTCCTTGGAAGGAAGGTTGGGCAATCTACTTCCATAGTGATACTGCCTTGGAAACCCAAGGAGGGGTAGCTATGAGTAGGGTCTGACTCGATGGCACACAACAACAATATTCCTCATGAATATAGGCATAAAATCTTCAACAAAATCCTAACCAATAGAATCCAACAACATATCCAAAAAATAATACATTGTGACCAAGTTGGATTCATACCAGGTATGCAAGGATAGTTCAATATCAGAAAAACAATCAATGTAATTCACCACATAAACAAAACAAAAGAACCATATGATCATATCAATTGACACAGAAAAACTATTCAATAAATCCAACACTGATTCCTACTCAAAACTCTCAGCAAATTAGGGATACAAGGGAAAGTCCTCAACATAATAAAGAGCATATATGCAAAACCAACAACCAACATTATTGTTAGTGGAGAAAGACTCAATGCATTCCCCTTGCAAATGGGAGCCAGACAAAGATGCTTTCTGTCACCACTTTTATTCAACATTGTATTAGAAATCCTAACCAGGGGAGTAAGGCAAGAAAGAGAAATAAAAGACATACAAATTAGCAAAGAAGAAATATAGCTGTCTCTATTCACAGATGACATGATCCTATACATAGAAAACCCAAAGAGATTCAGCAAAAAAAAAAAAAAAATTACTAGATTTGAGTCTTAAGGAAAGTTAGGTGTTGAGCAAGGCTTTTTCTGTGCTATTCCATCTGCCAGGAAACCACTCCCTCAGCAATTCTGTGGGTGCTTCTTCTTGTCCTTTAACTCTCATTTTAAATGTCATGTCCTCAGAAAGATTGTCAATGATCATCCATTCTAAAGAAGTCTCCACACCCTAGTTACTTGGTTACTCTCTGTCTCATTTTCCTATTTATTTCCTTTGTATCATTCACCAGCATCTGAAATTATCCTACTTGTTTTCTTGTATGCTTCATGAGGACAGAGGTCTTACTTGTTTTGCATCTGTATCACCTTGCACCATGCTTGGCACATAGTAGGCACTTAAGAGTTATTTGTTAAAGGAAAGGCAGAAAGCTCTATAAAATGTAAAATGCAATAAGTATTCAAAATTATTATTCATTTCAGGTGACCTTTCTCTAGCTGGAAGGATTCCATGTAGTGACGATAGCTCAACACCAAGGAAATCCACATGCAGGTCACACTACTGTGAAAGGCAGCCATAATTTGACTTGCAGCATCCTTTTGCAAGTGACTAATACAGGCTTGAAGCTAAGCCAAGAAGTAGATTGACAAAGCTTCAACAGAGCATGTTGAGGATGCTTTTGGCTATAAGAAACAGAAACCTCAACTCCGAATTATTTGGATAATAAGGGTAATGTGTTGTCACACATAGAAAGGAACCTTGAGGTGTGGGTCCTAGGTACTGGTTAACTCAGGGATTCAGCATGCTATCAAGCCCCTCATTTCTTTCCATCCTTCTGCTCTTCCTTCTTTAGCAAGTGACCTTTGTTTGTAGGTCAAGGACTCCAATAGTTCTATTCCTGTGTAAGAGGAGAAAATGTCCTACCTTGTATCTGTTTTTGGCAAGAGAAGAAAATTGCAAAGAAGCTTCCCAAAAGATTTCCCATTCCTTGCCCTTGATCAGAATTTCACCCCATGTTTGTGTCTAAACCAATCACAGGTAAGAGCAATAAGACTACCATGATTGGCTTAGACTCATATAGACCTTTGAGATTGGAGATGTATCCAGCCTTCCCCAAAGCACATGGAAAACTGAGGTGAGTAGATCCAAGGACAAATTTGAGATCCTAGGAAGAAAATTAGGAGTTTGGATCCACTTCACAACATCCACCCTGGCATGGAGCTGATGGCATGGATCCTTCAAGGTGCGACTGACTATGGAACACTATGGCAAACCTAGGTCCCTGCTTCTTTCTCACTACTGATCTTAGTAGGTCACATTGGCCACATAGGGTGTAATGAAGTGATGCACTCCAAGAAACTTGCCTTGTCTTGGAACTTCCAAGACAAATGACCACCAGTCATCCTTAATCAGAATTGTCTAATAGAAGGAGCATGGAATTTGCATTTACATGAGCCTGATTTCAATTCAATTCTGAAGCTTATTCTCTATTCAATGTATGTTTATCAAGCAACTATTTTGTATCGTACACTATTCTAGGAACTGGAATATAAGAAAAAAAATGGAGGAAGTGTCTGCCTACGTGAATCTTATGATACAATCAAGGGATTCACATACCGATATGTGCTAAGAAGAAAATAAAGCATTATTGGAATGTGGAGGCAGGGGAGAGAGACATGGATGTAAGGCAGAATGGTTGACAAGCATAATAGATCATGGTGATGAGAAGTCATCAAAGGGGTTCAAGCAGTGGAGATAACATGATTTAATTAACACAATAAATAGATCACTTGTACTGCTGTATTGAGAATGTGCTATGGAGTGGAGAGGAAGATAACAAGAGTGAAGACAGGAAGACCAGCTGGAAAACCATTGCAGCCATCTAGCGAAGAGATGATAGGGATTTGGTCTAGGATTTTGGCTGTGGAAATGGTGAGAAGCGTTTGGATCCAAAGCCTGCTGTGGAAGTAGAGACCCAAAGATTGGGAATTATCTGGTTATGTGTGGGGGTGGGTGAAAGACAGCGACGAATCGAAAATGTCTCTAGGTTTTTGGCCCAAGCAACTTCGATGTTATAATTGGGTAAGGGAATGGGGAAGGAGGAAGAAACTGTTTACATATGGAGGGAAAAATCAAGTGTTCTGTTTGGTAGCAGAAGACAAACTAGATGACTGGGACATCCCCAAAATTAAACATTCATTTGCATCAGAAAGCTTTACCGAAAGAGCAAAAAGAGAATCTATAGACTGGGGGGAAAATGGCAATGACATATCAGGTATGGGACTAATTTATAGAAAACTTCAAAATCTCAAAAACAAAAAGACAAACAATCCAGTTCAAAAGTGGGGAGAGGACATGAACACTTTACCAAAGAAGAAATAGGCAGCCAACACACATATGAAGAAGTGTTTGTGATCATTAGCCATTAGAGAGATGTAAATCAAAACAATGAGATACTGTCTCACCTCAATATTGATAGCAAAATTAAAAAAAAAAGAAAACAGAAAATAATAAATACTAGTAAGGGTATGGAGAGACTGGAACCCTTATACACTGCTGGTGGGACTGTACAATGATGTGACCACTGTGGAAAATGGTGTGGTGTTTTCTTAAAAAAATAGAAATAGAAATACTTTATGATCCAATAATCCCACTACTAGGGGTATATCCTAGAAAAATAAGAGCTGTGACGTGAAACGATACAGGCACACTCATGTTCATTGCAGCAGTATTCACAATAGCAAAAAGATAGAAACACTCTAAGTCCCCATCAACAGATGAATGGATAAACAAACTATAGTATGTACACACAATGAAATACTAAGCAACATTAAAGAGTAACAAAGAATCTGTGAAATACCTCATCACATGGATGAACCTGGAGGACATTATGCTGAGTGAAATTAGTCAACCCAAAAAATACAAATATTATATGAGACCACTACTGTAAAAAGTCAAGAAAAGTTTTACACACTGAAAGAAACTTTCTTTGGAGGTTACCAGGGGTCGGAGAGGAAAGGAAAGTAAATTACTAACTAGAAGGTAGACACATACTAACTTGGGTGAAGGGAAAGGCAATATGCAATAAGAGGAGATCAGCACAAAATGATCAAAAAGAGGAAGATGCTGGGAGAAGCAAAAAAGTTAAAAGGCAACAAAGGTAAATACTATTACCTACACAGTCCTGGCTCCAGGAATTGACAAAATACCCACTGAGATGTTTCAGCAAACAGATGCCATGCTGGAGGCACTTACATGTCTATCCCAAGAAATCTGGAAGATAGCCACCTAGCCAACTGACTGAGGAACCTGTCCATGGAACAGGAAGATGTCGTTCAAACAGAACAAGGGGATATTGCATGGTTTAAAATCAGGAAGGGGGTGTGTCAGAGTTGTATCCTTTCACCATACTTATTCATTCTGTATGCTGAACAAATAATCTGAGAAGCTGGACTATATGAAGAAGAACACAACATCAGGATTGGAGGAAAACTCTTTAACAACCTGCAATGTGCAGACCACATAACCTTGTTTGCTGAAAGTAAAGATGACTTGAAGCACTTACTGATGAAATTAAAGACTACAGCCTGCAGTATGGATTGCATCTCAACATAAAGAAAACAAAAATCCTCACAACTGGACCAAAAAGCAGCATCATGATAAATGGAGAAAAGATTGAGTTGTCAAAGATTTCATGTTACTTGGGTCCACAATCTACACCAAGGGAAGCAGCAGTCAAGACATCAGACGATATACTGCTCTAGGCAAATCTGCTGCATAAGACCTCTTTAAAGTGCTGAAGAGCAAAGATGTCTCTTTGAAGATTAAGGTGCACCTAATCCAAGCCATAGTATTTTTGATTGCCTTATATGCATATGAGAGCTGGACAATAAATAAGGAAGACTGAAGAAGGGTTGATGTTTTTGAGTTGTGGTGCTGGTGAAGAATACTGAAAGTACCATGGACTGCTAAAAGAACTAACAGATCTGTCCTGGAGGAAGTGCACCTGAAATGCTCCTTGGAAGCGAGAATGGCCAGACTTCATCTCACCTACTTTGGTCATGTTTTCAGAAGGGACCATTCCCTGGAGAAGGATATCATGCTTGGTAAGGTGGAGGGTCAACAAAAAAGGTGAAGACCCTCAATTAGATAGATTGACACAGTGGCTATAATGATGGATTCAGATATAGCAAGGATTGTGAGGCTGACACAGGACCAGGCAGTGTTTCATTCTGTTATACAAAATATCTCTATGAGTCAGACCTGACTCGATGGCACCTAACAGCAATAACACAATCCTGCAGCAACAGTAATAGCAATAATTTACAAGTGTGTGATATTTAAGATTATGTGTCAACTTGGCTGAACCATGATTCTAAGTGATTTAAGCAGTTGTGATGTAGTCATCCCTTATGATGAGATCTGATGTATTATAATCACTTCCATGATACCATATTGCCATGAGGAGCCAGGTGAAAGGGAGTTTCCTAAGGTGTGTGGACTGCCTCTAAGACATATACATATACAGAGAGAGAGAGACGTCTTGGGAAAATTCTGGCTTTCTGCTGGATCTTGGTCCTGCATCCAGCTCATCATCTCTGGTTTTTGGAGCTGACCAGTGGTCTGCTGTATTGCCTACCAAGCTTGCCTTCCACTCTGTGAGCCAACAATCTGCCATTTTACCTGACAATCTTGGATTAACCATCTTCCAAAGCCAGCAGCCTACTATAACACCTGTTGATCTTGGGTTTGCCAGCCCCTGCAGCTGCACGAGAGAGAAAGAGCCTCCTGCTTGACTTTTGACCCACAAACTTGGGACTTACAAGCCTCTACAACTTTGGAGCCATTTCCCTGAGATAAATTTCTCTATATATGTTTATATATAAACGTAACTGTTTTTGCTTCTCTAGAGAACCCAGACTAAGACAGAGTGACTATATAGATAAAGACTCAACTGAACAGGGGCCAGAAGGAGAATGGAGATACATTCACAAATAGATAGAGGTTTGACAGAGGGTATTTTTAAATATGTATCTACTTATGCTCCAAATATATCCATGAATATAGTAGAACATACAAGGGGTAAAGTTATGAAAACTTCTTGGACATAACCAAACACCTTGAGAGAATGAGTCTCTGGGCATGAAAGCTCAGGACCATAGTGTCAGGGGACAAGTAGTGTAACATAGTGCCCAAAGACAGTATTTCCTACTTTGGTGAGCAGCCACTGGAGTCTTAAATGCTTGTGAGCAACTATTGGTCTACCCCAGTCAGGAGCAAAAAAAAGAGTGAAGAAAATCAAAGACTTAAGCAAACAATTATTCCAAGAGACTAATGAAGGAGCTCTGGTGCCACTATGGTTAAAACATTGGGCTGCTAACCAGAAGGTTGCCAGTTCAAACCCACCCACAGGAGAAAGATGAGGCAGTTAGCTTTGTTGAAGATTTACAGCCTTGGAAATCCTCTGGGACTATTCTACTCCATCCTATAGGGTTGCTATGAGTTGGCATGGTCCACTCAACGGCAGTGGGTTTTTAAGGACTAATAGGCTGCAGAAACCCAGCCTCCATGACCCTGAGACCAGAAGAACTAGATGGTGGTAGGCTACCACTGTTGGCTCCTCTGAAAGGAATCACAATAGGAAGTCCTAGACAGAGTGGGAGAAAAATGTGAAACACACTCAGAATCATAAAATAATACCAGGCTTATAGGTCTGATAGAGACTGGTGGAACCCCCGAGACGATGGCCCTTCCCCAGTTTACATCTGCCCTTCAGGCTTGGAACTGAATTCACCCCCATTGCTCAACTTTCAGCCAAACAATGGATAAGCCTATAAGGTGAACAATAACTCCAGGTAGGTGCACACTCCTTAGAACAATCAATCATATGAGAGCAAAAGGGCAGAATTTTCCCAGCAATAAAGCTCAGAAGGCAGGAAAGACTAGGAAAGAAGGACAAACGGAAATGGTTAACACAGGAGGAAGTGGGAAGTGTGCTGTTACATTGTGGGGTCTGCAATCAATGTCAGAAATCAAAATGTGTATGAATTGTTGAAAGGAAAACCAACTTGCCCTGAAAACTTTCATCCGAGTCACAATAAAATGTTACAAAAATAAATAAATAAAATAAAATGTTAAATGATAAAAAGCATTCTGTTTGGGATGTGTTAAGTCACGTAAGTAATAAGCCCTCTCAATGGAGATTTAAGTAGATAGTTGCAAGGAACCTGGAGCACAGAGCTGTAGATATGAATCTGTGCATTGTCAGCTTATGAATGCTATTTTAAATCTGTGGGTCAAGATGAAAGTACTTAAGGAGAGTTGTAAAAGCGGAAGAGAAGGGAGTCCAACACTCAACTAACCCAAGGAGCATTATTTTGCTTTTCTGAGCCTATATCAAATTTTTCTGTAAAGTATATTTTATATGTTTTTATCTTGCAAAGTTTCTAGAAGAATTAAACTACATCGTGTATTTGAAAGCACCTAGCACAAGGCTTGGTCCATGCTAGGTTCCAAGAAATGTTATTTTCTTCACTCTGAGTGTGCTTCGTCTATGTGAGCCATTAAAATTGGATTTAGGC
Organism: Orycteropus afer afer; assembly: GCF_000298275.1. Lineage (NCBI taxonomy): Eukaryota > Metazoa > Chordata > Mammalia > Tubulidentata > Orycteropodidae > Orycteropus > Orycteropus afer. The sequence continues at coordinate 8,919,354 of NW_006921626.1, read as the reverse complement.
AAAGTGAGTGTACTTTTGCTGACTGATAAACTTCCAAACAAATATTCCTGTGCAATGTAATATAATGTGTACTGGGGATGGATAAGGAAGGAGTTATATATTTCTTTGCCAAGAGAGCCCCAAATTTCCTTAGATAAGAATATGTGTTTGTAAGTACAGGCAAGTGAGTTAAACATTTACCTCAAGTAGACACACACCCTGGAGAGAACAATCATAGGAGAAGGAAGGGCTGTTTATGCACAGGGAGACAGCTCAGGGCACAGAAGAATATGGAGGGATGGACACTGGGAAGAGGTGGCTATGGGGAGGAAGTGGGAGGGGAGCTGTTGTATTGTAAATTTTGGTCAATGACATGAGACAAAGTATATGTGAACTGCTGTATGAAAAGTGAATTTGCTCTGTAAATCTTCACCCAAATCAAAATAAAATAATAATAAAAAAAAAAGAATATGTGTTTGTGCACGCATGCATGTGGGCAAGTGTATGTGTGGTGGAAGGAGGGTAGTAGATAGAAAAAGGAGAGGACAAAGGGTATTTCAGGGAGCATATAATGGAAGAGGAGGTGGTTTAGTGGTAGAATTCTTGCCTCCCGTGTGGGAGACCTAGTTTGATTCTTGGCCAATGCAACTCAGGCACAGCCACCATAAGTCATTGGGGACTTATGTGTTATTGTGATGCTGGACAGGTTTCAGCAGAACTTGTAGACTAAGATGGAATAGGGAGAAAGGCCTGACAATCTATTTCCGAAGACCAGCCAACTAAACACTATGGATCACAATGATCTGACTTGCCACTGATCATAGAGATGGCTCAGGACTGGACAGCATTTTGTTCAGTTGTACATAAAGTCACTATGAGACCAACCCAACAGCTGTTGAAAACAACAACAGCATAATGGAATAGAGATGGAAAAGCTCAAGATTTCATGCCCCAGATCATAGGAAAATGGCAGCACTGGGCCAGAAATAGAGTCAACAAAATTTGATGTTAGTTTGGGATGATGATAGAGGTGATATTGAGTTTGGTTTTGGCTAGGCTGGGTATGAGTTCCTGATAGGATATCCTGCAAGAGATGTCAGGCAAACAGCTAAAGACAGAGTACATGTAGCTTGGGAGAGAGCCTAGAGATTTAGGGACATGTCCATGGAGATGACAGTCAAAGCCTTGCAAATGGATGAGGCCATAAATGAGAAGTCTATGGAGAAAGCCTACCTTGACAGGGCACTTTTATTGCTCTTTAATATTTCATATGGGGATGTTTGACAACCCATGTTTGATTGCAAACTTCTTATATGCTCTTCTACTTTTACAAAGGTGACTTGGTAAATTGCTTTGCCTCTTTTAGCTTCAGTTTCCTCAACTTTAAAATGGGGCTAATAAGACCTGCTGCATATATTGTTATGAGGACTGAGATCATATCGATGAGATGATTAACATAATGCCTGCACACAGCAGATGCTCAATGGATATTGAATATTGTTTTTATTTGATTTGGTGTCAAGGCCAAAGGGTGTTGTTGCGTATCAGCTGGGTGTATAAGAGCACTCAAGGTGCTGTGACAGTGGGGGGGAGGCTAGGAACCACTTTTCTTCTACCTTCCTTCTTTGAATCTCTGAGGCCAATTGCAGGTAATCCTGAGAGAATTGCCCCTTCTCCAGTTTACATCTGCCACTCCTAGTAGGACCAGCACCAGTAGCTGTCAAGTTGATTCCAACCCACTGTCACCCCATGTGCTCATTAGGGTTTTTGGTGGTGGATGTTTCAGAAGTAGAGCACCAGGCATTTCTTTTAAGCCACTTCTAGTTGAACTTGAACTTTCAACCATTTGGTTAACAGTCAAATGTATTAATCATTTGTATTACATGGGGACCCCCACCCCTCCCCATATCAGAGGGGAGTTACAGCAGACTCAAATGAAAATAGTGTTTCTAGCTGCTACACCCAACATTTTGCCACATTTTGCTCTGGAGCCTCTCTATAGCATATGTACCCAGTTCTCCTTGTCCCAGTAGGGTTACTCCAGCTGAGCATATGGGTCTTTGCCAGAGAGGGAACCTACCCCTGAGCAGAGGAAGGTAGAAACAGCAGGGGCTTATCCTTCCTGGAAACCAGCCTCAGGAAGTCCCTGCATCCTATGATCTCCCAGACTTCCTTGTCCCTTTGCTGATACTTGAGGTCATCCCCACTCTTAGGAGACACCCAAGCTGAACCCGGACATTGTTGGATGTTTTCCACTCATCTGTGGTCCCAGAGAGGGGATATGAAGAAGGGTTTAAATATATCTCTTTGCTGATGCCATCAAGAGTGCCCTCAGGGTGTCTGATATATCAGTAACTACAGGCTAGTTCTGGATTATTTTTAAGGGGATGAAAACTCAGCTCCTGAGGCCCCAGTCTATGATTCACCAGCCACTAAACAGATCTAAACACCAGCCACGGGAATCCACAGATCTGAAGCACTTGGTCCCTGGCATGAAGGGGAAAGAAAGCCTTCCCTCAATCTCCCAGTCTTTTCCCTTTCTGAAGCCAAGGCAGGAAACCCTATGAGGCCAGGCAGGGAATACGAGTTGTGCCCTTTTAGAAGTACAGTATGGCAAGGGAGAGAGGATTCCAGCTTTACACCTCTACTCCTATGTGATAGTTGGAGTTGTGTGTCAACTTGGCTGGACCACAATTCTGTGTGGTTTAAGCAATTGTGATGTGGGTTGTTCCAATGATGGTATATGTTTTGAGCAGCCAATTTGTTGAAAGGGAGTTTCCCTAGGGATGTGGCCTGCTTCCAGTATATTTATGGACATGCTGGGAAAAGAGACACTCTTCTGTGGATCGGGATTCTGTTGTGCTGCCTACAATAGTCCGTGAGTGAACAATCCACATTCAGCCTGGAGATCTTGGATTCGTCATTAGTTGCAGTCAACAGCCAGTATACTGCCTGCCTACCTTGAGCTCCTCAGCCCCTGCAGCTGCATGAGTAGAGAAAAGCCTCCAGCTTGACCTTTGATCCAAGAACTTAGGACTTGTGAGCTAAAGTGTGTGAGCCATTTTCCTAAGATAAATTTCTCTTTCTTTCTCTCTCTATATAGGCTTTACTAGTTTTACTTCTTTAAAGAACCTAGTCCAACACATCCTACAACTCATGAACCACCTTTATTCCTGTAATCTACCCCCAGTCTGTCCTGAGCTCTTTTGAAAGCAATCACAAACAGGTTTGTTGTTATTGTTGTTAGGTGCTGCCAAGTTTACTCCAACTATGTACAACAGAACAAAACACTGCCTGCTGCTGCACCAGCCTCACAATATTTGCTATACCTGAACCTATTGTTGCAGGCACGGTGTCAACCCATCTTGTTGAGGGCTTTCCCCTTTTTCGCTGACCCTCCACTTTACCCAGCCTGATATCCTTCTCCAGGGAATGGTCCTTTCTGACAATATGGCCAAAATAGGTGAGACAAAGTCTGGCCATTCTTGCTTCCAGGAAGCATTCCAGTAGCACTTATTCCAGGACAGATTCATTAGTTCTTCTGACATTCCATGGTACTTTTTAATATTCTTCACCAACAGCACAACTCAAAAGCATTAACTCTTTTTTAGTCTTCCTTATTCATTGTCCAGCTTTCACATGCATATGAGGCAACTGAAAATACTCTGGCTTGGCTTAGGTGCACCTTAGTGTTCAAAGAGACATCTTTGCTCTTCAGCACTTGAAAGAGGTCTTTTGCAGCAGGCTTGCCCTGTGTAATATGTCATCTGATTTCTTGACTGTTATTTCCATTGGTGTTGATTGTGGAACCAAGTATTATGAAAAATCCTTGACAACTACCAACTTGTCTCCATTTATCATGAAGCTGCTTATTGGTCCAGTTGTGAGGATTTTCATTTTCTTTATGTTGAAGTACAATCCATACTGAAGACTATAGTCTTTAATCTTCATCAGTAAGTGCTTCAAGTCTTTACTTTCAGCAAGCAAGGTTGTGTTGTCTGCATATCACAGGTTGTTAAGTCTTCCTCCAAAGCGGATGCTGTGCTCTTCTTCATATAATCCAATTTCTTGGATTATTTGGATAATTTGCTGAGCATATAAATTGGTTCTACAATCAACACCAATGGAAACAGCAGTCAAGACTGTAGAAGGATATCATGTTTGGTAAAGTGGAGGGACAATGAAGAAGGAAAAGGCCCTCAACAAGACACATTGACACAATGGCTGCATTGATAGGCTCAGATATAGCAAGGATCGTGAGTCTGGCACAGGACTGGGCAATGCTTCATTCTGCTGTGCATAGGATTGCTATGAGTTAGAGATGACTCAATGGCACCCAACAACAACATACAGACTGAATAAGTATGGTGGAAGGATACAACCCTGATGCACTCCCTCCCTGATTTTAAACCATGCAATATCCCCTTGTTTTGTTTGAACAGCAGCTTCCTGGTCTATGCACAAGTTCCTCATGAGCACAATTAAGTGTTCTGGAATTCCCATTCTTCTCAATGTTATCCATCGTTATCCACACAACTGAATGCTTTTACATAGTCAATAAAACACAAGTAAATATCTTTCTGGTATTCTTTGCTTTGAGCCAAGATCCATCTGACATCAATAATGATATTCCTCATTCCATGCCCTCTTCTGAATCCAGCTTCCATTTCTGGAATTTCCTTGTCCATATACTGCTGCAACCATTTTCTAATTATCTTCAGCAAGATTGTACTTGTGTGTGATATTAATGCTATTGTTTGATAATTTCCGCATTCTGTTAGATCACCTTTCTTTAGAATGGGTACAAATAAGGATCTCTTCCAGTCAATTGGTCAGGTATCTTATCTTCCAAATTTCTTGACATAGATGAGTAAGTGCCTCCCGTGTGGCATCCATTTATTGAAACATCTCAATGGGTATTCCATCAATTCTAGGAGCTTTGTTTTTTACCAATTCCTTCAGTGCAGCTTTGACTTCTTCCTCCAATATCATTGGTTCCTGATCATGTACTATGTCCTGAAATAGAAGAATGTCAACCACTTCTAAATGAACAGGTTTAGAATTGGGTGATTCAGGAATAGTGATGATTCTCTGCTCAGAAAGATCGGAGAAGCTGGTATCTTACAACTAAGGGGAAAACTGGACATGGCTATAGCTAGAAGACAGCAACCATTTCCCCTCCTGGCCCATGCACTTCCAAGAATAGCTTAGATTTTTATTTAATAAATAAATAAATCAGCTTTTTATTGTGATTTGGGTGAAAGTTTACAGGGCAAGTTTATTTTCCATTCAAAAATTCCTACATATTTTGATTCATGAGTTTGTCATCCCTACAATGTAACAGCATTCTTCCCACATCCTCCTTGTGTTTATCATTTCCATTTGTCCTTCTTTCCTATCCCTTCCTGCCTTCTGAACTTTATCCCTGAGAAAATGCTGCCTTTTTGATCTCATGTGGTTGATTGTTCTAAGGAGCATGTACCTCCCTGCTGCTATTGTTCACCTTATAGCCTTGTCTATTGTTTGGCTGAATGTTGAGCCAAGGGAATGAGCTCAGTTCCAGGAATGAAGAATGTCTAAGGGCCATAGTATTGGGAGTTCCACCAGTCTCTATCAGACCAGTAAGCCTTGTCTTTTCTATCACTTTGAGTTGTGGTCCACATTTTCCTCCCACTCTACCCTCCTATTGTGATCCTTTTCAGAGCAGTCAGCCATTGCAGCTGTGCCTTGGTGTCCTGTCTCGGCACTATCTATAGACTGTACAGAAACAGCAAGGTTCCTGCATGCCTGCTAGAGCGAATAATTTAGCTCCTCTCCAGAAAGCACAGACAAAAGTATTCCCTGGGCTTCCAAGGAGAGAGGTTATGATGGACAAGAGTCTGGGCATGAGTCACAAGAGTTCACAGGAAATTGGTGTATGAAGAAAGGAAACAGAGAGATGGCCTCAGCTGACCCCAAAGACATGACTAAATACAGGAATTTTATTCATTTTAATTCACTTCTAATTCCTACCAAGGGATAAAATGAGTGTAGACCTGGAAAAGTTTAGAAAACTGGACCCATGACCCCTTCATTTAAAGCTGAAAAGCAGCCAGAGGTGCTAAGAGGGTAGAGGAGCCTTTCATCTTCTCCACTGCATAAAATCTATCAGTTGCTCCCATTGCCTCTGGGAGAAAGTCCAAGCTCATTGTCAGGTCTTAAAAGACTTGCCCAACTTGGGTCCTGCTCCAGTCCCAGGCCACACCCATGCCCCTTTGCTTCCATAGATCCTCTAACACAACATGTGCTCCTGTCCTCAAAGAAGTTGTGCCAATTCTACACCAATGTTTTAGTTTTGTTTTTTAAATTGTGATTTGGTGAAAATTTACAGAGCAAATTTGCTTTTCATTCAACAGGTCATACACATTTTGTTTCATGACATTGATCACAATCCTTATAATGTAACAGCTCCCTTCCCATTTCCTCTCTGTGGTTATCTTTTCCCTGTGTCCTTTCCTATACATTCCTGCTTTCTGAGCTATCTCCCTGTGCAAATGCTGCCCTTCTGATGTCCCATGATTGATTGTGCTAAGGAGTCTACTTACCTGGTGTATTGTTCACCTTGTGAGTCTATCTAATATTTGGCTGGAAGCCATAGGAGTGAGTTCAATTCCAGGCCCAAAAGGTGACTAAGAGCCATAGTCTCGGGGATTTCACCAACCTCTATCACTCTATCAGACCAGTAAGCCTGGTATACATACATACATATATATATATATATATATATATTTATGATTTTAAGTTTCATTCCACATTTTTCTCCCATTCTATCCTCCAATTGTGATCCTTTTCAGAGCCAGCAGCCATGGTAGCTGGGTACCATCTAATTCTTCTGGTCTCAGGGTTATGAAGACTGTGCTCCACATGCTCCATTAGCAACTCATTGTTTCCTTGAGTTTTTTATTTTCTTCATGTTTCTTTGCTTCATATAGGGAGACATCAATATTTGCACCTTCAATGGCTGCTCACAAGCTTTTAAGACCCCAGGCACTACTAACCAATGTAGTATATAGAACATTGTCTTCATGGACCATGTTATGCCAATTGAACTTGATATCCCTTGAGACTATGGTCTTGAGCCCCCAGGGCCCAGTGACCAGAGTTTGGTTATGTCCAAGAAGTTTTCATAACTTTGCCCCTGTGTATGCTCTACCTTATTCATGGATATATTTACAACACTTATGTATACATATGTATAACTATTGTGTCAAATGTATACATATTTGTGGGTGTAGTCTCACTTAGATTCTTAAACCAATTCAGCTTATGTGATGTGTAAATCTATGTATCCATTGGTGGGTTATTGTTATTACTGTTACTACCCAATGGTGTATGGAATAGTATTTACCTCTGTGCTCCTCTCAGTGTCTTCCTTTGTTTTCATCATTTTGTGCTGACCTCACCCAAGTTAATATGTGTCTCCCAACTGTTGTTGTTAGGTACCATCAAGTTGACTCCCACTCATAGTGACCCAATGTACAGCAGAATGAAACATGGCCTGGTCCTGCACCATTCACACCATCCTTGTTATACTTGAGCCCATCATTGCAGCCACTTTGTTAATCCATCTCGTTGAAGGTCTTCCCTTTACTTTAGCAAGCCTGATGTCCTTCTCCAGGGACTGATTCCTTTTGATAACATGACTAAATTATGTGAGTTGAAGTCTGGCCATTCTCTCTTCTAAGGAGAGTTCTGTCTGTACTCCTTCCAAGACAGACTGGTTGGTTCTTCTGGCATTCCAACATATTTTCAATATTCTTCATCAACATCATAGTTCAAAGACATCAATTGTTCTTCTGTCTTCTTTATTCATTGTCCAGCTTTCACATGCATATGATGCAATTGAAAATAGCATGGTGTGGGTTAGGTTCCCCTTAATTTTTTTTTAGGCATCCTTTAATTTTCAAAGTGACATCTACCCTCTAGTGAATGATTTACCCTCCCTCCCCTCTTACCCTTGGTAACCATCAAAGAAAGTTTATTTCTGTATGAAAACTTTCTCTTGACTTTTTACAACAGTGGTCTCATATAATATTTGTCCTTTTGAGGGGGATGTCTGTAAAAGATCCTGGATAGAGTGGGAGAACAATGTGGAAAAAAAACTCAAAATCATTAAAAAAAAAAAAAGGGACCAGGTTTGCTGGTCTGATAGAACCTGTTGGAACCACTGAGTCCATGGCCCCTAGCTGCCCTTCAGGTCTGGAATTGAACCCACTCCTGTGGCTTCCAGCCAAACAAAAGATAGGCATATGAGCTAAACATTTACGCTAGGTAGATATACTCCTTGGAGAGAACAATCATGAGAAAATAGAAGGGTTGTGTATGCACAGGAACATAGCTCAGGGTGCAGGAGTGCGTGAGAGGAAAGGGCACAGAGAAGAGGTAACTATCGGGAAGAAGTGGGAGGGGAGCTGTCACATTGTGGGAAATTGTAGTCAATGTCATGACAAAATGTATATGAGCTGCTGTATGGAAAGTGAATTTGCTCTGTAAACTTTCACCCAAATCACAATAAAAATTTAACAAAAAATAAATCATCCTTTTGTGATCAGTTTTACTAAGCATAATATCCTCTAAGTTCATCCATATCATGAAGTATTTCACAGATTCATTATTCTTTAATAATGCATTGTATTCCATTGTGTGTAAGTGTGTATCATAGTTTATTTATCCATTCATCCATCGACGGGCTCTTTAGTTGTTTTCATCTTTTTGATATTGTGAATAATGCTGTGACAAACATGGGTATGCATATATCTGTTTGTCTCACAGCTCTTATTTTTTATATTTGATGGTGTATTTATGCCATATTATGGCTTCTAAATTTGCCCCTATTTTTCCTTTGATGAACTTTATAGTTTAAGTCTTTGATCCATCTTAAATTAATGTTTATATATGGTGTGAGGTATGGATCTTGTTTAATTTTTCTGCAAATGGCTATCCAGTTTGGTAGCACTATTTGTTAAAGACACTGTCTTTCCCCCATTTAATGGGTTTTGACACTGGATTTACTTCTGGGTTCTCAGTTCTATTACACTGGTTTATGTGTCTGTCATTGTATCAATACAAGGATGTTTTGACTATCATGGCTGTGTATTACATCTTGAAATCAGAGTGTTAGACCTCCTACTTTCTTCTTTGGTAATGCTTTACTTATCCAAGGTCTCTTTCCTTTCCGTATAAATTTGATGATTAATTTTTCCATCTCATTAAAGAATAATGATGAGATATGAATAAGGATTGCATTATATCATTAGATGGCTTTTTGGTGGCATTGACATTTTCACAATGTTAAGTCTTTCTATCCATAAGCATGGTATATTCTTCCATTTATATATGTCTCTTTGGTTTCTTGTGGTAGTGTTTTGTAATTTTCTTTGTATAGGTCTTTTGAATCTCTGGTTAGATTTATTCCTAAGTACTTCATCTTTTGGGTGTCTATTGTACAAGGTATTATTTTTCTGATTTCCCTTTCAGAGATCTCTTTGTTAGTGTAGAGGAATCTGGCTGATTTTTGTATATTGATCTTATACCATGACACTTTGCTGAATCCTTCTATTATTAGTTCCAGTAATTTTCTTTTTGAGTCCTTGGGATTTTCTGTGTGTACAATCACATCATCTGTGAACAGAAATAGATTTACTTCTTTTTCAATTTGAATAACTTGTATTTTCCTTTCTTGTCTTATTTCCCTGGCTAGGACTTCTAATACAGTATCTAATAGGAGTGATGATAAAGGCCATCTTATCTAATTCCTTTTTGCAAGGGGAATACTTTCTTTCTCTTTCCATTGAGACTAATGCTGACCATTGCTGTTACATATATGCTCTTAATAATGTTGAGAAATTTCTCTTTTATTCCTATTTTGATGATGGTTTTTATCAAGAATGGTATTGGATTTTGACAAATGCCTTTTCTGCATTGATTAATGTGGTCATATGGTTCTTTTCCTTTGTTTTATTTATGTGGTGGATTACATTGATTGTCTTTCTAATGTTGATCATCCTTGCTTACCTGATATGAATCCCACTTGGTCATAGTGTATTATTTCTGTTTTGTTATTTATTTATTTAAATTTTACTGTGATTTCAGTGAAAGTTTATTGATCAAATTCATTTTAAAAATATAGAATGCTTCATGAATTTGCACATCATCATTGTCCTGGGACCATGCTAACCTCTATGTCATTCCAATTTTTAGTATATATGCTGCTGAAGGGGAACTCTGGTAGTGTAGTGCCTAAGGCACTTGACTGTTAACCAGAAGGCTGGTGGTTCAAATCCACTAGCCACTCCTCAGAAGGAAGGTTTGGCAATCTACTTCCGTAGTGATATCTCCTTGGAAACCCAAGGAGGGATCGTTGGAAACCCAAGGAGGGATCGCTATGAGTTGGGTCCGATTTGACGGCAAACAACAACAACAACAACCACACGCTGCTGAAGAGAACACCACGGTGTATTATTTTTTTATATGCTATTGGATTCTATTGGCTAGAATTTTGTCAAGAATTTTGTGTCTATACTCATGAGGGATATTTGTCTATAATTTGCTTTTTTAGTGATGTCTTTGACTAGACTGGTATCAGTGTTACGCTTGCTTCATCAAATGGGTTTGAGAATATTTCATCCTTTTCTATATTGTGGAATAGTTTGAGTAAAATGGGTGTCAGCACTTTTCTGAATGTTTGGTAGGACTTGCCATTGATGCCATCTGAGCCAGAACTTTTTATTTTGTTGGGAGTTTTTCTTTTCTTTTTAACTACCTATTCAATTTCTTCTTTTGTGATGGGTCTGTTCAAATTTTCTACCTCAGATTGTGCTAAGTGGAGTAGATAGTGTGTTTCTAGAAATTTGTCCATTTCTTCTAGGTTTTTTAATTTGGTACAAAACAGTTTTTCACAGTATTCTGTTATTATCCTTTTTCTTTTAGTATGTTCTGTTGTGATATCACCTATTTCATTTATTTGTGTTATTTGTATCTTCTCCTTCTTTTCCTTTGTTACATTTCCAGTGGTTCATCAATTTTATTAATCCTTTCAAAGACCCAGCTTCTTATATTGCTGATTCTTCCTATTATTGTTCTGTTTCATTATTTCTGTTCAAATCTTTATTATTTCCTTTCTCCTGGTAACTGGAGGCTTTTTTTTCCCTCTTCTTCTTCTTCTTTTTCCTTTTCTCTTTTTAATTTAATTTTATTATTTTCTTTTAATTTTTGCAGTGTTCCCTCCCCTCCCCCTCACACCCCTGGTAATGAACAAAGAAAGTTTCCTTCCATATATAAACCTTTCCTTGACTTTTTACAATAATGAACTAATACAATATTTGTCCTTCTGTAATGACTTATTTCACTCAGCATAATGTCCTCCAAGTTCATCCATGTTATGTGGTGTTTTGCAGACTCTACATTATTCTTTAGTGCTGCGTAGCAAATTTCTTGTGTGTATGTACCATGGTTTGGTCATCCACTGTTCCATTGATGGGCATGTAGGCTGTTTCCATCTTTTTGCTATAGTAAATAGTGCTGCGAATGAACATGCGTACAAATATATCTTTTCCTGTCCTGGCTCTCACCTCTCTAGGATATATACCTAGTAATGTGATTGCTGGGTCAAATGGTATCAAATGGTATCCAGCTTTCTAAGGAATTGCATACTGTTTTCCACAGTGGTTGTATCACTTCACAGTCTCACCAGCAGTGTGTGAGAGTCCCAAACTCTCCATATCCTCATTAGCATTTGTTGTTTTCTGTCTTGTTGAACTTTGCTGTTAGTGCTGGGGCAAGATGGTATCTCATTGTTGTTTTGATTTGCATCTCTCGGAAACCCAAGGAGGGGTCGCTATGAGTCGGGGCCGACTCGACAGCACATAACAACAACAACAATGGCTAATAATCATGAACATTTCTTCACGTGTTTGTTGGCTGCCTGAATATTCTCTTTGGAGAAGTATCTATTTATGTCTTCTGCCCATTTTTTAATTGGATTGTTTGTCTTTTTGTTGCTAGGGTGTTGGAGTTTTTGATAAATTTTAGACATAAATCTCTTATCAGATAAATCATTGCTGAATATTTCTTCCCAATCTGTAGGTTCTCTTTTGATTCTTTTGGAGAAGTCTTTGGAAGCACATCAAAATTTAATTTTTAGAAGGTCCCATTCATCTACTTTATCTTCTGCTGTTTAAATATTATTGATTTCCTTATTTCCTTTTCAGCAATTTCTTTGCTGGTGAGAGGAATCCAACTGATTTTTGTATATTAATCTTGTATCCCACCACCATGCTAAATCTCTCAATTACTTCCAGTAGTTTCTTTTTCTATGTATAGGATCATATCATCAGCAAATAGGGATCGTTTGACTTCTTCCTTACCAATTTGGATGGCTTTGATTTCCCTTTCTTGCCTTATTGTCCTGGCTAGGACTTCCAATACAATGTTGAATAGAAGTGGTGATAAGAGCATCCTTGTCTGGTTCCTGTTTGCAAGGGGAATTATTTCAGTCTCTCTCCATTGAGAATAATGTTAGCTATTAGATTTTCATAGATGGTCTTTATTATATTGAGGAATGTCCCTTCTGTTCCTATTTTGCTGAGATTTTTGATCAGGAATGGGTTTGGGGTTTTATCAAATGCCTTTTCTGCATTGATGGAAATGATCATGTGGTTCTTCTCCTTTGTTTTATTTATGTGATGGATGATGTTGATTGTTTTTCTAATGTTGAACCATCCTTGCATACCTGATATGAACCCCATTTGGTCATAATGTATTATTTTTTTTGACATGTTGTTGGAGTCCATTGGCTAGGATTGTGTTGAAAATTTTTGCAGCTATATTCCTGAAGGATATTAGTCTATAGTTTTCCTTTTTAGTGATGTCCTTGCCTGCTTTTGGTATCAGGTTATGCTAGCTTCATAAGAAGAACTTGGGAGGATTCCATCCTTTTCTGTGTTCTGGAATAGTTTGAATAGCATTGGTATCAGTTCTTCTCTGAACGTTCAGTAGAATTTGCCAGTGAAACTGTCTGGGCCAGGGCTTTTTTGTGGCTGTTGTTGGTAATTTTTTTATGACCTGTTCAATTTCTTCTTTTGTTATGGGTCTGTTCAAATTTTCCACCTCAGCCTCTGTTAGTTTAGGTAAGTAGTATGTTTCTAGAAATCTGTCCATTTCTTCTAGATTTTCGAATTTGTTGGAGTATAGTTCTTCATAGTATCCTGATAGTATCTTTTTAGTTTCTGTTGGTTCTGTTGTGGTGTCGCCCAATTCATTTCTTATTCATGTTATTTGTATTCTCTTCC
>NW_006921626.1:8903430-8905842 GCF_000298275.1 Orycteropus afer afer | reverse complement strand
GTTGATTTTGGCTCTTTCTTCTTTTTTGATGTGTGCATTTATTGCTAGAAATTGGTCTCTGATCACTGCTTTTGCTGTATCCCAAAGATTCTGGTATATTATGTTTTCATTCTCATTTGAGTCAAGGAATTATTTTACTTCATTTTTTATTTCTTCAACTACCCAGTCATTTTCAAGGAGGGTGTTATTCAGTTTCCATGTGTTTGCTCTTTTTCCATTCATCTTCCTATTGAAGATTTCTAATTTTATAACATTGTGACCTGAGAAGAGGCTTTCTAGTATTGCAGTGTTTTAAAATTTATGAAGGCTTGCTTTGTGGCCTAACATATGGTTTATCCTGGAGAATGTTCCATGTGCACTGGAAAAGAATGTATACTGTACTGTTATTGGGTGAAATGCTCTGTAGATATCTGTAAGTTCAGATTGGTGGGCTATATTGTTTAGTTCTTGTGTATCTTTGTTGAGTTTCTTTCCAGTTGTTCTATCTTTGATTGAAAGTGGTGTATTATATTCTCCTACTATGACTGTGAAGTTGTCTATTTGTCTTTTTAATTCTGCTAAAGTGTGATTTGGGGGCTCTTTCATTGGGTGCATAGATATTTATTATGGTTATGTCTTCTTGTTCAATCAATCCTTTCATCATCATATAATGTCCTTCCTTGTTTCTTATGGTGTTTTTTTTCTTAAAGTGAATTGATCAGAAATTAGTATTGCCACTCCTACTCTTTTATGGTTGCCATTTGCTTAATATATCTTTTCCCAAACTTTGATTTTTAGTCTGTTTTTGTCTTTGTCTCTAAGGTGAGTCTCTCTCTTGTAGACAGCATTTTGATAGGCTATGTTTTCTTATCCATTCTGCAACTCTCCATCTCTTGAGTGGTACATTTAATCCATTTACATTCAGTGTAATTATCAACAAGTATGAATTTTTTACTGTCATTTTGTTATGTGTTTTTTTCATGGTGGTGCTGATTTCTTTGTTCTATATAATTTTCTGTGTTGGTGGCATAGTGCCTAAGGCATTTGACTGCTAACCAGAAGGCTGGCAGTTCAAACCCACCAGACACTCCTCAGAAGGAATACTGGGCAATCTACTTCTACAGAGATATGCCTTGGAAATGCAGGAGGGGTCTCTATGAATTGGAATCTACTCCATGGCAATGAGTTTGGTTTTGGTTTTTGTTTTGAGCTCATTTTCTTTATGAATAGTGTTATCATTTCCTTCACAGCTATTGTTTTAGTATTTGCTAAAAAATTATGCTTGTCCTCTTTTTATTTTGATGTGAAGGTTTATCATTTTTCTTTGAGGTTACTCTGTGATTTATAATTTTCTTCCCAAGTTTAGAACAGTCCATTCTATCTTGCGGTTGTCTTCACTTCCTCACCACTTAGAAGTTCTGTAACTACACTATTTTTTCCCCCTCTTTTTGGTTTGTGGTTGTCCTCATTTGCAAATTGATGTGTATGGTTCCCTGTTTTTACAGTCTTTTAAGATTATTTTACTTTGGATACTTTTAAGGTTATTTTACTTTGGATACTTGTTTTTTGGGTTATGTCATCATGTGTGTTGATGGTTGGTTGTTGTTTGCTGTTGTTGGTTCTCTGTCCAAAGGAGTCGCTTTAGCATCTCTTGTAAGGTTGGTTTGGTTTTAACAAATTCCCTTAATTTCTGCCTATCTGGAAATTTCCTAATTTCACCATCATATTTGAGAGAAAATTTTGCTGGGTACATAATTCTTGGTTGGAAATTTTTTGCTTTCAGGGTTTTATATATACCGTCCCATTGTCTTCTTGCCTGCATGGTTTCTTCCAAGAAATCTGAGCGTAGTCTTATTAGTAGGTAGCTTTACATTTTTCCCATGCTGCTTTCAGGATTCTTTCCTTTTCTTTGGTTTTGGTGAGCTTGATGATGATATGTCTTGGTGATTTTCTTTTGGGGTCTATCCTGTTTGGGGTTCATTGGACTTCGTGGATGGATATATTCTCATCTTTCATCATTTCAGGGAAGTTCTCTTCCAACAAATCTTTGACACTTTTCTCTGTGGTTTTATTTTTCTCTTCCTGTTCTGGTATTCCAATTACATGTAGATTATTCCTCTTGATGATATCACACATGAACCTTAGACTTTCTTCATTTTGTTTTGATCTTTTTTCTGATTGATCCCTTTCCATAGAAATATTGAGGTATATGTCTTCAATCTCACTAATTCTGTCTTCCACTGATTCAATTCTACTCCTTTGCCCATTCAATGTGTTATCTATTTCTGAAAATTTAGTATTAATCTGGATTTCTATCTGTAGATTTTGTATCATTTCTCATTTTTCATTTATTTTGTCATTTTGTTCTTGTATTGTCTTCCAAAATTGTTCTAGGGTTTTCTCTGTGTTTTCCTCAATTTTGTCAGTGTTTTC
>NW_006921626.1:8902002-8903021 GCF_000298275.1 Orycteropus afer afer | reverse complement strand
AGGAGTGGCTGGTGGGTTTGAACCACCAGTCTTCTGGTTAGCAGTGAAGTGCCTTAGCCACTATGCTACCAGAGCTCACACTCACCACCATTCTCCTTTCCAGTCATCACCCTCCTATATGTCCATGCTGTCCTTGGCAAGAGTAGCCTATTCTTCAGTCCCTGAAATCTGAACAAGAGTGCTGTCTCTTTAAATATCTAAAGGTTTCTGCTTGTAAGCCTTCAAAATGGCTGCTCCCTCTAGGCAGCCTAAAGTCCACAGCTCAGTTTGTCTCCTTTTTCACTGTTTCCCTTTTTTAGTCATCAGCCACCAGCACAGTTGTCCATGTAGCCCTTGTCAAGTAGGGCCAATTTTTAGGTTAATTCTGAGGTTCTAACACCACCTGGAAATAGTCAAACTGTCTGCGCTGTCAGGATAGCTGGTAGATTTAATCCATCTACAGTCAGTGTAATTATTGATGTGTATGAATTTACTACTGTCATTTTTCTGTGTGAATTTTCTTGTGGGGTGTGTGTGTGTGGTTTTGATGGTTTCTTTGTTCCATATTTTTTTTATGCTGAGTTCATTTTGTTTACAGATTTTTTTTTTTTTTTTTTGCAGGCTCTGCCTCACAATGCTGGTCTAGCACACATCTAGGTTTGGGTAATATGGAGCTTCTATGCTCTATTTATAGGTCCTTTCTCCCTATCTCTTTCAAGTGCCTTGTGCCCCAACACCCCAAACTGTTTCCTCAGTGCCCAGTGCATCTAACTGTGGGATCCCTGCATCCTTCCTTCTAATAACAATAGCCCATGCTCTAAAGCATTGATAACAGTTCCTCACATTTATTTAACAGTTTGCAGTTAACTTTCACTCATTACCTACTTTTGAGCTTTTTAACCAAACTAAATTAGAACAGTTATTAGATTCTCTATATTCAGACTGGAAAACTGAGGCTCAGGTATATTAAACCAGGGTTCAGGGATATTGTCGAAGATAATGTGGCTGGGAAGTACAGAACTTAGTTTTTTTTTTTTTTT
>NW_006921626.1:8893826-8901562 GCF_000298275.1 Orycteropus afer afer | reverse complement strand
GAAAAGGAGAATTTATTTAAGAGATACAAGCATCAAAGCAAATGGGCTGACTTTCTGTGCTAGAGAGACCAACCAATGATCGTCTCAGTTAGGGTTTTTTTTTTTTTTTTTTTTTTTTAATTTCAGAACATTTTTATACCCCAAAAAAGAAACCCTATACCTATGAGCAGTCACAACCATTCCTCCCTACCCTCAGCCCTTGGCAACCACTACTCTGCTTTATTGATTTGCCAGTTCTGACCATTTCATATAAGTAGAATCATATATTATATGGCCTTTTGTGTCTCATGCCTCCACTCTTTTTAGTTTTTAATTGTGATTTGAGTGAAAGTTTACAGACAAAATTCACTTTCCCTACAGCAGTTCACATACACTTTGTCTCATGTTATTGACTACAATTTATCCCAATGCAACAGCTCCTGTCCCACTTTCTCCTGATAGTTACCTCTTCCCTATGTCCATCCCTCCATGCACTCCTACCCCCTGAGCTGTCTTCCTGTGCATAAATAGCCATAAACTGAAGGGCTGTTTACAAATATTCTTAACATTTGCTTTGTTGCCCTTGTTTTAATGTTTACTGAGTCCTTATAATTTTGTCCTTTTTTGTTTTGGTGCGAAGGTTTATTCATTTTCTTTGAGGTTATCCTATCATTTATTATTATCTTCCAAACAGTTCATTCTATATTTACATCATCTTAACTTCCTCTATTTGGAAGTTCTTTAAATGCACAATTTATTCCCTCTTTTTGCTTTCTAGTCATCATTGTTTTCTATTTTCAGTCTTATAAGTTTATTTTCTTTTTTATACTTCTATATTTGGGTTGATTTCCAGGTCATATTGTCTTGTCTTAATCTCAAGTTGCTGTCTTCTGTTTTGGGTTCTTTATCTAAAGGAGTCCCTATAACGTTTCTTTTAAGACTGGACTTGTTTCCCCCTAATTCTCTTAATTTCAGTTTATTGGAAATGTCTTGATTTTACCATTATATTTGAAAGACAATTTTGCTGGATATATAATTCTTGGTTGGTAATTTTTTTCTTCCAGAATTTTATGTATATCAGCCCATTTCCTGCTTGTCTGCATGGATTGGGCTGGGAAATCAGAGCTTAGTCTTATTTATTCTCTTTTGAAGGTAACTTTTCATTTTCTCTGAGCTGCTTTCAAGATTCTTTCTTTGTCTTTTGTTTTGGAAAGTTTGATTATGATATGTCTTGGTGATTTTCTTCTGGTGTCTATCCTATTTGGGGTTTACTGAGTTTCTTGAATGTATATCTTCTTGTCTTATCTTTCACGATATTAGGGAAATTTTTCCAATGAATCTTCAGCAAATTTCTGGGGGTTTTTTTGGTCTTTCCTATTCTAGAATTTTCATCACCTGTAAGTTATTCCTCTGTATAATCTTAGGCTTTCTTAATTTTGTTGTTGTTTTTTCTGATTGTTCCTCTAACAGATTAGTATTAAGAAATTTGTCTTTAATTTCCCTAATGCTTTCTTCCAATGATTCAATTCTATGGTTTTTCCCTTCCAATGCATTGTCTATTTCTGAAATTTTAGTATTAAACTTCTGCATTTCTAGTTGCTGTTTTTGTATGGTTTCTAATTTTCTATTTATTTTGTCAACTCTGTCTTGTTTTGTTGAATTCTTCTAGAATTTTGTCTGTGTTTTCCTTGATTTTGTCTATGGTTTCTTTGATCTCTTTCTTAATCTGTTGTGTGGACCTAAGTATAAGTCTTTTGAATTCCTTGCCAGGTGGTTCCAATGTCATTTCTTCCTCTGGAAGATGTTTTGGTCTTGTATTTTGGTCGCTTGCTTGAGCCATTTTGCCCTTTTTATGTCTGTGAGTTGAATTTATCTGTAGTGTCCAAGACATTGTGGTGTTATTGCATTTATTTGTTGAATGTATGTTGGTTTGCTTTGCTCTTCTTTTTTTATCTTGTTTTGTTTCAATGTATCTGGGCGATGGGGCAGATGTGCTACTCTGGTTGCTAGTTTGGCAGCATTGGGGCACTCACAACTTGTCTCTGGGTGAATTTGGTAGTTGTCAGAGTGTGAACATCAGTCTCTGATAGCTGATCATGTACAGCAGCAGAGGAGTGGCTGAATGGGTGTTCACTGCCATTTGTCATCAATCCAGTGGGGCTGGTGTGGGTGGTGATATTTACCCAGTGGATAAGACAGCAAGTGTGGTGGATATGGCTAGGTAGGATTGCTGGTTCTCATGTGCTGGGGAAAAACAACAACAAAAAAGGAAGGTGGAGGAAATATAAGAAGAAATAATTTTAAAAAATAAATAAATAAAGGGTAAGAGAGAAGAACTAAGAAGAAAGAAAAAGTGGCACAGTACTAGTGCAAGCCCTAACCACCAAACAGCTGTAGCAGGAACTCAGCACTCACGCTGTGGGAGTGCTCATCACTGAACATGGAGGGGCAGGGATGGACACTGGTGTGGAGGTGGCAGGGGGTGGGTCTCTATTCCTCTGATTTAAAAAAAAAAAAAAATGTGGGGAGGAAGGAAAGAGGAAGAAAACAGAAAGAAGGGAAGAGGAGAGAACTAAGAAGAAAGAAAAAGAAAAAGCACAGTTCTGATGCAAGTGCTAGCCACCAAGCATGGCTGCAGTGGAGCATAGAGATTAGTGCATCATGCTGCTAATGACTCAGGTAATGGGGGAATGTTTATTCCCTAACTTGTTGAGACGCTTGCAGATATTATGTACAAGATACTATTTTTATCACATGTTGTATGTGATAAAAAATAAAAATAGAAGGAGGGTGGAAGAGGAAGAAAAAGGGGAAAAATTGAGGAAAGAGGGAGGAACTAAGAATAAAAGAAAAGAAAAAAATTGCACAGCACTTGTACAAGGGAATGAGTGTGACCGGTTGATAGATGAGTTTGGGAGAGGCCACATCTCAGGTCACTAGGAGGTTGTGCAGGGTAAGGGGGTAGATCTCACCTCTCTGGTCATGAATCACTAATGTGGGTACCAGTACAGTCCTAGGCGAGCAGTCAGTCATCTGGTTTCTGCCCCAGTTGGAATGCAACTGTGCTGGGCCATTCAGCAATTCACTGCTCCATATGCCTCCTTGTTCACTGTTTTTTTTTTTTTTTTTTCAATCTCTTCTGCTAATCCATATTTGATCTACTTCTTTATATTTTCCTTTGAAGTTCTGGGACCAGGGTTGTCATCTGTTTTCATTTCACTTAATTTCTTGTTTCTTTGTTGAATGCAGAGTATCTGCATAGTATATCTGTCTAGTCTGCCATCTTGGATCCTCCTCTAAAAAAGTATTCTAAATTTTATATAATTTCCAATTTACAGAGAAGTTATAAGAATAGTACAAAGAATTCCTTTAACTCTTTCATTCTGACTCCTCAGATATTAACATTTTACTACATTTGTTTTATCCTTCTCTCTCTGTCACCATATATATTAATTAAAAAAAAAAAAAAAAACTCACTGTTGTCGAGTTGGATCCAACTCATAGCAACCCCTCCTTGGGTTTCTGAGGTGGTATCACTAAGCAAGCAGATTGCCCAATCTTCCTTCTGAGGAGTGGCTGGTGGGTTTGAACTGCCAGGCTTCTGGTTAGCAGTCAAATGCCTTAGGCACAATGCCACCAGAGTTCCCAATATATTGATATATGTTGTGAAATAAAAGAGAAATCCAGACTTTGATAGAAAGAAGCTTTATTTAGAAAGAAAAGAGGAAAAGGTAGTGTTGTGGTAGTATAGGTGGAGGGTGACTAGAGTAGGGAGAACACTCAGACCATAATATCTGCAGGCGTCTCAACAAGTTAGGGAATAAACATTTTCTTTTACAGGGACTGAGAGTAAACAAGAAAAACTCTAGGTATAGAGAAGTGGGATGAACGGGTGATATCAATGGATCATACATCAGAATGTCTTATACTGAGGTCAGCAAGTTCTCTGAGAGAGGTCCTTAAAGAGGAGAGTATATTGGCTTAGGCTTAGGGTGGCCAAAGTTCAGGGACCTGTTGGAAGGAGAAAAGTTTAACCAAAGTCTTGTTTAACAAGCACTTTGTTTCTTACTGAACAGTGGGGACAAACAATTCAGTTACTCATTTATGAGGTAAATAATGGGAATTTGAAAGGCCTGTGCCTGGCCTCATCATAGATAAATAAGAGAGCATCTATGAGTCTTAACTAAATCATATGCAGTAAGCCGTTTTCCTGAACACAAAGAGTGGGAGGGTTTTTTTAACCATCCTTGTTTTCCACGAGCACAAAATTCAGTTGAAATTCAACATTTATCAATGGTAAGCCTGTGCAATACTGTTATCTAATCTACAGACTTTATCCATACTTCACCAATTTTCCTATAATGTCCTTTATAGCAAAAGAACACCCATGCATTCAATTGTCATGTCTCTTTTGTCTTCTTTAATTTGGAACAGTTCTTGAGTCTCTGTATTTCCAGATAGTGACATTTTTTCATAGAATAGTCCAGTTATTAGGAGCTCTGGTAGCATAGTGGCTCAGGCACTTGACTGCTAACCAGAAGGCTGGCGGTTCAAACCCACCAGCCACTCCTCAGAAGGAAGGTTGGGCAATCCTACTTCTGTAGTGATACTGTGCCTCGGAAACCCAAGGAGGGGTTGTTATGAGTCGGGGCTGACTCGACAGCAAACAACAACAACAACAACATGTGTGGCTGAGGGCTGGGCTCCTCGATGTGGGGGCAGGTACAGAGGGCAACGAGAAAAGACTGAAGAAACTGTTTTACATCTAAGATTATGAGTCTAAGAACATAGCAACAGATGTGTGTGTTCCTAGTTACAAAGTAGGACTCACTCTGGGGGACAAGGACATTCATTCCACTTATTCTGGGAAAACACACCATCTAGTCTAGAACCTCAGAACCTGTCAGCAGCAGCAGTGGAGGGTAACAGGGACATTGAGGGTCTCACTCATGTAGTATCAGCCACTCTCACTTGGGCATTCAGGAAGTAGCTGTGGACTAGGAAGACTGGACCAGGAGAGAGGCTCACACATCAGTCATAGTGGCTGCACTGATGTACTCATTCATGAGCACAGGTGAGATGTCCCTGTGTACTTCCAAAGGCAGATTGGTAGAATCTAAGATTTTATGTCACCACCCATCTGTCAGTGTATTGTGCTTTTGGTGTCTTGCCTGTTGCTATGATACTGGAAGCTATGCCATTGGTATTTCAAATACCAGCAGGGTCAACCATGGTAGACAGGTTTAATCAGAGCTTCTAGACTAAGACAGACTAGGAAGAAAGGCCTAGTGATCTGCTTCTGAAAAAGCTGATAAAAACACTGTAGGTCACAACAGAATACTATCTGATCTAGTGCTAGAAGATGAGCCCTGTATGTTAGAAGGCACTCAAAATACACGGTGGCTGCAATAATAGATTCAATCATACCAGTAATCATGAAGGTGGCACAGGACCAGACAACATTTTATTCTGTTGTATATGAGGTCACCATGAGTCAGAATCAACATGACAACTGAGAACAAGAAGAGCTTATGTGAGCATATTGAGATTTAAAAAAAAAAAAAAAAAAAAACTCACTGCTGTCAGGTCAATTTGACTCATAGTGACCCCACTGAGGTGATATCTCTACAGAAGTAGATTGCTCAAGCTTCTTTCCAAGGAGTGGCTGGTGGGTTTGAACTGCCAGCCTTTTGATTAGCAGTCAAATGCCTTAAGCACTACCCCATCAGAGCTCCTAATTGAGATAAAAGGCAATTAAAAATTAAGGTATGCTCCATGTTAAAGGCTGGAGAGGCCATGAGACACTTGAGTGCTCATCCATACAGCATTTTGAACTGGGAAATGATCCTTGAAAAATTACACTAATTGCTAGAGAGGCAGAGCTTGTTCTGATTCAGAGCATGATGTCAAATTGGCAAGCTGACCCATTTGCCAACCTTCTAGGATTATCAACACAATTTGATTTTCTCTTGCACATTCATTGAAGTTTCCTTGGACTTTGAATGGTAGAGTAATAAGCCATCTCCTTCTCTTCCAGTAGTGTGAATATCCCATAGGAGACAACTTAGAACTAGGGACTAGTGAAGAGTGATGACTACAGGAATAGGCTTGCTCAAAGAAAAATATCCAAGGAAGGAAGAAAGAAAGTGAGGATATGTGGTTGCATGAGAAAAGCACCTTCACTGAATCCACCAGTTAGCTCTCTGGGGGATATGTAATTCCATCTTTCATTTAATTGAAGACCAGAATATTATCATCTCTGACATTTGAAGATGTTATCCTGAAGAAAATTTGCAGTGGTGTTAATTTATCAATTCCATCTACTGAGGTCTACTTGTATAGTCACTATTTATGTTGTTGAAAAAAGGTATTTTCAATGGACAGGTAATTGGTCTTGCAAAATTTTATCATATTATCTCCACCATTGTTTCTATTACCAAAGCCATATTTTCCAACTACTGATCCTTCTTGTTTCCAACTTTTGCATTCAAATCACCAGTAATTATCAATGCATCCTGATTGCATGTTTGTTTAATTTCAGATTGCAGAAGTGGTAAAATGTTCAACTACATCTGTGGAAAGAGATAATGGAGAAACTCAGTATCATTAGTCAGAAAAAGTCCAGGGGATGATTATGGAACAGATCATCAATTGCTCATATGCAAGTTCAAATTGAAGCTGAAGAAAATTAAAAGAAGTCCACAATAGCCAAAGTACAACCTTGGATATATTTCACCTGAGTTTAGAGACCATCTCAAGAATAGATTTGATGCACTGAACGTTAATGACTGAAGACCAGAGGAGTTATGGCATGACATCAAGGACATGACACATGAAGAAGGCAAAAGGTCATTTACAAAAATAGGAAAGAGAGAAAAGACCAAAGTGGATGTCAAAAGAGACTCTGAAATTTGCTCTTGGACATAGAGTAACTAAAGTGAGTGGAAGAAACGATGAAATAAAAAACCTGAACAGAAGAGTTCAAAGGGCAGCTTCAGAAGATAAAGTATTATAATGAAAAGTTGCAAAGACCTGTTGTTGTTGTTGTTAGGTGTTGTCAAGTCATCTTCAATTCCTAGAGATCTTATGCACAGCAGAACGAAACACTGTCCAGTCCCATGCCAGCTCCATGATCCCTGCCATACTTGAGCCCATAGCACCAACCACTGTGTCAATCCATCTCATTGTGGGCCTTCCCCTCTTTCGTTGACCCTTCACCTTACCAGGCATGAATTCCTTCTCCGGTGTATGGTCCCTTCTGACAACATGACCAAAGTAGGTGAGATGAAATCTGGCCATTGTCACTTCCAAGGAGCATTCTAGCTGCACTTCCTCCAGGAGAGATTTGTTAGTTCTTTTAGCAGTCCATGGTACTTTCAGCATTCTTCTTCAACACCACAACTCAAAAGCATTGACTCTTCTTCAGTCTTACTTACTCATTGTCCAGCTCTCACATGCATATGAGGTGATTGAAAATATCATGGCTTGTGTCAGGAGCAACTTACTCCTCAAAGAGACATCTTTGCTCTTCAGCACTTGAAAGAGGTCTTTTGCAGCCAACTTGCCCAGTGCTATGTTGTTGTTGTTGTTGTTAGGTGCCATCGAGTCGTTTCTGACTCATAGCGACCCCATGCACAGCAGAATGAAACACTGCCCGAATCCGCGCCAGCCCCACAATCCCTGCTATACTTGAGCTCATCATTGCAGCCACCGTATCAATCCATCTCGTTGAAGGCCTCCCCCTCTTTCGTCGACCC
>NW_006921626.1:8884942-8892357 GCF_000298275.1 Orycteropus afer afer | reverse complement strand
TGGATTTCTATCTGTAGATTTAGAATCATTTGTAATTTTCATTTATTTTGTCATTTTGTTCTTTTATTTTCTTCCAAAATTCTTCTAGGTTTTTTTCTGTGTTTTCTTTAATCTGTCTCTCAATCCTTTGAAGATACCTAAATATAATTCTTTTGAATTCCTTCAGAGAATTCCAATGCTACTTCTTCCTCAGGGTTATGTTCTGGGTGTGTATCCTGCTCCCTTGTTTCTACCACTTTATCTTGCTTCTCTGTGTGGATTGTGATGGTCTGTTATCTCCAAGATACCATGGCATTGTTGTACTTAGATCTCTGTTAACTGTTTGTGAAGAGCAGCCAAGGGTGATCCAGGCTCTTCTTGGTGGCTGTTTATCATTGGCCTGTTGGTAGAGAAGGAAGTGATGGCTCTCAGTCAGTAAGTGAAGTTGCAGGAGGTGTGGGTGTAGTTATGTCATATGAGGACTGTTGCTGTCCTCTACTCAGTTAGACAAAAATAACAATTGAATAACCAGCAGAAAAGTAAAAGCAAATGGACAAAAAATACACTCTGTAATCACACAGGAACAGTAATCAAAAAAAGAAAAAACAGAAAAAGAAGAAAAAAAAACCCTGCAATATCTAGGGAGAGGGCTATAAGAGAAAAAAAGTGGAGAAGGAGAATAATGAAGAAAACAATGGGAAAAACACAAAAAGAAAAAAAGGATCTGGGTTAACCATGAGAAAGAAAAAAAAAATTGCAACCAGGAACAGGGAAAAGAAAACAAGCAGAAAACTAGAGGGAAGAATAAAGAATAATAGTAAAAAGGACACAATAATAATAGTAGTAGTAGTTTTAAAACAGACAAAAACAAATAAACTATAAAAAAGAAGAAAAAAAAATCTGGACAGGGCAGGGCGGGGGACCCAGGCTCTGCCTGAGCATATAGACCGGGATGGAATTCCTGCCAGCCCAGGAAGTGGGTAGGAGTGAGGGATGGCTGCACCTCTGTTCACCAAGAGGGTGTGGGGTACAAGAGTAACAAGGGGAATGTTGCATCTTTCCAGTCATCCGGGTCCAGAATGTCCTTGTGGTTCCCAGCAAGTGGAGCCTGTTCTTAAGTCCCTGGAATCTGGAAGAACGCTGTCACTTTAAATATCTTAAAAGGTCAAGCCACTTGTAAACATTCAAAATGGCTGTGCCCTCCGTACTGACAAAAGTCCACAGCTCAGCCTGCCTTCCTCTTTGCTGCTTCCCCTTTTATTCCCCAGCCACCAGAGCAGTCCTTCATGCAGTCCCTGGCTAGCAGGGCTGATTTTAGGTTAATTCTTAGGTCCTACCACCACTTGGCAATATCCAAGCTGTCTGTGCCGTCAGGATTGCTGCCAGACCGCAGCTCCATATTTCTCATTTTTTGGTATTTTCATGCAAATTCTTCTGCTAGTTGGAGTTTAGTCCACTTCTATGTCCTTCCCTTCAAGGCTCAGGGGTCCAGGATTATCTTCTGTATCTGTGTTAATTAGTTCTCCTTTTCTTTGTTGAAGAGAGTCTATGCAGTCTTTCTGCCTATTCCCCCACCTTCAGCTCTCACTTCTTTAGGATATATACCTACTAATGGAATGGCTGGGTCAAATGGTTTTTCTAATTCCAACTTTTTAAGGAATTGCCATACTGTTTTCCACAGTGGTTGTACCATTTTACAGTCCTATTAGCAGAGTATGAGAGCCCCAATCTCGCCTCATCCTTGTCAGCATTTGGACATGTTTCTAAAATGCCATTTGTTAAATTATTTGGTTGAAGCTTTGAGAGGAGCCAAAATGACACTCCTGAGAAGGGGCTAGATGATGTCTCCAGGGAACTCAGACAACTGTATCCCTGCCTGTAGGACACTTGTGCTTGGCTCCAACTTTACAGGGTGGGAGAAGGTGCAGGCATTGGGTCCACTGCCCTTGGAAGCTCTGTGTATAGTGGCCTCCAAATCCTGCTTGTGCAAAAGTCATCCCCCCTGGATCTGGGCCACATGAATTCCTAGAACAGTTGTTGGAGCACTGACCAGGCAAACAGGGACATTTGCACAGAGCTGTTACAATTCAATTTCAGTAAATATTTATTGGCAGCCCACACTGAAACAGATGCTCTGGGATGAGAGTTCAGTAAGTACAAACAGCACCTAATTTCAAAAGATGGGTAAAGTAGTTGGGATTCAACCAACAATTACTGAAGAAAAGTGGCAGAGTGAACAGAGCCTGGGGCCAGAACCATTAGGCTTGTGTTTGGGCCACGATCCTGTCACTTAGGTGCTTTGGGTCTTGGGTTTAACCCCTAGGAATGCCATGGAGACCCCTTGTCTTTATCATAAATGGAGAGGAAGAGTTTTCACCACAGAGATTTCTTGTGAAGATTAAAGAGATAATGCACATAAAGTACTCAGCCTGGTACCTGGCATAAAATAAGAATTCAGTTGATGGAACCTGTTTTTGAGAGCCACCCATGAACCAGGCAATCACATACATGACCTCCCACTTACCCTCTATGTGGAGTATTATTACACCCTACTTACTGGTGTGAAGGGTTTTCATTGGCTAATTTTGGAATAGATCACCAGGCCTTTCTTCCTAGTACATCTTTGTCTGGAAACTCCAGTGAAACCTCTTCAGCATCATAGCAACACAAAAGCCTCCACTAACAGATGGGTGGTGGCTGCACATGAGGTGCATTGCCAGGAATTGAACCCAGGTCTCTGGGATAGAACATGAGAGGATTCTTACCACTGAACCACCGATGGCAACCAGAAAAACAAACAAGCCAGTCTTAGAAGAAATACAACCAGAATGTTCCTTAGAAGCAATGAAGGCAAGACTTCACCTCCCTTACTTTGGACACATCATCAGGAAAGACCAATCACTAGGAAAAGACATTATGTTTGGTAAAGTATAGGGTCAGTGAAAACAAGGGAAACCATCAAGGAGATGGATTGACACAACAGCCAAAACAATGTACTTAAACACATCAGCAATCATGAAGATGGCACAGGACTGGGCAACATTTCATTCTGTTGGATGTGAGGTCACCATGACTTGGAGCCATCTTGATGGCAACAAGTGTGGAGACTCAAGGCCAGTGAGGTGAGAGACTGACTGACAGTAAATCATTAATCAGTGGGGGCTGTGCTTGAATGAGGGGCTTCTGGCAGCAGGCCCAGTGCTCTCCTTACCCTGACACAATCTGGCCTTGTGGTGTCATGATCATTAATTGAGAAGAAATATTCTGGCATTTTGTTAGCAAATACACCATTAATAACAATGATCTCTTCCCTTTGTATAAAACTCTTAACTTTCCAAAGTGCTTTCACATCTATTGTCTTTGATCGTATCTGCTCCAAAGAGGATTCTTTTATGTTCAACCTGAAAAAATCACCTCTGCCAGGACTTTCTGCCTGAAAGCTTTGAATGGACAAAATGGCAGAATTAATGTACTGAGCAACATCTTCTTCAGCCTGGGGAACAGAGAGGATGACTTTTCTTCTAGGCTGATATTCATTGCTTCTGTTCCTTTATCCAGCACCCCTACCCCTGCCCAATCCACTTCAAGCTCCTTCTTGCTTTCTTTCATGAACTAAGGGAGCATTTCATATTTTTCACACTACTCTGAAAGGTTCAAATTCATCTTGAAGTGAAGCAGAAGTCATATTTTCAGAATACTAATATGAGTTGTGTCCCCAGAAAATATGTATTGGAATCCTCACCCCTATACTTACAGATGTGATTTAAAAAAAAAAAAAAAAACAACAACCAAACTCACTACCATCAAGTTGATTCCAATTTACAGCAACACCCATTGGGTTTCCGGGGCAGTAAATCTTTACAGAAGTAGATTGCACAGTCTTGCTTCCATGGAGTAGCTGATGGGTTTGAACCACCAACCTTCTGAGTAGCAGTCAGATGCCTTAGGCACTGTGCTACCAGAGGTCCTTTGTAGATGTGATACTGTTTGGAAATAGGATTTTCTTTGTTATGTTAATGAGGCTATATCAGATGTGTCCGTTAAGGGCCTGGATTTGAGTGGCTGGGCAGCTGGATATAGTTATTCCCAATGATAAGACTGGTAATCAACTAGACCAACACCATGGTGGAATCTATTGTGAGCAGCTGAGTAGCTGCTTAGGGATGTGGTCTGCCTCCAGTAATAAGAAGCAGCTTTGAAAAAGTTCTGAGATTTTTGGTACCTCTGGATCCTGCATTTGGCCAAGTCTTCATTTCAGTGGCCTGCCATGTTGTCTGCTGATCTTGGGACTGCTAATGGACTTGGACTAATGACCTGCCATGTTACTTAAATAATCTTGTGACTGTGCCATTTTACTTGACAACTTTGGGTTTATCAGCCTCAACAGCCAGCAGCTTCCTGAGTTAAGAGAAGCCTCCAGCTTTAGTGGGCTAGGAGCAAGAGACAGAGTTAAAGCCCAAAGTCAAGGGGCCTTCACTCAGCCCCTAGAGCTAGCACTTTGAACTCAGACTTCTAGCCTCCTAACCTATAAGAGAATAAATCTCAGTTGGGTCAAGCCATCGCTTGTGGTATTGTCTATTACAGCAGCACTACAGAACAAAAACACTAGGGTAGCATGTGTCCTAAACTTAATCACTTCTGAGTTACAAAAGAGCAACACACACACAGACGTGGGGGAAGACAGATCCCACGTATGGATCACCAAGAACTAAGGAACATCTGGGGCTACAGAAAAGAAAAGAACTGGTGCAGTTAAGACCCTGATTTGAACTTTAAACCTCTAAAACGTGAGAAAATTTTATTTTTTTTAAATTCACCATTTGAGATATTTACATTACAGCAGCACTAGGATACAAAAACAGGGATTTAAATCAATCACTCATTCTCATGTCGCTTGGAGTGTGTGTGTGTGCATGTATATTTGCTTTCTCCAATTACTCTGCCTAATGAACAAAACTCAATGAGCACTAATTGGTAAAACTCTACAGAAGTCTAGCTGTTCATGTTTATGGCTCCCTCCCAGAAACTCAAATGCAGATCATCCACATGTCCCCTCTCATCTCCTGCAATTTGGCTTGAGTCCTCCCATTAATATTGGTTATATTAAGTAGGCACATTATATTCCTTCTTTTTGAGCAAGGTTATTTTTCAAACACTAAGTACAAATTATTCAAGAAACACTTTGCAAAAACAGCATTGTATGAAAACAGTACAATTCGAAATCTATTTTAGAAGCTTTTACAAAATAGCAGGAAATTTGTGGGGGCTAGGGGGGAGCAGGTGCTGCATTCTTTTCAAGATGAATGCCTGTGAACCAACTGGATGGGGGTGAAGACTGTCTGACTAGTCCCTAATAGAGTGGTACAAGAAGACTTTCCACAACCACTTTTAATGCCAAGCCAAAATGCCCTTGAACTCAAGCAGCTCTAACCATAAAGGTAGTGATGAAAGGTCTGTTTTGCTAGCTCAGAGATATTACAGGAAAAAAAGCTATTGATCCAGCATCTCCCAAGGACTCAGACCCTCTTCTTTCTGAATTTACCATTTGGCAAATGAGTACATGTGACCTTGGTAAGAATGTCAATGGTGAAACAACACAGTAGTGCATTCACAGGCCACATCCAAAGGGTCTTTGGAGGGAACAGTCAATCCACTTCATCAATGTGCTTAGCTGTTAACTGAAAGATTTGAGGTTCAAGTCCACCTAGAGGCACAGCAGAAGAAAAGCCTGGCAGTGTACTGATAAAAACTCAGCTATTGAAAACTCTACAGAGCACAGTTCTACTCTGAAACCCATAGAGCTGCCATGAGTTGAATTCACTCCACAGCAGCTGTTTTTTGGCTTTTATTTGTTTCCTGGCTTTTCCCCTCATAGGTCACTAGGCTTCTAGCAGATAGGGCCCATAAAGAACTGTAAAATGGTAACAACCATTGCTATCAGTTTTTGGAATTTTATGAGCCACATGCTTCCTCTATTGTCACTCATTTTACAACAATCCAGTGAAGTACATACCATAATTTTGCTCATTTTCCAATTGTGGAAACTGAAACTCATCGTGGTTATGTCCCCTGAAGAAGGTCAGTCAGCTGGTAAGTGACAGCCAATGTTCAAATCCAACACTGACTGACTCTAAATGCACTGTGTACCCCTTTACTGCACACTGCACTCTTGCATCCCTTCAGCCATTAGCCCCCCACACCCAAAGGTAACCAAGATCCTAATTTTCACAGCAAAGATTATTTGTGTCTATATTTGTAGTATGAGGAGCTCTGGTGGCATAGCATCTAAGACATTTGACTGCTAACCAGAAGACTGATGGTTCAAACCCACCAGCTACTCTTCGGAAGGAAGATTGGGCAATCTACTTCCATAGAGGTACCGCCTCGGAAACTCGAGGGGTCACTATGAATCGAGTTGACTCGGCAGCAGTGATGTTTTTTGGTTGTTATTTGTAATTTGTGTAAATGGAATCATACAGTGTTTGCTCTTTTGTACCTAGCTTCATTCATTTGACATTAAGTTTGTGAAGTTCATCTATGTCATGGAATATGGTTGTAGATCAGTCTCATTGTGGTCTAGAATTCCATTGTGTGACTGTGCCTTGATTTATTTATTCATTCTACCATTGATAAGCATTTTGTATTGTTTTTGGTTCTTGGCTATTATAAAAAGTGCTATTAAGAATATATATGCTTCTAAGTTTATAGATAAACTACTCTAGGCAATTATATCATCTATTAATAATGAGACCCCCTTCAAGCATTATACTTTATATTTCTTTCTTCTTTCTTCTTATTTTAAAAGACTTCATTGTGTCATCATTAAAAGATTATTTGCAGTGGGTTTTTGATACAATCTTTGTATGAGATTAAGGAAATCCCTTTCTATTTTGAGTTAGTTAAATTTTTAAAAAATCATAAATAGGTATTTTGAATTTCATCAAATGTGTTTTCTCTATTTATTGAAATAACCATATTGTTTTATTCTTTTGGTATGCTAATGTGGTGCATGATAATTACAGATTTTCTAAAGTTAAGCCTTACATTCTTGGAATAAACTCAGCTTAGTCATGATGTATTATCTTTTTTAAAAAAGTGCAGGATTCATTTTGCTAATATTTGTACAGGATTACTGCCTTTATGTTCATAAGTGAGATTATCCTATGATTTTTATTTATTGTCTTTTTTGAGTTTTAATATCAATGGTATAATGGATTCATAGAAGAAATGGGAAATATTCTTTTTCTTCTTTTTTTCCTCAGAGGACTTGCATAAAATTAGAATGGTATGTTCCCTGAACGCTTGGTAGAATTTACCTGTAAAATCATCTTTTTTTTTAATTTTATTTTGATTTGGGTGAAGATTTACAGAGTAAATTCACTTTTCATACAGCAGTTCACATATACTTTGTCTCATGTCATTGACCAAAATTTACA
>NW_006921626.1:8883847-8884842 GCF_000298275.1 Orycteropus afer afer | reverse complement strand
GTGCCTAAGCCACTTGACTGCTAACCAGAAGGCTGGTGGTTCAAACCCACAAGCCACTCATAGGAAGGAAGGTTGGGCAATCTACTTCCATAGTGATACTGCCTCGGAAACCCAAGGAGTCAGGTCCGATTCAACAGCACATAACAACAACAACAACATTCAATCTGTATGCTGAGCACATAATCTGAGAAGCTGGACTATATGAAGAAAGCAACATCAGGACTGGAGGAAGAGTCATTAATAATCTGCAATGTGCAGATGACACAGTCTTCCTTGTTGAAAATGAAGATGACTTGAGGCATTTATTGATCTACATACTGTAGATCCTACCACGGAATTGATTGCCAGTCTCATCATAGGCAATAACTACCACCAGCTGCCCAGCCATTCAACCAGGCCCAGCCAAATTGACTACAGTCTGCAGTATGAATTACACCTCAACATTTAAAAAAAAAAAATCCTCACAGTTGGATCAATAAGAAATATCATGATAAATAGAGAAAAGATTGAAGTTGTCTAGGATTTCATTTTACTTGATCCACAATCATCACCAGTGGAAGCAGCAGTCAAGAAATCAGACATTGTATTGCATTGGGTAAATCTGCTACAAAAGACCTCTTAAAATGTTGAAGAGCTAAGATGTCACTTTGAAGACTAAGGTGTGCCTGACCCAAGCCATGGCATTTTCAATCACCTCATATGCATGTAAAAGCTGGACAATGAATAAGGAAGACTGAAGAAGACTTGATGCCTTTGAATTGTGGTGTTGGTGAAGAATAATGAAAATAATGATAGAAGAAAAAACAAATCTGTCCCAGAAGAAGTGCAGCTGGAATGCTTCTTGGAAGCAAGAATGGCCATGTTGTCAGAACTTTTTTTTATTATTATTATTTTTAATGTATTGTGATTTGGGAGAAGATTACAGAGCAAATTCACTTTCCATACAGCAGTTCACATATACTTTGTCTCATGTCATTGACCACAGTTTACCACAA
>NW_006921626.1:8871497-8880958 GCF_000298275.1 Orycteropus afer afer | reverse complement strand
TTTTGGCTATTGTAAATAGTGCTGCGATGAACATCGGTGTGCATATATCTGTTCTTGTCATGGTCCTCACTTCTCTAGGGTATATACCTAGTAATGGGATGGCTGGGTCAAATGGTATTTCTAATTCCAACTTTTGCAGGAATCGCCATACTGCTTTCCACAATGGTTGTACCACTTGTAAAATCATCTTTGCCCAATCTTTCTCTTTGTGGGAAAATTAAACAATTGATTCAGTTGTTTTAATGGTTAAGGGCTATTTGGACTTTGTATTTATTTTTGAGTTGGTGATTTTTAGAAGAATGCATTCATTCATCTAAGTTTATGCACTTTTATGCATTTTTGACATGCAGTTTTTAATAGTACAACATACTTACCATCAGGTTGATTTTAACTTATGACAACCCATGTGTGTCAGAGGAAACTGTGCTACATGGAGTTTTCAATAGCTGAGTTTTCAGAAGCAGATAATGAGGCCTTTCTTCTCAGGAGCCCCTGAGTGGCCTTGAACCTCCAACCTTTTTCTTAACACCCGACTGAGTTAACTCTTGGCATTACCCAGGGACTGCTTTGCATAGTAGACCCTTATCATTGTAGTCTCTGCTGGATATCTCATTTCATTCTTTTTTTAAAAAAATTATTTTTACTATTATTAATGCTTTTATCTTTCATTCTTAAACAATTCTGCTAGAAGCTTACTAATGTTTATTTTTTCAGAAACCAACTTTATTTCTTTAATCATCTCTGTTGCATCTTTGCTTTCTATGTCATTAATATCTATACTTAGAGTTATCTTTCTTTCTACTTTCTTTAAACTAATTCTGTTGTTTTTTACCTAATTGCTTAAGGCAATTTGGCAAGGCTTTCAACCTTTCTTCTCTTAGATTAATAAGCATTTGAGTCTCTACATTTCTCTCATATTAATTTTTTCACTGCATACTATAATCCTTGGTATATGGCATTTTTATTATTATCCAGTTCTAAATATTTTTTAAATTTCTACTACAATATTTTTAACCCACAAAGTATTTAAAAGTCAGATTTAAAATTCCAAGGGTATTATTTTTGATTTCTATTTTAATGGCTTTGTGGTTAGAGAACTTAGTCCATATGACATTGGATATTTGAAAATCCTGACATTTATTTTATGGCCCATTTCATGGCCAATTTTTGTAAATATTCCATTGTTATATGGAATCTATGTATCTGGACACACATAGCAAAAAACAAACTCACTGCCATCGAGTCAGATGCGACTCATAGTGACCCCTCCTTGGGTTTCTGAGGCAGTATCACTATGGAAGTAGATTTCCCAACCTTCCTTCTGAGGAGTGGCTGGTGGGTTTGAACCACAGGCCTTCTGGTTAGCAGTCAAATGCCTTAGGCACTATGCTACCAGAGCATAGTGTTTATTAATCAAACTTGTTAATTGCCTTTTTCTATATTTCTACTAATTTTTTGTGCTATCAATAAATAAAAGAGGTATCTTGGACACCTCCCATTATAATGATGGGTTTGTTAATTTCTCATGAATTCTATCAATTTTGCTTGATACATATAGAAATGATATAGATACAACTTTCTAGAAGTATTCTATCATCTGGGTGAATCATTTTATAACTATGTAGTGAGCCTCTCTGTAATAGGGGGGGATTTTTGTATTTAAGTCTACTTTTTCTGATAGCAGAATATATGTATTGGTAATATTTGCTTCATATGCTTCCGCTTCCAACATTTCCTTCCACTTCCTGGATTCTAATTTGAGGTTAGAACATCTTACTGTGTACTCCATATCTGTTAACTTCTCTTTCACAATTTATGAGATTTTACATCTTGTTTCTTTGTGCTGTGTTCTAGGCAATTTCTACAGAATTATCAAGTTCGTGAATTCTCTCTTCAGTTATGTTTAATATGCTATTTACCTGACTATTTACTTTCTATTTCTATAAAATATTTTACTTTTCTATTTCTATAAGAAAGTTCTATTTCTTTTTCAAATCTGCTTGCTATTCACTTATGTTGATTCATTTTCATGATTTCATTTTTTTCTTTAAACATTTTATGTATGGTTATTCACTGTTCTGATTCTGATAATTCCAATATTTCAAGTCCTTATGGGTCCCAATCTATTTTATTTCTGCTGATTATCATTCATTATAATTTGTTTCTTTATGCAGTAATCTTTGTAAGCTCATGTTTGGTGGACCTTAATTTGTGAAAAACTTGAGAGTTTAAATTTAAATACTTGCATCCAGAGTGAGTTTGGGTTGCTTCAGCTAAGAGCCAAGATCAGTACTGGCCTGGACTAATGTTATCCATTCATAGGTCCAGTAGGTGTCTCAAGGTGAGCATCTCCCTCTTGCCATATTGATATTTGGAGTTGTTCTCAGCAATTCTGTCTTTTGTAGTTACTACTCAGGGCTCTGATCATTTGTCTGTATGTGTCCCTGTGGAAGATTCCCTTACTTCCATAAGTTTACTTGTCTTAGTTATCTGTGCTACTATAACAGAAATACCATAAATGGATGGCTTTAACAAATAAAAATTTATTTTCTCACAGTGTATGCTAGAAGTCCAAAATCAGGGCACTGGCTCTAGAACAAGGCTTCTCTCTCAGGTGGCTTTGGGGGAAGGTCCTTGTCTATTCAACTTCTATTCCTTATTTCCTAGGTGATCACAATGTGGCATGGCATCTATGTTTCCCCATCTCTGCTCCCTTACTGAATCTCCTCCTTTTATATCTCAAAAAAGATTGGCTGAAGACACTATGCTAATATTATCACATTAACATAAAAAATATATAAATGGTATGGTGGGTGCCTCTGACCTCCTCTAACTTCCCAAATGGGGAGAATCACCATCAGCATCAACAGCTCAAGGCTGATTCCTATGAGGTAGAGGCTAGATGTACCTCCTCTCTCAAACCTTTTTATCAATTCTGACACCAGCTGTCTCTCCCATGGTATTCTCTACTTCTCTGCTGGGTTCAATAATTCATTGTATTTGGTCACACAGAACTCACAGATAACACTATGATTATGGAGTTTATTTGGAAAGTATGAGATTACAATTCAGGATCAGGAATGCCTCAGGATATAGTTCTTCAATCAGGAAAGCTTCTTGGCTATGAAGCAGAAACAACAAGGTGCTTACCACCTATCACAAGTACAGCCAATCACCACAACAGGTTGAAGTAGAAAAGCAAAATAATTTATTGATTATTGATATCCAAGGAGACAGAGAGAATCACTTCTCTAAAAAGTCTGTTTCCATAGTCACAGAGGACATCAAGCTCAATTGGCATAACATACTACACAAAATATTGTTCCACCTCCTACTTTGATGAGTAGTAACTGGGATCTTAAAAGCTTGCAAGCAGCCATCTAGATGCAATGATGGTCTCTCCTTGTCCAGAGCAGAGAAGAATGAAGAAAACCAAAGATTCTTGGAAACAATTAGTCCAAGTGACTGGTACACCAGGCAATCCTCAGGCTATACAACTATGAGACCAGAAGAACTAGATCGTGCCTGGCTACCACTGTCAACCACTTGGAGGGGGATCTATGCAGGAGACCCTGGATAGAGAGGGAGAACAATGTGGAACAAAACTCAAAATCATTTTAAAAAAATAAATAAATAAATAGGACCAGGTTTGCTGGTCTGATAGAGCCTGGTGGAACCACTGAGACTATGGCCCCTAGCTGCCCTCCAGGTCTGGAATTGAACCCACTCCTGTGGCTTCCAGCCAAACAAAAGGAGTTGAACATTTACCTGAGGTAGATACACTTCTTAGAGAGAACAATCATGGGAGAATAGAAGGGCTGTGTATACACAGGGACATAGCTCAGGGGGCAGGAGTGCATGGAGGGAAGGACACAAGGAAGAAGTAACTATGGGGAAAAAGTGGGAGGGGAGCTATTGCATTGTGGTAAATTGTAGTCAATGTCATGAGACATCATGTATGTGAACTGCTGTATGGAAAGTGAATTTGCTCTGTAAATTTTCACCCAAATCACACACACACACACACACACACACACAAAGTGTCTCTTTGAGCAAAGGTGTAAACATATATAGTGAGATGGGAAGAGAATTGAAGATCTTTTGGACTCCAGGAATGTCTTTGTTCTTCTTTTCTGTGGTTACCCTGGACTGGTGTCCCTCTTCCCAGTGTTGTCTTACTTCATAGACTACAGTCCTCAGCTGTGACTAGTCATGGGAAAGGGTTATGCTTAGAAGAATGAATCATAATTGAAAATAACAAACCTAAAGAAGAAATCACCATCTGTGAAAGGGTTAGCTATTCTATTCACTTAAAAGAAAACAAGGGGGAGGGAAAAATAGCAAGTTAGTCACTATGATTAATGTCTACTTTAATCATGCCTGCTAGTTTGTTAAAGTTCTGCAATTTTCAGAAAGGGGCCCCTTTCTTCAGCCTTCCACAGACACCTCTGTTTCCGAGGTTTCATAATCACGGGAAACAGGGCAGCAGTCTCGTTCTTAGGCTACTTCTGTTCTATGGGGGTGATGAGTGGCTAATTCTTTGGTAGGAAAAACTGATAAAAACTAGTAATATCTTCCTGTACTCCTTGGGTTTCTGAGGCTGTATCTCTATGGAAGTAAATCGCCCAATTTTCTTTCCAAGGATTGGTTAGCAGTCAAATGTCTTAGGCACTATGCCACCAGAGCTCCCTCACAAGTATTAGACACCTTTAAAGAGGAAATATATGAGTAGACTGGAGGGTTCTGGATGTACCATTAGAGGCTACTTCCATCATGCACAGAATACAAGTACATATGTTTATTACTACAATACCTAAAGTGATTAGGGGTAAGAAAGTTGTTCTTCCCTTTTGATTCTCTAATTCCAAGTCTTTACACATTTCATTAAAATAATTGATTTTATCTTCTCAAGCTGCTCTTTTGAAATCTTCTGTTAAGCTCTTTTATCTTGTCATTTCTTCCATTTTCTTTAGTTAGTCTCTGTTCCAGAGCAAGTTTCAGAGTCACTTCTGACATCCATTTTGTTTTTTTCTTCTTTTCCTGTCTTTTTAGTGACCACATTTTAATCACCACTCATCTGTCAGTTTGTTGTGATGTGGTGGCTTGTGTATTGCTGTGAGACTGGAAGCTATGCCACTAGTGTTTCAAATACCAGCAGGGTCACCATGGGGAAAGGTTTCAGTGGAACTTACAGACTAAGACAGACTAGGAAGAAGGAAGGGGCTATCTACTTCTCAAACAATTGGTCCCTGGAAACCTTATGAATAGCAGTGTAACATTGTCTGATATATTTCTGGAAAACTCTATGAATAGCCCTGAAAATTGTCTGATATCGTGCTGGAAGATGAACCTCTCAGGTTAGAAGGCACTCAAAATAAGACTGGGGATGAGCTGCCTCCTCAGAGTGGAGTGGACCTTAATGATGTGGATGGAATAAAACTTTTGGGATCTCTATTTGCGGATGTAGCATGACTCAAAATGGAAAGAAAAGCTGAAAACATCCATTAATAATCAGAACATGGAATGTACAAA
This sequence comes from Orycteropus afer afer, assembly GCF_000298275.1. Classification (NCBI taxonomy): domain Eukaryota; kingdom Metazoa; phylum Chordata; class Mammalia; order Tubulidentata; family Orycteropodidae; genus Orycteropus; species Orycteropus afer. The sequence goes on along the minus strand of NW_006921626.1, from coordinate 8,875,426 downwards.
GTATGAATCTAGGAATATTGGAAGCTGCCAAAAATGAAATGGAATGCATAAAGATCAATATCCTAGAAAATAGTGAGTTTAAAGGGACTGGTTTTGACCATTTTGAATGAAACAACCATCTGGTCTACTATGCCAGGAATGACAAATTGAAGGGGAATGGCATGGCATTCACCACCACTAAGAATGTTTCAAGATCTATCCTGAAGTACAATGCTATCAGTGAGATGATAATATCTATACACCTACAAGGAAGATCAGTTATGCTACTGTTATTCAAATTTACACACCAACCACCAAAGCCAAAGACGAGAAAATTGAAGATTTTTACCAACATCTGAACATTTTTACCAACATTTGGTCAATTTCAGACCAAACATGCAATCAGTATATGTTGATTATTACTGGTGATTGGAATGCAACAGTTGGAAACAAAGAAGAATTACCAGTAGTTGGGAAATATGGCCTTGTTGATAGAAATGACATTGGAGATCATATGATAGAATTTTGCAAGACCAACAATTTATTCATTGCAAATAACTTTTTTTATCAGCATAAATGATGGCTGTACACATGGACTTTGCCGGATAGAGTACACAGGAATCAGATCGACTACATCTGTGGAAAGAGGTGATGGAGAAGCTCAATATCTTCAGCCAAAACAAGGCCAGAGGCTGACTGTGGAACAGAACATCAACTGCTCATATGCAATTTTAAGTTGAAGCTGAAGGCAATTAAAACAAGTCCATGAGAGCCAAACTATGACTTTGATTATGTCCCTCCACAATATTTGGCAAGAAGAAAATCCAAGGCTATACAGTTATCTAAAACAACTGCAGTTAAGGAATTCAGAGAGAACTGTTTAGCTCTAATGATCTTCTCCATGCCCATGGCCAGGAGGTGGATGATTTCTGATAAATTTTGGATAGAAAATTTCATATGCCTCATGCCTAAACATGAATTATAGTTCTTAAAAAATACTACTCAACTCTCCCAGTAAGATAGTGGAATAGGCAGTGAAGCTACACAGACCCTCTTCAACAAAGAATAGAGAAACCAATTGACAGAGATACAGAAGATAATCCTGGAGCCCTGAACTTTGAAAAGAAGTTTACAGAAGTGGATTAGGCACCAAGTAGTGTAAAAACCCGAATGAAAACATTGAGTATGGGAACAGACAGAGCTGCAGACTGTCAGCTACTCTGATGGTACCAACAGCCTGAATATTTCTAAGTGGTGTTGGGACCTGAGAATTGACCTAAAGATTAACCCTGGTTGCCAAGGGCTGCAGGGACAACTGCATTGATGACCTATGACTAGGAAGGGAAACAGCAGGGAGGGAGACAACCTGGGCTGTGAACTTTCAGCTGTCTAAAGGAGCAGCCATTTTGATTGTTTGCAAATGGTGATCATTTTGGATATTTTAAGTGACAGCATTCTCATTCTAATTCCAGGGATCTAAGAATAGGCTCCATTTGGCAAGGACAGCAGGGACATACAAGAGGCTGACAATGAGAAAGGAGACAGGTGGTGAGTGGATAAATCCTGCCAAGCACTGAATAGAGAAGCACAGTACCCTGCTTATGTAGATAACATCCAAACAAAACAAAGAAAATGAAAATCATGGGAAAGTCACTCCAACATACAAAAATCAATTAAATATAAACACAAAAATGTCACAATGTCTCAGAGACAACAGACCATCCCAGTCCACACAAAGAAGCAAGAAAAAGCAGGAGAAACAAGGGACCAGGATACAGAACCAGAACACATCTCTGAGGAAGAATTAGCATTAGAACTCCCTGATAAGGAGTTCAAAAATATTATATTTATGTACCTTCACAAGATTGTGAGATAGATCAAGGAAATCACTGACAAAATTGAGGGAAACACAGAGAAAACTCTAGAACAGTTTTGAAAGGCAATACAAGAACAAAATGAAAAATTAGAAATGATACAAAATCTAGAGATAGAAATTCAGAATACTAAATTTTCAGAAATAGATAACATATCAAACAGGCAAAGTAGTAGAATTCAATGGAAAACAGAATTACTGAGACTGAAGACAAATACTTCAATACTTCTTCAGAAAGGTATCAATAAGAAAAAAGATCAAAACAAAATGAAGAAAGCCTAAGGTTCCCATGGGATTCCATCATAAGGAATAACCAACATGTAATTGGAATTCCAGAACAGGAATAGACAAATAGAACCACCAAGAAAATTGTCAAAGAAGATTTGTTGGAAGAGAATTTTCCTGGTATGATGAAAGATGAGAATATATCCATTCAAGAAGTCCAACGAAGCCAAAACATGATAGACCCCAAAAGAAAATCACCAACACATATTATCAAACTCACCAAAACCAAAGACAAAGAAAGAATCCTGAAAGCAGCAGGGAAAAAACAAAGTTACCTACAAGGGGCAACCAATAAGACTAAGCTCAGACTCCTCAGCAGAAATCATGCAGGTGAGAAAACAATGGGATGGTATATATAAAACCCTGAAAGAAAAAATTTCAAACCAAGAATTATATACCCAGGAAAATTGTCCCTCAAATATGATGATGAAATTAGGACATTTACAGATAAGCAGAAGTTAAGGGAATTTGTTAAAACCAGACCAACCTTACAAGAAATGCTAAAGGGAGTCCATTGGACAGAGAGCCAGCAAAAGCAAACAATAATCAATCATTAACACACATGACAATATATCCCAGAAATCAACCCAGTTATGGAAATATCTGAGGTAAATAAGCCTACAAGATTATAAACAAGGAATCAGAGACTTCAATTGACAAATGAGGAGAACTAAAAAACAAAAATAGGAAAAAAAATTATGTAGTTACAGAACTTCTAAATGGTAGGGAATTTGAGGCAATTGCAAGATAGAATGGACTGTCCTAAATTTGGGAAGAAAATTATAAATCATAAGGTTACCTCAAAGAAATATGATAAACCTTGACATAAGAATAAAAGAGAGGATTCGTGCAAGTATTTAGCAAGTACTGAAAAAAATAGCAACAGAGGAACTGATAACACGATTCATAAAAAAAAAATGAGTGCAACACAAAATATTGTATGGAACAAAGAAGTCAGCAACACCACAAAGAAGCACCTAACAAAATGACAGCAACAAGTTCATACTTGTTGATAATTACACTGAATGTCAATGCACTAAATGCACCACTCAAGAGATGGAGAGTTGCAGAATGGACAAGAAAACATAACCCATCAATATGCTGTCTACAAGAGACACAACTTAAAGACAAAGACAAAACTAGACTAAAAATCAAAGATTGGAAAAACATATATCAAGCAAATGGCAACCAAAAAGAGCGGGAGTGGCAATACTCATTTCTGATCAAATTGACTTTAAGACAAAAACCACAATAAGAGACATGGAAAGACATTATATAATGATTAAAAGATTGATTGAACAAGAGGATATAACAATAATAAATAAATATCAATGCACCCAATGAGAGAAAGAGCCTCCAAAATACATAAACCAGACTCTATCAGAACTGAAAAGACAAATAGATGACTCCACAGTCATAGTTGGAGACTTTAATACGCCACTTTCAATCACAGATAGAACAACTGGAAAGAAACTCAACAAAGACACAGGAGAACTAAATATAATCCATCAACTTGACCTTATGGACATCTACAGGGCACTTCACCCAACAACAGCACAATATACATTCTTTTCCAGTGCACAGGAACATTCTCCAGGATAGACCATATGTTAGGCCACAAAGCAAGCCTTAATAAAATTTAAAACATTGATGTACTGCAAAGCATTTTCTCAGATCACAATGCTATCAAATTAGAAATCAACAATAGGAAGATGAACCGAAAAAGAGCAAACACATGGAAACTAAATAACATGCTCCCTGAAAATGACTGGGTAATAGAAGAAATAAAAAA
>NW_006921626.1:8868337-8871356 GCF_000298275.1 Orycteropus afer afer | reverse complement strand
AAAAAAAAAAAAAAACTAGTCACCAGAAGAAAAGAAATAATAAAGATTCGAGCACAAATAAATGAAAGAGAAAATAGAAAGACAATAGAAAAAATCAACAAGAATAGAAGTTGCTTTTTTGAAAAGATTAATAAAATTGACAAACCACTGGCTAATTTAACAAAGGAAAAGAGGGAGAGAATACAAATAACATGAATAACAAATGATTTGGGTGACACCGTAACAGAACCAACAGAAATTAAAAGGATAGTATCAGGATACTATGAAGAACTATATTCCAACAAATACGAAAATTTAGAATAAATACACAGATTTCTAGAAGCATACTTCTAACCTAAACTAACAGAGGCTGAGGTGGAAAATTTAAACAGACCCATAACAAAAGAATAAATTGAACAGGTCATAAAAAAAATTACTGACAACAAAAACAAAAAAGCCCTGGCCCAGACAGTGTGACTGGCAAATTCTACTGTACATTCAGAGAACTGACCCCAATCCTACTCAAACTATTCCAAAACATAGAACAGGATGAAATTCTCCCAAATTCATGTTATGAACCAAATATAACCTTGATAGCAAAACCAGGCAAAAAAAACATCACTAAAAATGAAAACTACAGACCAATATCCTTTGTGAATATAGATACAAAAATCTTCAACAAAATCCTAGCTAATAGACTCCAACAACATATCAAAAAAATAATTCATTATGACCAAGTGGGGTTCATACCAGGTATGCAAAGATGGTTCAACATTAGAAAAACAATCAATGTCATCCACCACATAAATAAAACAAAGGTAAAGAACCAAATGATCATTCATATCCATCGATGCAGAAAAGGCATTTGATAAAATCCAACACCCATTCCTTATCAGAACTCTCAGAAAAATAGGAATAGAAGAGACATTCTTCAACATAGTAAAGGGCATATAAGGAAAACCAACATTATTCTCAGTGGGGAGAGACTGAAACCATTCCCCTTGCAAACAGGATCCAGACAACGATGCCCTCTATCACCACTTCTATTCAACATTGTATTAGAAGTCCTAGCCAGGGCAGTAAGGCAAGAAAGGGAAATCAAAGCCATCCAAATTGGTAAGGAAGAAGTCAAACGATCCCCATTTGCTAATGATAGGATCCTATACATAGAAAACCCAAGAGACTCAGCAAAAAAACTACGGGAACTAATTGAAAGACTTAGCATAGTGGCAGGATACAAGATCAATATGAAAATCAGTTGGATCCCTCTACACCAGCAAAGAGATTGCTGAAAAGAGAAATGTGTTAGACTGGGTTTTCTAGAGAAACAAAACTAGTAAAGTTTATATAGAGAGAGAAAGAGAAATTTATCGTAGGAAAATGGCTCATGCACTAGAAGCTGACAAGTCCAAAGTTCTTGGATCAAACGACAAATCAAATGATGAATCACCAGGCTGAATGGTGGATTGTTCACTCATGGACAGTTGTAGGCAGCACGACATCTCAATCTCAATCCATACAAGAGTATCTCTTTTCCCAGGATGTTCATAAATGTTCTAGAATTTCCCTAGGGAAACTCCCTTTCAATGGAATGGCTGCTCAAAATATGTACATCTGATCCCATCATTGGAACAACCCACATAGTAATTGCTTAAACCACACAGAATTATGGTCCAGCCAAGTTGACACACAGCTTCAACTATCACAGTCCACCCTTTATCAACTTGGCAGTTGTACACATCTTCTTAACCATATATAATCTCTAAATAAGGACAATTATAAAGTCATATTTGCACCTCACATGATATGCTAACTAACACACATACAACTGAAACGCATTAACCTTATTTACATTACACAGTTCATAATAGAAGAAAACAAAAATACTTCATGCACATATACAATGAAGAAGGAGCTCTGGTAGCATAGTGCCTAAGGCACTTGACTGCTAATCAGAAGGCTGGCGGTTCAAACCCACCGGCCACTCCTCAGAAGGAAGATGTGGCAATCTACTTCCATATTGATACTGCCTTGGAAACCCAAGGAGGGGTGGCTATGAGTCGGGTCTGACTCGACAGCACATAACAACAACAACAACATACAATGAAGAAATATAACAATCATAGTCTTCATTTCTGCAACTGGTCACGCGATCGTAGCTGATATTCAGAACTATCTTCTTCCACCACCCATTCTGTATTTCCTTTGCCCTCAGCAAGCACCTCAGTTGGTCATGGTTCTTTGCCTGATGGGGTAACCCAAACTTTCATTCCTGAAGGGTCTGGGCCGTTAGCAATCATATCAGAATTGGGTTGCTGTAATTGACTTTAATTACAGGGTATGGTAGTACTAAGAGACATCCTAAAGAATGTCCTGTATTCCAGACATATTCTTCTTTACCTCCTGTGATAGTTAGAGCTATGTGTCAACTTGGCTGGATCCCAGTTCTGTGTGGTTATTCCCATGATGGGGTCGGATGACTGTGTTCTGAGCGGCCAATCTGTCAAGGGGAGTTTCCCTAGGGGTGTGGTCTGCTTCCAGGATATCCTGGGACATCCTAGGAAGAGAGACATTCTTCTGTGGATCAGGATTCTGTTGTGCTGCTTACAACTTTCCGTGAGTGAGCAGTACACCATTCGGCCTGGAGATCTTGGATTCGTCATTCGTTGGAGTCAACAGCCACTGTACTGCCTGCCAGCTTTGAGCTTCTTGGCCCCCTGCAGTTGCAGAAGCTAAGAAAAGCCTCCAGCCTGACCTTTGCTCCAGGGACTTTGGACTTGCTGGCTTCTATACGTTTGTGAGCCATTTTCCTAAGATAAATTTCTCCTCTCTCTCTCTCTCTCTCTGTATATATATATAAGCTTTGCTGGTTTTTGTTTCTCTAGAGAACCCAGTCTAACACACCTCCATTATGTAATGTCAATCCAATTTCCCCTTGGTAATCAGGATCTATCAGACCAGATAGTATAGTAGCACCCTTCTTTGTCTGTTGATCCAGAAGCATGAGGAAGCCAAAATGGCCAGGTGGCATTTTTTTTTT
>NW_006921626.1:8851577-8866537 GCF_000298275.1 Orycteropus afer afer | reverse complement strand
CTTCAGGATGATGGGGAACATGGTAAGACCAGTGAATTCCATGAACATAGGCCCATTGCCACACTTCATTTGCTGTGAAGTGAGTCCCTTGATCTGAAGCAATACTGTGTGGATACCATGATGGTGGATAAGGCATTCTGTAAGTCCACAGATGGTAGTTTTGGCAGAAGCATTGTGTGCAGGGAAGGTGAATCCATATCCAGAATAAGTACCTATTCCAGTAAGAACAAAACACTGTCCTTTCCATGATGGAAGTGGTCCAATGTAATCAACCTGCCACCAGGCTCCTGGCTGATCACCCCAAGGAAAGGTTCTATATTGTAGACTCAGTGTTGGTCTCTGCTTCTGGCACTCAGCAATGGTAGTAGCCAAATAAAACTTGGTAAGTTGAAGTCCATGTTGCTGAGCCCATTCATAACCTCCATCCCTGCCACCATGGCCATCTTGTTCATGAGCCCATTGAGCAATGACAGGAGTAGATGGGGGAAAAGGATGGCTGGTTTCCACTGAATGTGTCATCCTATCCACCTGATTGTTAAAGTTTTCCTCTGCCAAGGCACCTTTTGATGGGCATTCACATGAGACACAAATACTTTTACTCCTTTGGTCCATTCAGAGAGCTCTATCCACATACCTCTTCCCCATACATCCTTATCACCAATTTTCCAATCATGCTCCTTCCAAGTCCCAGACCATCCAGCCACAGCCCATAAATCCATATATAATCCCACATCTGGGCATTTCTTATTCCATGCAAAATGAACAGCCACATGCATGGCTCAAAGTTCTGCCCTTTGGGAAGATTTCCCTTCACCACTGTCCTTCAAGGAAGTTCCAGAAAAGGGCTGCAGTGCTGCTGCTGCCCACTTTCGAGTGGTGCCTGCATATCATGCAGAACCATCTGTAAACCAGGCACGATTTTTCTCTTCCTCAGTCAACTGATCATAAGGAACTCCCCATGAGGCCATAAGTGCCAAGTGGGAGAAGGAAGGTAATGTGACTGGAGTGGAGACCATAGGCATTTGGGCCACTTCCTTGTGCAACTTACTTGTGCCTTCAGGTCCTGCTCAAGCCCGATCTCTAATATACCACTCCCATTTAATGATGGAGTCCTGCTGTGCACATCTAACTTTATGGCTCTGTGGGTCAGACAACACCCAGTTCATGATGGGCAGCTCAGGCCTCATGGTGACTTGATGGCCCATAGTTAGGTGTTCAGTCTCTACTAAAGCCCGATTACAGCTAAAAGCTGTTTCTCAAAAAGAGAGTAGTCATCTGCAGAGGATGGCAGGGCTTTGCTCCAAATCCCAAGGGATTTTGATTCACCAATAGGTTTTGCAATTCACCAATAAGAACCTGCCAAAGACTCCAAACAGCATCTCTATCTACTACAGACACTTCAAGCACCATTGAATCAGCCAGATCATATGGCCCAAGTGGCAGAGCAGCCTGCACGGCAGCCTGAACCTGTTGCAGAGCTTTCTGTTGTTCTGGGCCTCACTCAAAACTAGCATCTTTCTAAATCACTTGATAAATAGGCTGCAGCAGCACACTCAGATGAAGGGTAGGTTGCCTCCAAAATCCAAAGAGGCCCACCAGACATTGTGGCTCCTTTCAGTTGTGGGGGAATCCAAATACAATAACTTATCCTTCACTTTAGTAGGAATATCTCAATGTGCCCCACACCATTGGACCCCTAGGAATTTCACTGAGGTGGAAGGTGCCTGAATTTTTGTTGGGTTAATTTCCCAACCTCTAGCATGCATATGTCTCACCAATAAGTCTACAGTCATCAATACTTCTTCCTTACTAGGTCCAATCAGCATAATGTCATCAATATAATGGACCAGTGTGATGTCTTGTGAAAGGGAAAGGTGATCAAGATCCCTACGGAATAAATTATGACATAGTGCTGGGGAGTTGATATACCCTGAGGAAGCACTGTGAAAGTGTACTGTTGGCCTTGCCAGCTGAAGGCAAACTGCTTCTGATGGTCCTTTGAAATTGGTATTGACAAAAAGGCATTGGCCAGATCAGTAGCTGCATACCAAGTACCAGGAGTTGTACTAATTTGCTCAAGCAATGAAACCACATCAGGAACAGCAACTGCAATTGGAGTCGCCACCTGATTAAGTTTATGATAATCTACTGTCATTCTCCAAGATCCACATGTTTTCTGCACAGGCCAAATAGGTGAATTAGATGGGGATGTGGTGGGAATCACCACCCCTTCATCCTTCAAGTCCTTGATGGTGGCAGTAATCTCTGCAATCCCTCCAGGGATGTGGTATTGCTTTTGGTTTACATTTTTGTAGGTAGAGGCAGTTCTAATGGCTTCCACTTGGCTTTTCATACCATAATAGCCCCTTACTCCACATGCCAGGGACCCAGTGTGGGAATTCTGCCAATTGCTCAGTATAACCTATTCCAATTATGCATTCTGGAACTGGGGAGATCACTGCAGGATGGGTTCGGGGACCCACTGGACCCACTGTGAGATGCACCTTAGCTAAGACTCCATCAATAACTTGACCTCCATATGCCCCCACTCTGACTGGTGGGCCAAATGATGCTTTGGGTCTCCTTGAATTAGAATCAGTTCAGAGCCAGGGTCTAGTAATCCCTGAAAAGTCTGATTATTTCCTTTCCCCCAATGAACAGTCACTCTTGTAAAAGGCCTCAGATCCCTTTGGAGAAGGCTGGGAGAAAGGTTGACATTATAGATTTTTGGCAGTGTAGTGGGGTCCCTCCCCAAAGGGGCCTGGCTTCCCTTTCATTCAAGGGGTTGTCGGTCTGTAAACTGACTCAAGTCTGGGAATTGATTGAGGGGCCATGACTCTGTATTCTGGTGATTCAATCTAGGCTGCTGTTCAAATGACCTAGAATTCTTCTGTCTATACAGATCAAGTAAATATTTAGTAGGTTTGCCATGTATTTCACTACTAGGAACACCATGCGCAAGTAGTCAATGCCATAATTCCACACAAGTCAGACTATTCTGATTACTGTTCTGACTCTGCTGTCCATTATGTTAACCATGCCCACCTTGCCTTTTTCAATTAACTGCTATCACTTGGCCCCTACTATCACGGGGTCCAATCAGGCCCATAATAATTAAGTGTCTTAGTTCAATTAGGGCAGTTCCCACTGTCAAATCTGGTTTACATAAAATAGCAATCACAGCAGTCTTCAAGGGTGCTGGAGCTCCCTTCACAAATTTATTCCTTACCATACTGGTGAAAGGCATGTCTTCTGGACTCTCCATTTCTGGCTCTATATGTCTAATCTGATAAATCCATTCTAACAGGCCAATTTCCCTAAGCTTCTGGATGCCTTCTTCTACATTATATCAAGGCAGGTCTGGTACTTCAACTTGATGTAAGATAGGCCACCACATAATTCATGCTCAGTAAGCCAACCAAATAAACTATTAGATCCTTTCCTAACCTCTTGAGCTGAGACATTGAATGAAGATCCATACTTGGTGGGCCTAAATCAATAAACTCAGACTGATCCAATGTTAATTGGATCCAATTCAATTCCTTGCACCATTATCCCACATCCTCAGTAGCCATTCCCATACATATTCTCCACATTTCTGTCTGTACATGTTAGCAAAATCAAATAGGTCTTTTTGGATGTAGCATACCACTTCCTCAGTCACACTTTGTATTTCACCTTTTGGGGCTCACTTGCACTTGACTTTAGTTATAGGTCTAGCAGCAACAATGGGTGGTTGGGGAAGTTCCTGAGAACATTCAGCAACGTCTTCCATGGCCTCTGCCTCAGGCAATAAATAACAGTTGGGTTAATCCCATCAAACTGAGGTGGAGGGGATAATAGTTTTTCATTAATCACTTCAGATGGGGGGGATTCAACAGAATCTATAGGCTCCATATCCTGATCTTCCAAACTATCTGCCCATATGTCCTCATTCCAGGTTTCAGGATCCCATTTTTTCCCAATCAATGCCCTCACTTTAACTTTAGACACCATTCTAAGTTGATAATTTAATTGGCATTGTAATTCAGCCACCCTTACAATAAGACTCTGGGTTTGGTTTTCAGCAATATCAGCTCTGTTACTAGAAGAAATAAGGAATTCTTTCAGAGCACAACTAGAAACATTGAGGTCTTTTATGTGGTGCTTAAGCCATGACTCATTAGCCCTGAGCTCATCTCGCTCTTTCACCACTTTGTCTAGTGTAAGTAGGACCAACCAACCAGCTTCCTTATACTCCTCATGCTGACAAAATTGCAGAAAAGTATCAAATATGCGATCACCCAGAGCCTCACTTCTCACAAGTACTTGATCTACTGGTGGTGTTATTTTGCATATTAATGTTGCCACCTCATGCCGTGGATTAGTAGAGCCCTCTTTACTAATAAAGGCAGGGTCACCAGTGTCTTTACAATTAATCAAATTGGAGAACCAATTTAGGAAGCCCATCCTTACAATTTTGTCTCTCTAGAACCACTCTTGGTACCAAATGTGTTAGCCTGGGTTCTATAGAGAAACAAAACCAGTAAAGCTTATGTAGAGAGAGAAAGAGAAATTTATCTTAGAAAAATGGCTCACACAATTATAGAAGCTGGTAAGTCCAAAGTTCTTGGATCAAATGTCAAGATGGAGGCTTTTCCCAACTCATGCAGCTGCAGAGGCTGAGGAGCTCAAGGTTGGCAGGCAGTATACTGGCTGATGACTCCAACGAATGACAAATCCAAGATCTCCAGGCTGAATGGTGGATTGTTCGCTCATGGACAGTTGTAGGCAGCACAACAGAATCCCGATCCATACAGGAGTGTCTCTTTTCCTGGGATGTCCATAAATATACTGGAAGCAGGCCACACCCTTGGGGAAACTCCCTTTCAATGGATTGGCTGTTCAAAAAATATACATCTGATCCCATCATGGCAATAAGCACATCACAACTACTTAAACCACACAGAACTGTGGTCCAGCCAAGTTGGCACAAAGCTCCAGCCATCACAGGTAATAAGGAAACAAATACCATTTACAATAACTACCAAAAAAATAAAATACTTGGGAATAAATCTCACTAGGGACACAAAAGAACTGCACACACACACATACACACACAAACTACAAATCACTACTCCAAGAAACTTTAAGAAATCTACATGAGTGGGAGAACATACCATGCTTGTGGATAGGGAGATTGAACACTGTGAAAAAGTCAATACTACCCAAAGCTATCTATACATTCAATGTAATCCCAATCCTATCAGCATTATTTAAGGATATGGAAAAACCAATCACTAATTTTATATGGAAAGGAAAGAGACCTTGAATAAGCAAAACACTATTGAAGAAGAAGAACAACGTAGGAGGTCTCACACTCCCAGATCTGAAAACCTACTATACATCCACAGTAGTCAAAACAACCTGGTACTGGTACAGTGACAGACACATAGACCAGTGGAACAGAATTGAGAACCCAGAAACAGATCCATCAACCTATGGTCAGTTGATTTTTGGCAAAGGGCTGAAATCCATTAAATGGGCAAGAGATGATCTCTTTAACAAATGGTGCTGGAAAATTGGATATCCTTGTGCAGAAAAAGTGAAACAGGATCCATACCTCACACCATACACAAAAACTAACTCCAGATGGATCAAAGACTTCAATGTGAAATCTAAAACTATATAGTTCCTGAAGGAAAAAATTGGGGTAAATAGGGGCCCTAGTTTATGGCATAAATAGACTGTCAAGCATAACTCAAAATGCACAAACAGCTGAAAATAAACTAGATGAGTGGGACCTTCTAAAAAATTAAAGTCATATGACTTCCCCAAAAGAGTAAAAAGAGAATTGGGAACAATTCCCAACAGGTTGGGAAAACATATTTGGCAACAACATAACTGACAAGGGACTTATCTCCAAACTTTATAGAAAACTCCAGCACCTCAACAACAGAAAGATTAACAATCCAATTAAAAAATGGGCAGAAGACATGAACAGACACTCCACCAAAGAGAATATTCAGGTGGCCAGCAAATACATGAAGAAATGCTCACGATCATTAGCAGTCAGAGGGATGCAAAACAAAACAACAAGATACCATCTCACCCCAGCACTAATGGCAAAGTTCAACAAGACAGAAAATAACAAATGCTGATGAGGATGTGGTGACATTGGAACTCTCATAGACTGCTGGTGGGACTGTAAAATGATACAAGCACTGTGGAAAGCAGTATAGTGATTCCTTAAAAAGTTGGAATTAGAAATACCATTTGATTCAGCAATCCCATTAATAGGTGTATGTCCTGAAGAAGTGAGAGCCAGGACAAGAACAGATATGTGCACACCCATGTTCACTGCAGCACTATACAATAATAGCAAAAAGATGGAAACAACCTAGATGCCCATCAACAGAAGAATGGATAACCAAATTATGGTACATACACAACAATGGAATACTATGCAACACTAAGGAATAATGTAGAATCTGCAAAACACCACATAACATGGATGAACTTGGAGGACATGATGCTGAGTAAAGTAAGTCACACAGAAGGAAAAATATAGTATTAGTTCATTACTGTAAAAAGTCAAGGAAAGGTTTATATTTGGAAGGAAACTTTGTTGGTTACCAAGGGTGGGAGGATGGGGGAGGGAACACAGTAAAAAAAAGAATGCACTGACCCATGTCACTTTAATTTTGTGTTTCACTGTACATAAATTATATTTAAATAAAATATATTTGGAAAAAAAGTACACCCAAATCCAGTCTTGTCTAAGATTGGGTTAATTTCTGTTCCTGATATGCCTAATGATACAGATTTTACAGAAAAGAGGCCTCATTTCTGCCTGACCTGGGTTTCTGAAAAAATGTAGGAAAGAGTGTATCTGTGTAAGAAAAGTGAGGAAACCATTGCTCTAAAATGTATCCCTATAAGGCATAATAAAAAGGAAATTATTCACCTCTGAACAAAACAACATCTACTTACAAATTTTAACTAATCCACAAAGCATAAAATGGCAAAAAACAGAATGGAATAAGTTCATCTTCAGTCTAAAGTAATGTCTACTTATGCATTGGTGGGGCTTCTCTTGTAAAGCCATTAAGTCTTTCTAATGGAGTTGCCTCCCAGTGTTCTGAGGTACTGTGCCAGATGGGTTCTGCTGAGTGATCTCTGGTGCAGGGGCAGTCTTAATCCTGGTGTGGAGTATCCATGTTCCTTTACTGCTTACTTTCGCCACAATAGGTGTGGACAGCAAGACTTCATAGGGTTCTTTCTGCTTTTCTGTGAGGTCCTCAGGATTCCAGGTCTTCACACAGTCCCAACTCTCAGCTCAGCCATGTGCAGAGGGACCTTGGGAAGTGGGCTGTATGGCTGAGAAAGAACATTAGCCTCCTGAAGGGCTTGTAAAATCTGTCCTATTATCAGCAAGTATTGTTTTATAAACAGGTTACTTTCTCCTCTCTCTCTTTTTTTTTAATATTCTCAGTCTCTTAATTCACATCAACATTGGTATAATTTTTTTAAAAAATTTATATGTATTACATGTTTAGTTTTAATAATAACCTTATAAAGTAGGTACTAGTATTATCCTCATTTCATAAATGAGGAAACTGAGTCACAGAGAAATGTAGTGACTGTCTTGTCACAAAGCTAGTAAGTGACCAAGTCAAGATTTTTTACCATTGGTATAATTTGAATCAGTGGTGTTTAGGTTTCACACTAGAGGTGCTCGTATACCACCTCAAAAGGATTTATCTTCAGTTTTATTTTGGGGGCAACTCTGAATCTGAACAGGTCCTTGGGGAGAATATTTATCCAATTAAATTTAATTGCTTGACATAATTTAGGGAGCTCTGGTGACATAGTGCCTAAGGCACTTGACTGCTAACCAGAAGGCTGGCAGTTCAAACCCACCAGCCACTCCTCAGAAGGAAGGTTGGGCAATCTACTTCCATAGTGACACTGCCTCAGAAACCCAAGGAGGGGTCACTATGAGTCGGATCCAACTCCATGACAGTGCATTGCATTGCGTTGTTGACATAATTTAGCTATGTGAGTCCTTAAAGTTTGATTTATCCTTTCCCCTTTACCACAAGACTGGGGTCTCCAAGTAGTGTAAAACTTTCACTCAGTGCCCAAATGTTGAGACACAAACTGGGTTATTCTGCCAGTAAAATGGGTCCCATTTTTGCTCCCAATCATCTGTGGAAATTGCAAACCTAGGACTAATCTCTCCCAATTGACTTTTGGTTACTTCCATGGCTTTCTTAATCCTGCAAGGGATGGCCTTTCCAATCCATGTATACCATCACCTTTTGACCCCTTGCCATCCTCAATGCCTGGATCATGGTGATTAGCTCAGCCATCTGTGCTGATGTTCCATAGAGGAGTGCCTGTGCTTCTAAGACCTTGGTATGGCTGACAATGGTGTAGCCTGCCTTCTGCTGTTTGTTCTCCACAAAGCTATTCCCATCTAGGAATCCTTGAAGCTCTTTACATGTCTGTGGTGGGGCTAGCTTGAAAATGGCTTGCTTTCTCTCCAGTTGCAATTACCTTTGTATTTTGCTGATGACAAACCTCAAATATGTCACTTTCTTTTGACTGTCTAGACTTTGGTCTTAAAGACTTAATAGCACTACACTAAATTTTTAGTGCCCATCGTCATGATTCCTTCAATTTTCCATAATTTCTTCTTAATGTCAAGAGCACTCTGACCAATAAATATAGCATTATTTGGGTTTTCAGTATTTAAATCTGTATACTGTCTGAAGGCTTTGAAAATTCCTAATCTCATATACATTATGCAAACTCTTAAATTTGGGAACTCCATCTCTAATTCCTATTAAATTAGAGTCTCTATAATTTAAAAGCTTTGCATAATCTTCCTTGTCATTTGGGTCCTAGCAGGGGTCCTGTAGTGACATGTCATCAGCCAAAGTACCTGCCACCTGCCATGGTTAGGCATCTCTGTGCCTCTGCACCTCCTCCCAAGCACAGCTCATCACCAATCTCCATTCTGCCAGACTTAACAAAATAATCAGGAGTGACTGACAATCTGTCCCATTGGGTCAAAGCAGTTAAAATAAAAGTCGTTTGTCAGAGGAGGTCTCATGTGTAGAAGAATATTTAACCTCCTTTGTCTGGATTCTTCCTGTACACTAGAGTCTAATTCTTCCAATTGTATGTCAGCTGTGTTAAAAGGCACATGCATCCCAACCATCTCTCCCCCTGAGGGGATCTGGTAAAGTGGGTATTAGCCTCTAGCCACATCCCCATGGCCTGGCCCAGTCTCCAGCCCTTTCTGGGTCAAATCAGCTCCCTGATAGGGTGTCCCTTGCTCAGTGTGAGAAAGGGAAATTAGAAATCCTCTTGCAGGTTCACCTCTCCTCTGCAGCTCCCACTTAAAAATAAAGTCAAGTTCTGACAGATACAGAGGAGGGGTTTAAAGAACTTAAGGGGTCATATGGATCTTCTCTGGTTAATACTGGAGAGCGAGCTGATGGCTGCTAAATAATAGTTTGAACATAAATTTTACAAGCTTGTTGAGTTTCTTTGTCATTGTGCAAAGACACAAAGGTCTCTATATATTTTCTTGTTTTATTTGCTAATACAGGAACAAAATAAATTCAATTGCAGACTAGTGTTATAATTTACTAACTCATAAGCAGCCAGCATTCTTGGTTTTCTAATTCATATTGTGGTCACACAACTGTGCTTTAAAAGACCAGCCTTTTCTTTTTCATTGGATCATAACTAAATTTGTTTCAATGTTTTAAAATACATCCTATAGTGGTACACTCTGGTATACTCTTATTGTTACCCATCTCAGAAACAAGTTATAAAAGAAACAGACTCAGAAAATTGTAACAGAAAAGCTGGCAGACAGGTTAGTTCAGTGGTCCTAACACTTGCATAAATGAATGTTGCTTTCACTTCCCCTGCTCAGATACCAGGTGCTGCCACCCTCATTGCAGGCAACTTTCTCGGATTCTGGTGCCACACTCAATGCAGGCTCAGCAACTTCAAACTTGGCAAATAATAACCAGACTACAGACTCAAACCTCTGATCAGAACAAATGTAAGCTTACCTGAAATAAGGTTCCTTCATTGCCTCTCAAGGAGCTATAGTTAGTCTGGGCCAAGTCCACTAGATCACAGATCAAAGACTCTTTGGAGAAATCTTCAGGAGGTCCCAAGCATTCTTCCCTGCTCCAGCAGGTATGGAATGGCCAGCAAACAGTGCCTCTGCCTGACTAACAAGGAAAATGCTACCATGAAACTGGTTTAAGTTTCTGTTTGGTGTGGCTCACAGCACCATAGACTCAGGCTGAGGCAAGGAAAGAATCTTCATTTGGAAGGGCAATGCAAAGGAATGCCCAGGACTACTGTCACCAAGGGAGTCCAACAGGGCTTCATCTCACCTTTAAAACTTCCCATAGGAAAATTAAAGGAGGAAAAGAAAAGGGGGTTTTGAATGTGAAGTTCCAAGGAGAGGGTGGTTAAGGTGCAAAACAGCTTTTCTAAAAAGCACTGGTCCAAAGGGGTCAAATATTCTCTCTACACATGAGAGCTCCTCTGACAAATGAAACAAAGATTTCTTAGTGTAATTCTTGACAAGGTTAGCAAATAGCAGTATGAGCTTGCTATGCTTGCTTCCAAATTATCAAGAGGAGTTAAAGACATAAAAAATGAATACAAATAAACAATTCATGTAAAGTCAATGTCACACTCGTGCACCAGATGCTCTAGAGAAACATATCCTGAAAAATTTTGCCTAAGTCAAGTCAACCTTCCTCTCCCAAGGAAGGATATAAGGCAGAATTCCCTACATGGGAGTCATCAACTAAGCCTGCCCTCCTCCCACTTAGGAGTGGTACTTTAATAATCAAGGGTAGGTTTCTCCCACCCTATCCATCCTAGTCCTATGGTGCCTGGAAAAAAAGGTTGGGGATGCTCACTGAAAGCTGCCTCCTGAAATTGTTCATTTGTTTTTCCTTTTCTGTGTAAAATGGACTGGTGGTCCCCTCCAGGCAGAAGCAATAGGCAATCTGCCTGGGGAAAGAAAACCCCAGCAGCTGCTTAAAGCAGGCCAACCAGGCCTGAGCCAAGGATAGAGCCACCATGCTACAGGGGCACGCCCCATGTTTGGGTGCCAATCTAAGCAGGAACAATGAGGTTCTTACTACCTGTCACTAGTAGAGCCAATCACCATAACAGGTTGAAGTAGAAAAGCAAAAGAATTTATTGAGTATTGACATCCAAGAAGACAGAGAGAATCACTTCTCTGAAAAGTCTGTCTTGTCTCCTTGAGCAAAGGGGTAAACATGATTATATAGGGAGATGGGAAGGGTGTTGAAGTTCTCTTGGACTGCCAGGAATATTTTTGTTCTTCTTTTTCTGTGGTTACTCTGGACTGGTGTCCCTCTTCCCAGGGTTGTCTTGCTTCATAGACTACAGACCTCAGCTGAAACCAGTGGTGGGAGAGGTTTATGCTTAGAAGAATGTAAACTATTGAATGTAAAACAAATTCTGCTCTATAAATTTGCACCCAAAGAACAATAAATAGATAGACAGATAGACAGACAAACGGATAGATAGATAGGTAGTCTCCCATAGCACAGGAAGTAGAAGTCTGGGATCTTCATGTGTCATGATTATCTTTTGTTGACATTAAAGCAACTTTGTGTTGTTGTTGTTATGTGCCGTCGAGTCGGCCCGACTCATAGCAACCCCTCCTTGGGTTTCCGAGGCAGTACCACTACGGAAGTAGGATTGCTCAACCTTCCTTCCGAGGAGTGGCTGGTGAGTTTGAACCGCCAGCCTTCTGGTTAGCAGTCAAGTGCTTTAAAGCAACTTTACATAATGCTAATTATTGTTTGTTACACATACTTTCCTAAATCTTACTTGGTATTTTTCTCTGCTGTTTCCCCAGTGAGTTCCATGAGCTACCCCAGTGTCCTTTCTTCTATTTGCTATTACAAGAGCACTATCACCTACTCCAGTCCCTTTTGGTATGAGCTCCAAAAGGCCCAACTTGTTGGGCCAAGTATTATGCTATATGCTATGATGGATACAGAGATAGGTTTGTGACTCAAGTTGGCCCAATTCAAGTCTTTTCCTGGAATTTTCCTTATTGGAAGGAAAGAAGTCTCTCTTCTTGGATTGCAAATGAGAAACACATAAAAGCCTGGAGTTTTTGGTGACCTTCTTCCATAGCAATCTGTAGTCTTGACCAACACATGGGCCTATTTCTGAGCTGAGCCCAAGAAGATATTTATGAAATGATTAAATGAAGAGGGATTAATCACTGGCAGCATATACACTCAGATGTCTGTAGGAGGACTCCCCAATGTGCCATGACTGGAACCTATAACTTCTATTCATCTGCCATTTATTAGGTAGTAAAAACAGCATGGCCTTGAACAATTAGTATCATCTACCCAATGCAAGCAACACTTAGGCTAATGTAGAAAATAGGATTTGGAACCTTTTGGAGCACCCCCTCCTTTGAGAATTGGCTCACCTCCAGTAAGTTTACAACTGTAAACTTGCCAGTAAATCTCACCTCTGACCCATTCCTTCGAATTAGAACATCTGCAACATCAAAGTGAAACAATATCTCCATTTGAAGGGAAGGAAAAATTAACTGGAAATAAAACTTTTCCAGATTCAAGTTCTATGAGAAAAGAAATTATCTGGTTGTAACCAGACATAGAATTGGAAAACATCCAGAAATTTCTGAATTTTGAAAACGACAAAATCATTTGGAAAGTGTTTTGTGTCTCAACAAAATAATTTTGAAAGCCCATTATTTGAAGACTCTTGATTATGCAAGATGTACAAAAAGGAAAAGAATAAAACTCCAGATCATTTCAGTGACATTCCAAACCCAAGAAGGATTAATGCTAAAGAATATTCAATCCACTCAGCACTTCCCCACTCAGTGAGAATTGCTACAGGATCAAGATGAGTGAGAACGTTAATAAAGGCTGGTCCAATGTGGAATGAATTCAATTACGTAGTCCTCAGAGAAACACTAAGATTCCCTAGGGTAAAAGGTAACTTCTTTAAAACTCCTGAAGTCTTTGTCAGATGAAATGCAACTAAGATCATTGTCAGTCTTTAAAATTCTACCATAAAAGACATGTGTATTTTAATAGTTGTAAATCTGAGTGGATGTGCAAATCAGAATTTTAAAATTAAGAACTTGTCTAGCATTACACTGAAGAAAACATTAATAATAAAAACTAACCGAGAGTTTTTATCATGCATTAGGCACTGTTCTAAGTTCCCCACGTGTATTAATTCATTTAATGATCACAACCTTATGATATATATACTCTATTTATTTTATTTGGATAAAGAAACTGATGCATAGATAGTGAAAGAACTCTGCCCAAGGTCACTCTTTAATTAAGTGATAAAGTCTAGCTACAGAGTTTTATTCCTGACCACTACTTCCTTTTTCTTCGTTACCATTGAAAAGCCATGTAATATATGGAAGCAACATGGACTAGGGGGTCAGAAAGACAGGGGTTTAAATCACATTTCTACCACTTACTAGCAGCAGCATTTCAGAAATCTTCCTCAACTTTACTAAACCTCATATACTCATCTGTGAAGTACAATAATACTATGCCATAGAGAAGTTGTAAAAATCAAAGGTGATAAAGAGCCTACCTAGTATGTATCAAGTGCCTGGCACATAGTAAGCATTTGATAAGGTTTGGCTATTAGATAATATGATGCTTTGATCATATAGTTTTGATTTGAGGGGCACATATTTAAATATATATATTTCAATCACAACACCAAGATTAATGAATTTTCATTGAGAAAGTATTTTCCAACACAGACTCCTTTAAATCAACTCAATTCTGTGATGTTTTCTACATGGTACAGCCACTGCTTCCAAATTTTTCTATTTTTGTTTTGCAAACATTTTTTGCAATTGGATAAATTTCATTTCTGTATCAGTGTTTTGGGCAATATCAGATTTGAACAGTTACTGCCTCTGCCATTGTGCCTTTTGTCTAGGGCAATTATTTTTACCAAGTTCAATTTTTCAGGGTCACATTCTGCAAATCTAATTATTGTAAAGAAAATTTGACTCCATCATTCAATTTTAATCAGTAACAACAGTTAATATTTGTTGAGTTTACTTTGTGGTAATAAATTTCTACCAAATGCAATATTTCTAGGTTCAATTTTTTAACTTCTCATTGTTACCAAAAATTTTGTTTTTCAGCCAGCTTCAATATAGATAGATATATCTACATTGTGCACAGTTTTAGTGATGCCAGTTTTATTTCATTTTGTTTTTAATTAAACTTTTATTTTAAGATATTTGTAGATCCATATGTAATTGTAAGAAATAATAGAGATATCCTGCATAACCTTTACCCAGTTTCCCCGAATAATATCAGCTTGTACAATGATAGTACAATATCACAATCAAGATACTGACATCGATACAGTCAAGGTACAGAACATTTCCATCACCAGTAGGATCCCTCATGTTGCCCTTTAATAGCCACACCCACTTCCTTCTTCCCCCTCCCCTCCTTAATCCCTGGCAACTACTAATCCATTCTCTATATTTTCAATTTTATCGTTTCAAGAATGCTATATAATTAGAAACACACAGTATGGGGACTGGCTTTTCTTCATTCAGCATAATTCTCAGGAGATTCATCCAAGCTGTTGGAAATAGTAGTTTGCTTCTTTCTGTTGCTGAGTAAGAATATACCATAGTTTGCATAACCATTTGCTCATTGAAAGACATCTAGACTGTTTCCAGTTTTGGCTATTACAAATAAACTCATGACCACTGAGTCAATTCCAACTCATAGCGATCCTATAGAACTGAATAGAACTGCATCACAGGGTTTCCAAGGCTGTAAATCTTCACGGAGGCACACAGCTTTGTCTTTCTTCCACAGAGTGGCTAGTGGATTCAAACCGCTGATCTT
>NW_006921626.1:8844856-8851237 GCF_000298275.1 Orycteropus afer afer | reverse complement strand
AGGATTGCCCAACCTTCCTTCAGAGGATGGCAAATAGCAACAACAACAACATGGTAGGTACATATTTAATTTTTCAAGAAACTGCCAAACCGTTTCTCAGAATGATTTTACCATTTTACATTTCCATCTGCGTTGTGTGAGTGATCCAGTTTCTCTGCATCTTTGCCAGAATTTGGTGTTATAGTTTTTATTTTAGCCATTCTGATAGGTGTATAGTAACATATCATTTTTTATTTGCATTTTCTAATGGCTAATGATGTTTAACATCTTTAATGTGCTTATTTTGCATTTGGATATCCTCTGGTGAAATATCTCATGTCTTTTGCCCATTTTCTAATTGGATTGTTTATTTTACTGTTGAGTTTTGAGAGTTCTTTATATATTCTAGGGAGGTCAGGGTTAAGGCATTTGGCTGCTGTTCTGGTTACCTAGTGCCGCTCTGACAAGAAATACACCACAAATGGGATGGCCTTAACGAACAGGAATTTATTCTCACAATTTGGAGGGTTTAAGTCCAAGTTCAAAGTGCTAAGCTCTAGGACTGAGTGAAACCCCCTCAACTTTGGAGTCCAGCTCTGCCTCCTGCTCCCGGCCCACTGGAGCTAGAGGCATTTCTTCACTCAGACAGCTGCTGGCTGCTGAGGCTGAGAAGTCTCAAGTTTGACAAGTAAAAAGACACGTCCCGATGTTACCAAACCACATGGAAGGCCATTAATTTAAGTACATTCTAAGTCCCAAGGTCAGCAGAGCATAGCAGGCTGCTGAACAACAACATGGCTACATGCAGGGTCCAAGTGTACCATATGCTAGAGACCATTCTCAAGGCTTCTCCTTATATACAGGAAGCAGACCACATCCCAAAGGCAGCTACTCAGCTGCTTGTGACAGATCCCACCATGGAGCTGATTGCCAGTCTCATCGTGGGGAATAACTACCACCAGCTGCCCAGCCACTCAACCGGGCCCAGCCAAGTTGACACACAAACATAACTACCATAGCTGCTAACCAAAAAGTGAGTGGTTTGAACCCACCACCCACTGTGCAGAAGAAAGATGAGGCAGTCTGCTTCTGTAAAGATTTACAGACTTGTAAGCCCATTGGGGTCACTATGAGTCAGAATCAACTAGATGGCAGTAAGTTTGCTTTTAAAAAAAAAATTCATTGTGATTTGGGTGAAAGTTTACTGAGCATATTCACTTACAGCAGCTCACATACACGTTGTCTCATGACATTGACTGCAATTTCCCACAATGCAACAGCATTCCCCAAAGTTACCTCTTGCCTGTGTCCTTCCCTCCCATGCACTCCTGCCCCCCGAGCTGTCTCCCCATGCATACACAGCCCTTCTGTTTTCCCATAATTGATCTCTCCAAGGAGTGTATCTACCTAATGTAAATGTTCAGCTCATATGCCTGTCTTTTGTTTGGCTGGAATCCACAGGATTGGGTTCAATTCCAGTCTTGACAGGCAGCTAGGGGCCATAGTCTCAGTGATTCCACAAGGCTTTGTCAGATCAGCAAACCTGGTCCCTTTTTCTGCTTTGATTTTTTTAATGATTTTGAGTTTAGTTCCACATTGTTCTCCCACTCTGTTAAGGATCTCCTACATTGTTTCCCCTCTGAGTGGTTGACAGTGGTACTGGACTATCTAGTTCTTCTGGTCTAATAATCATATAAGCTGAGGATCGCATGGTGTACCAGTTGCTTGGACTAATTTTTTTTTTAATATATTCTAGATACTAGTCTTTTGTTGGAGATACAGTTTGCAAATATTGTATCCCATTCTATAGCCTACCTTTAAATACTAAGAAGGCCTTCCACAGAATAAGTTTTCTAATTTTGAATAAGTCCAATTTATCAATTTTATTTTTATGGACTGGGCTTTTGTCTCAATTCTAAGAATGTTTTACCCAGTTCTAGATCTGGAAGATTTTCTTCAGTGATCTTTTCTTCCCCTAAAAACTTGTAGTTTTATACTTTTTACTTAAGTACATGATCCATTTTGAGTTAATTTTTATATAAGATGTGAGACTTAGGATGAGGTGGGGTTTTGTTGACCATGGCTATCCACTTGCTCCAGCATAATGTGTTAAAAAGACTGTCTTTTCGTCATGGAATTTCTTTTGCACCTTTATCAAAAACCACTTGAGAGTAGTATTACTTGTAATAGCCAAAAAGTAGAAACAACCCAAGTGTCCATCTTTGAATTACCAGATAAACAAAGTATGTAATATGCATATAATGCAATATTATTTAGCCATAAAATTAAATGATGTTCTGATACATGCTATAACATAGATGAACCTTAAAAGCATTATGGTACGTGAAAGAAGTCAGATGCAAATGATCACACATTGAATGATTCTACTTATAGGAAATGTCCAAAAGAGGCTAATTCAATATCAAGAATGAAAGGGAATGTTACTATAGACTCTGCAATAGCAAACAGTTAGTAAGGGAATACTACGAACAACTCTACAGGTACATTTTATGGTTTAGATGAAATGGATAGATTCTCCAAAAAACCACTACAACTTATCAAATATAACTCTTCTAGGCTGAGTCTTCCACACTGCCTTATTACTGCCAGGTGAAAGTAGAAGTCCGGGTTCCCCTCTCAGCCTCCACTGGCATCTGAGGTGTATGTGGGGGTTTGTTACTGCTGAGTGGGAGTGGGAGTCTGACTCCCCACTAGTCCTCCACTGATAATCTCACTGGTTGTTAGGAGATGGTTGTTATTGTTGTTAGGTGCCATTAAGTCAGTTCTGAATCATAGTAACCCTATGTACAGCAGAAGAAAACACTGCCCAGTCCTGCACCATCCTCACAATCCTTGCCCTGTTTGAGCCCACTTTTGCAGCCACTGTGTCAGTCCATCACATTGAGGTTCTTCCTCTTTTTCACTGAACTTCTACTTTACCAGGCATAAGTCCTTCTCCAGGGACTGATAACACGTTCAAAGTATCTGAGATGAAGTCTTGCCATCTTCATTTCTAAGAAGCATTCTGCTGTACTTTTTCCAAGACAGATTTGCTGGCTCATCTCACAGTCCATGGTATATTCAATATTCTTTGCTAACACCTTACTTCAAATGTATCAATTCTTCTCCATTCTTCCTTATTCATTGTCTAACTTTCACATGTATATGAGGTGTGAGGATTATTGTTTTTATATGTTGAGGTGTAATCCATACTGAAAACTATAGTATCTGATCCTCTTCAGTAAGTGCTTCAAATCTTCTTTACTTTCTTTTGGCCAGCAAATTTGTGTCATCTGCATATCGCAGGTTGTTAATGAGTCTTCCTCCAATCCTGATGCTGCTTTCTTCTTCATTTAGTCCAGCTTCTAGGATTATTTACTCAGTATATAGATTGAATAAGTGTGGTGGAAATAACTCATTGCTACTCCCTCATGTATCCTACTGACACTGTGGGGGAACAGACAGCAGGGTTGACAGTCCCAGCTTCCTGCTCAGTCTTTTATGATACCACTCCAGTGTGGAGGTGGGGGGCAAGGGTGAGAGGACTCCTTATTAGTGTTTGGCAAATATAGATGTATAGGATCCTTACTCAGCCTATTCTGGCATGGATGAGGGTGGAGACACCTTTTCTTTTTCTGCAATGTTTGGCTGGAATATTGCCCCAAATTATTTTATCTTGTTAGATTACCCCATTTTTGCTCTTTTGGCTAGAGGAAGCTTTTCCACCACCACCACCCCTTTCTCTCTCTTCTTCTTCTTCTTCTTCTTCTTCTTTCAGTCTATGATGTGTCCACTAGTGTTTCCAGTTGCTAGTTTCTTCTGATCCTGATCTGGGATATATGAAGCAAAAACAAAACCCAGGATATGCACCAACATGCGTTTCTTTATAAGGTCCTTAGCTGCCCTATCTTTTCTCTACATTTCAGAGTTTTATATATTATGTTCAGGATATTTAGTTGTACTTAGGAGAGGAATAGGAAAAGTATGTCTATTCCATTTCCCATCAGTTTTTGTATTGATTATACTAGTGATATTTACAAAGAATTGGATAAAGCAAGGAAAGCCTATTTCTTAGAGCAGAGAGTAAAGAACACAGTGAAAGGTATGAGACATGGATGTGTGCTCAAAACTTTTTAAGAGCTTTTGACTATATACTGATCACCATGTTAAATAGAATATAAGACAATGACCATGGCCTCAAGTAGCACACACTTTAGCTAGGAAGCCAAGATGTGGATTGCAAAATAATATGCCACACAACAGCAACTACTAAGTGCTCAATGATCAATGCAGTTTGTCAGAAAAGAGTGATAGCAAGATGGGGCAGAGAGGGAAGTTCCATATTTCATGGAAGAGGCAGCATGAGAACTGAACTCAGTAAAATGAGACTTGGAATAGAAGAGAGAAGGCAATTAGTAAGGAGGCATCAAAGCAAGACAATATAATCAACAAAGGTACAAGGTTAGTAATAATAATAATAATAATAATAATAATAAATCAGTTAGTGTACGATTAGGTTCTGGGCACTATGCCAAACACTTTACATGGATTATTGTAATCATTTCTCCTAGCATCCCTTTGTGATACAAATTATTATTTTAAAGATGGGGAAATTGAAACTGAGGGAGGTAACTCCCTCAAACCCGCACAATTTATTAAGAGAAAGGATTCATGCCTAGGTCTGCCTAAAACATTTTAAGCACTGCCCTAGAATGCCTGGATTACACATGGCATTTGGTTAAAGCAGAGGATTAATATGAGTGAGGAGAAGACACTAAGATTGGAAAATGGGGCAAGATACATAAGTCCTTACTCAGAGAGAAAAGGAGGGCTTTAATAGGACTCTTTGGAGGCAGTGGGTGCAAGGGAGCTAAGTCAGGAGAAGAAAATAAAATAGTGAAGAGGGTCAGTTTTCATATATGAGATGAGAAAGTAAACCTCAACTGACCTCTGCACAAAATTCCTTATCAGGTTCCTTGCCAGGTTAATTTCATGAAAAAAAAAATATATATTTTTATTCACAAGACAAAAGTCTTCCAATGGGGCTTATTCTTTTGATTTTTCTCTCTCTCTTTTTAAGACAAATGGTATATTAAAGGTACTTTAAAGAAAATATTTAGAATTTTTTTATAGGGGCTTTGAGATGAGATGGGTTAATTTCTAGTTAGCTTCAGGCTCTTTATTTTCAAAATGTCATACTCTTGAATCATGCTTAGTCATTCATTCAGAGCCTGGTTAGGTTAATTAGACACAATGTGGGCAGACAGAATGACACCACAAAACTCCTTCAAAAGAGAAGAAATAGGGGAGAAGGATTCCAATAGAAATTTGTTCCATGCTATAGCGTAGGACCAGAAAAATAAAAATTAAAAAAAAAATCAGATCAAATGGGTTCCAGTAAACTATTGGACAGTGTTATAGATTGTATTATGTCCCCAAAAACTATGTGCTGTAAACCCTGACCTGTAGGTATATGGTATAATCCCATTTGGGAATGGTTTGTCTTTGTTAGGTTAATGAAGTGGGATTAGTGTAGGGTGTATCTTGAGTCAATCTCTTTTGAGATATAAAAGACATTAAGCAAGTGAGCAGAGCATAGATCTGGGATGATAGATGCCAAGTCACATGAAGATTGCCCAGGAGCAAAATCTCAGAAGAGACAAGGACCTTCTTCTAGAGCCCACACAGACAAAAAGCCTTCCTCTAGAGCTGGCACCCTGAATTCGGATTTCTAGTCTCTGAAACTATGAAATCACCATCATCTGTCAGTTTGTCATACTAGGGTGGTTTGTGTGTTGCTGTGAGGCTGGAGGCTATGCAGCTGGTATTTCAAATACCAGCAGGGTCACCCAGGGTGGACAGGTTTCAGCGGAGCTTCCAGACTAAGACAGACTCAGAAGAAGGAAGGGGCCATCTACTTCAGAAAGAACTGGCTAGTGAAAACATTATGAAGAGCAGTGAAATATTGTCTGATATATTACTGCAAAACTTTATGAATAACCTTGAAACATTGTCTGATATAGTTTGGGAAGATGAGCCCCTCAGGTTGGAAGGCACTCAGAATACTACATGGGAAGAGCTGCCTCCTCAGAGTAGAGTCGACCTGAATGATATGGATGGAGTAAAGTTTTCAGGACCTCCATTTGCTGATGAGGCATGACTCAAAATGGGAAGGAACAGCAGCAAATATCCATTAATAATCAGTACATGGAATGTACAAAGTATGAATCTGGGAAAATTTGTTGTTGTTGTTGTTGTTATTTGCCATCGAGTCGGCCCCGACTCATAGCGACCCCTCCTTGGGTTTCAGAGGCAGTATCACTACGGAAGTAGGAATGCCCAACCTTCCTTCCGAGGAGTGGCTGGTGCGTTTGAACCACCAGCCTTCTGGTTAGCAGTCAA
>NW_006921626.1:8821980-8839821 GCF_000298275.1 Orycteropus afer afer | reverse complement strand
CTATAGGCAAAATATTGAATGATACAGGAAACATCAAAGGAAGATGGAATACACAGAGTCACTGTATAAAAAAGAATTGGTTGATGTTCATCTATTTCAGGAGGTGGCATATGATCAAGAACCAATGGTACTGAAGGAAGAAGTTGAAGCTGCACTGAAGGAATTGATGAAAAACCAGGCCCCAGGAATTGATAGAATACCCATTGAGATGTATCAACAAATGGATGCTGCACTAGAGGCACTTACTCATCTATCCCAAGAAGTTGGAATACAGCTACCTGGCCAACTGACTGGAAGAGAACATATTTGTACCCATTCCAAAGAAAGGTGATCCAAAAGAATGTGAAAATTATCAAACAATATCATTAATATCACACGCAAGTAAAATCTTACTGAAGATAATTCAAAAACATTTGCAGCAGTATATTGACAGGGAACTTCCAGAAATGCAAGCTGGATTAAGAAGAGGATGCGGAATGAGGGATATCATTGCTGATGTCTGATGGATCTTGGCTCAAAGCAAATACCGGAAAGATGTTCAGTTGTGTTTCAATGACTATGCAAAAGCATTAAACTGTGTGGATCATAAAAAATTACGGATAACACTGAGAAGAATGGAAATTCCAGAATACTTAATTGTGCTCATGAGGAACCTATACATACACCAAGAGGCTGTTGTTCAAACAAGAGGACACTGCATTGTTTTAAATCAGGAAGGGAATGTGTCCGGGTTGTATCCTTTCACCATACTTATTCAATCTGTGTGCTGAGGAAATAATCCAAGAAGCTGGGCTATATGAAGAAGATTGCAGCATCAGAATTTGAGGACGACTCATTAACAACCTGTGATATGCAGGCAGCACAACCTTGCTTGCT
The DNA here is from genome assembly GCF_000298275.1 of Orycteropus afer afer. Classification (NCBI taxonomy): domain Eukaryota; kingdom Metazoa; phylum Chordata; class Mammalia; order Tubulidentata; family Orycteropodidae; genus Orycteropus; species Orycteropus afer. Next base: position 8,838,945 of record NW_006921626.1, on the reverse strand, counting down.
GAAACTGAAGATGACTTGAAGCACTTACTGATGAAGATTAAAGACTACAGTCTACACTATGGATTACACCTCAACATAGAGAAAATGAAATTTTTCACAAGTGGACCAGCAAGCAACATCATGATAAGTGGAGAAAAGATTGAAGTTGTGAAAGATTTCATATTACTTGGTTCCACAATCAACACCAATGGAAGCAGCAGTCAAGAAATCAGACGTCATATTGCACTGGGCAAATTTGGTGCAAAAGACCTCTTTAAAGTGCTGAAGAGCAAAGATGTCTCTTTGAAAACTAATGTTGGCCTAACCCAAGCCATGGTATTTTCAATCACCTCATATGCAGGTGAAAGCTGGACAATGAATAAAGAAGACTGAAGCAGAGTTGATGCTTCTGAGTTGTGTGTTGGAAAAAAATACCATGGACTGTCAGAAGAGCAAACAAATCTGTCCTGGAAGAAGTGAAGCCGGAATGCTCCTTGGTGGGCAGAATGGCCAGACTTCATCTCACCTACTTTGGCCATTGTTGTCAGAAGGGACCATTACCTGCAGGAGGATATCATTGCTTGGAAAAGTGGAGGGTCAGCCAAAAAGGGGAAGGCCCTCAATGACATGGATTGACACAGTGGCTGCAACGATGGTCTCAGATATAGCAGGGATTGTGAGGCTGACACAGGACCGGGTGGTGTTTTGTTACATTGTACATAGGGTCAGTATGAGTCAGAGCCAACTTGATGGCATCTAACAAACTGTGAAAAAATAAATTTGTTTAAGTCATCCAGTTACAGTTAAATGAATATTTCCTATTCAAGTGAAAAATTCACAATAAGTAATTTTCTTAAAATTCCCAAATTTCTATCCCCAACCCTCTAAATTATCCAAAGTGAAAGAAAACTAGTTCATAACAGAAAATTACAGTGAGTTTATACACTTTTTTAAAACTCAATACTCAATAATAATCAGATTATAAAATGAATCACATTTTCACAGCTTTATTTCTGGTATAGCAGCACTAGATAACTAAGAAATAGCATGGCTTTGCTTGAGCATTCCATCTAAGATGATAGAATTATAAACATTTTATATTATTAATACAGGGAGAGTGGGCCAAAGCAGTTCACAACCTGGGAGCAAGGATAAAGCATCATTTCCAAAAACATTTTTTTCAAAGCACCAATTTCATGGAATAATCTGAGAGGTAAAAAAAAGTGTGCCCATTGTTTATGGAAAAACATGAGGTTAAATAAATAACTTTCTATATTTGCAGGCCTTTTTGTTGTTGTTATATGCCGTCAAGTTGAACCCGATTCATAGCGACCCATCCTTGGGCTTCCGAGGCAGCATCACTACAGAAGTAGATTGCCCAACCTTCCTTCCAAGGAAGGTCTGAACCACCAGCCTTCTGGTTAATAATGGTCAAGTGCCTTAGGCACTAAGCTACCAGAGCTCCTGCAGACATTTTTAGACCCTTTAAAATGTTTATGAATTATAGTAAGAACTGATGTAGTATGCTGCTTCTCAAACCTGCTTGTTCCCAGAAACTTCTCCTCTCTCCAACCCCCAGCAATTTCTCATGACTGGTAATTCACCCTTTGATAAGTTCTGTGACAGGAACAGACTTATTAAACATGACACAGACCTATATCCCCTGACTATAGATTTTTCTGATTCCTCCAAGGTGTGTCTGATGTGTTCTTGTAATACTTGAAAGTTAAATGAATATTTCCTATTCAAGGAAAAAATTCACAATAATAAGTAATTTTCTTAAAATTCCCAAATTTCTATCCCCAACCCTCTAACTTCTCCAATGTGAATCAGTAAACTAGTTCATAAGAGAAAATTACAGTGATTTTATACACTTTTTTTTTAATCAATGCTCAATAGTAATCAGATTATAAAATGAATCACATTTTCACATCTTTTTCTGGCCACATAGGCTGTAAGCTACTTGTCCTCAGGTGCTCAGTAGCTCCCTCTCTACTGACTGGCATGGAGCTGGGCCCCCATGCCATCCAATGAAAGGAGCTGTTGTGAAGGGCTCTCACTTTGTCTCTCATTTGTAAAGAGGTCCTGGAGATCTTCTGGAACTCCTCGAGGGCTGCTGCTTTCTCTTGGGAGATCTGTTCCATCCTCTGTTGCTTCTTCTTAATAGCCTCTTTGATGCCCTCAATGTGGCACTTGTCTTCCTTCTCAGCTTGCAGTTTCAGAATGTGATGGTTCTTCTCCTGCAGGACGTTGAAATCCTGAATGTGCTTCACCTTGTCTTTGATGTTCTTGTGGGCATTAGTCTTGGCTTGCCGAAACGTTTGGTCCACCAGCTCCATCAGCATCCTTTTGTGCATCTTCTTCTCCTCAGACTCCCCTGCATGCCATTTGACTTGCTTGTCCTCCTTCTGGTCCTTCTCCCTCAGCTCTTGGTGATGTTCCTTTACCAGGCACTGGTGGGTCTTGTGGGACTGCTGGGACTTCTGCTCCAGGGACAGTTTCCTAAGGAGATCCTCTGCCTTGGCTTGGCAGTCCATGAGGACCTTACGGGCTTGGTGATTGACCATGGAAGTAAGGTTGGTCTCTTGGGCATTCTTCAGGTTCTCTATGGTATGCAGATGCTTCTTGTGACAAGTCCTCTCCAATCTCTTTTGCAGATGCAGGTGGTTCTTCTCCCATAACCTCTCCTCCTTCTTCAACTGCTGCACCTGGCACTGCTTCCTGTGCTCAGTGGGGGCAGGGGTCCTCTCCAGCTTCCCCTGGTACTGGTTCCCCTGGCCCTCCAATTGCTTCTTCCATGGGCTTTCCTTCTGGATCCTGTTCTTCACCTGGCTGTCCCGCTGGACACACTGCTTCTGGCACAGGTGAGCCTTGGGCTGCTCCTTCTCCTGTTGCCACTGCTCCTGGCTCTGTTGAAGTAGCAGCCAGCGCTCCCTCTCCAGGGTCATATGGACCTTCTGGTCCCAGCGTTTCAGGTCCTCCCAGGCAATAGCAGCCTGCTGCTGGAGCTCCCGCATCCTCTGGGCCTTCTGGAGCCGGGCCAGCACCAGGGCCACAATCTTCTGGTCCCTGGAGGAGATCACCACCTCTGCCAGCTTGTTCTTGAGGAGCTGAGTGTGCTGGCTCTGAACGTCCTCACTGGACACTAGCTCTGAACTCCTCTCCAACTGAGAGTACTGGCTGGTTAGTGACTCCATCAGCTCATTACTGCCCCTATTCCGGGGGTACACCCAGGCTGACTGTGGACTCACTTTGGAAAGCACAGAAGACTTCTCTGTAGGAACTGAGGAAAGGGACCAGCAACCTACATCTCTACCGACTGACACTGGCCACTGGTTTCTATTCTGTACTTTTTCTACCCTAAAAGTTCCACTGAAGGGAGTGTAAGCTCCCCTAGGGCTTGGCGGGGGCGAGTCTCCCTGGGCTGGAGGGTACTGGTGGCAGGGCTGAGGCTGGTGGAGTTGCAGCGGCTGCCAGGTAGGACTGTGCCTGCCTGTTCCCAGATGCTGGGGCTTGGTCGCTGCCTCCCCCCAGGTATTTTCATGGCGCCGGCTGCAGGGCCGCTGCTTCCTGGCGCGGAGCGGGGACCTCCGGGCCACGTCGGTCAGGCTACGGCTTTCCCAAGGCGAACTGGAGTACCGACGCCTCTGAGGCCGCGGCGTGGGTGAATAGCACAGTGGCAGCGCCTCCCAGGGCGACGCCGCCTCGTTCCTGGCGGCCGAGACCCGGGTCCAGGCGCAAAAGGCCGGCTCGGACCGGGGCCCAGGCCCACCAAGCCGCGCGGAGGACGCGCGCTCCCGGCTGGGCGGCAGGCGCTCCCAGAGGTCCAGGTAGGGCCGCGGGGAGAAGCGGCCGAGGCCCACCATGCTCCCTCCGGGCGCGCCCAGCCACTGCGCTAGGGTCCAGGGGCCTCCAGGGGCGCTGGAGGGACCCGCCCCGGTTGCCTGTGACGCTCTGGCCACTTCATAATGCGCCTGGCGCTACCATCTATCTCCTCAAGGTCCTTGGTCCTCACCCAGCGCTGCCCACCCTGGCCTTACTGGCACTCTGAGCACTGAGAGGGGAGAATGGGGGAGGCATAGGGGGTAGGGAAGAGGCAAGGTGCATGCAGGACGGTGGGTAAAGCTGTAGGAAATCAGGGGTGATAGTTAAAGTGGGAACCCCCACCAGTGTGTTAGGTAGGGATTTGAACTCGCATTTGTACACCTTAAGGTGGCGGGATTTTAAGAGTCCACGTGAAAGCATCACACTCAGTATGGAAAGTGGCGGGGAAGCGGTGACGGTCAGAGTATCTGAGCAGCGGAGTCACCGTTAGCCTACAGTCACTACCTTTATGTCTGTGCATTTTTGCAATGAATGCAGATTTGCGGCCACGGAAGCACATGAATACCTTGCACAACCCTTTTGATGTTTAAGTGAGCAAACTCAAAGTATGTTTTAATGTTTATTTTTAAAAACTTTAAAAAAGAAAAAAGAGGATTCTATTTTTTCCCTAATATGGCAATTACTGCTTGTGACAAAATATGAATATTGTATGGATTTTTCTGAAATAGCATCAGTGAGCACCATCCAAAAATCACATTTTATTTTTTGTCCTTTTTCTCCAATTTTGTGATATTTCCTTGTTGAGGCAGCTTGGGCTATTGGAAAAGCATAGAATTTAGAGTTGGGCAAACTTGAGTTTGAATCTCCTCTGCAACTTTCCATCTGTGTGATCTTGGGCAAGTTACTTAACTTTCTTGACCCTCGAGTTACCAACAGATGGAATGAGGTTGGTGGTGATAATACTAGCTCTGCAGGGCTGTTTTGAGGGTCAGATGCATTATTTGTCAAGAGCTTGGCACCAATTATACATTCAATAAATATTATTCTGATATCCTGCTAGACTTCAGTTAAAAGTTTTAAGCCTTAAATTAACATATGGGATTACAAAAATGTCTACGGATTCCTAGTTTAAGAAGAAAGGAATGAATGTAATTCTAAAATAGTTAGGATTAAGGGTAGAATGCCAGGGAGGAGTGAATGTTCTATCATGTCCACACTGCACTGAGGGTCTTGGCTAAGTTACTTCCTTTCTCTGGGGTGCAATGAGGAAACATTTCTGGAAGACATTCTCCAATTATCGTAGCCTCCATAAAGAAGAAAAATGAATATCCACCCACCCCAGTCCTCTTCATTAACATTTCCTTGGAGCTTCACAGCAACCCTAGCTAGGCAGTGCCAGTAGAATTGATACATTTTCCTTAGGAGAAATTGGACACACAGCTATAAGAAATGACTTCCCCAAAAGTTACTCAATACATAGCAGGAGTTTTGACTTTAGGTTCAGTGCTTTTTCCTTGATATCATGCTGTCTCTCAGGTAATACACTCTGAATTGAGACATACTTTTAAGAAGCTGTCAAGCCAAAGTCTGAGGTCAGCAAGAAATACACACTCACACATGCACTGGTTGGAATACCATGTTACTCACATACAAGAGACAGCAAGGTCAGTTTTAATAGTAGGTATCCATCCCCCTTGGCCAGCAGGTCATGCTGCAGGAGAAGGACCTGTTATCTCCCTGCTGGGAACAGATAGAGCAGTGGGGTTGGCCAGGTGCCAAATCACACACATGCATAAGCAGTACAAAAAAGGCTTCCAGAACAGGGAAGGAATTTCTCTGATAATGAAGAAGAAACTAGGACAGAAAGAGAAGCTCAGTTCCCAGCAACCATTATTAGGGAATGGTCTAGGCCCAACATTCTTGATTAAACAGTCCAGGTGAAGGTTGCAAGGCCACATGACAGACCATCCTCTCAACAGCAACATATGACTATATATATACATCAGCAGGTCAAGGCCACTACAAAAAGGGTGTGGTGGCAGGGTCTTATGACCTCCTCTAATTTCACCAGGGGAGAGGAGGATCAGGATGAACATCAACAACCCAAGGCTGGTTCCTCTGAGGTGGAGGGTCAGACATGCCACCATCCTCTAACCTTTTGTGAATTTGACACCAATTGTCCCTCCCATGGCACTCACTACTTCTCTGCTGGGTTCAATAATTTGTTGCAATGCCCACACAGAATTCACAGAAAATACTCATGATTATGGGGTTTATTAGAGAAGTAACAGGTTGCAATTTAGGGTTAGAAACAAGTAAGGATACAGTTCTTCAATCAGAACAACTTCCCAGCTGTGCCACAGGCATGCTTCTCTCTGGCCTTAGCCTCTGCCCTGCTAGAGCCAGTGCTGCAAAGTTCTTTAGCTTTGCCAAGAGATACCCAAAGAGGTATCTATTCGGGGATGACAGACAAAAGTGGCAGGGATCTCAGGTAAGGGGAGGAACACAGGGCCCACACCCAAGAGGCAGGAAGCAGAGAGGTTTTGAACAGCTAAGGGAGGCAAACTTGTCTGTCAGTTTGCTGTACTGTGGTGGCTTGCATGTGCCATGAGGCTTGAGACTGTGCCACTGGTGTTTCAAATGCCAGCAGAGTTGCACATGGTACACAGGTTTCAAGGCAGCTTTCAGACTGAGACAGATTAGGAAGAAGGAAAAGGCCATCCACTTATCAAAGAATTGGCCAGGGGAAGCCTTATTAATAGCAGAGAAACACTGACTGATACATTATTGCATAACTTTATGAATAGCCTGGAAACACTGTCCAATGCAGTGCAGGAGGATACACCCCTTAGGTCAGAAGGATCTCTAAATAGGATTGGAAAAGAGCTGCATCATCACAGTAGAACCAACCTTACTGATATGGATAAAGTAAAGCTTTTGAAACCTCCATTTGCTGACGTGGCATGACTCAAATAGAGAAGAAACAGTTACAAACATCCATTAATAATCGGAACATGGAATGTTTGAAGTATGAATCTAGGAAACTGGAAGTTGTCAAAAATGAAAAGGAACACAAAAAGATTGATATCCTAGGCTTAGTGAGCTGAAATGGACCGGTCTTGGCCATTTTGAATCTGACAACCATATGATCTACTATGCTGGGAATGACAATTTGAAGAGGAATTGCATGGCATTCATCATTACAAAGGATGTTTCAAGATCTGTGCTGAAGTATAATGCTGTCAGTGATAGAATAATACTAATATGCCTACAAGGAAGACCAGTTAATACTATTACTCAAATTTATACACTCTTCTGGTTACCTAGTGCCACTCTGACAAGAAATATATCACAAATAGGATGGCCTTAACAAACAGAAGTTTATTCTTACAATTGGGAGGCGAAAGAGGGGGAGTCCTTCAAGGAGATGGATTGATACAGTGGCTGCGATGATGGGCTCAAGTATAGCAGGGATTGTGGGGCTGGCGCGGGATCGGGCAATGTTTCGTTCTGCTGTGCATGGGGTCGCTATGGGTCGGAAACGACTCGACGGCACTTAACAACAACAACAACAAAGTCCAAGTTCAAAGTGCCAGGCTCTGGGGGCTGAGTGAAAGCCTCTCAGCCTTGGGCTTCAGCTCTGCCTCCAGCTCCCGGCCCACTGAAGCTAGAGACATTTCTTCACTCAGACAGCTGTTGGCTGCTGAGGCTGAAAAACCCAAGCTTGACAAGTAAAAAGGCACAGTCCTGATGTTAACAAACCACATGGTAGGCCATTAATTCAAGTCCACTGTAAGTCCCAAGGTTGGCAGAGCATGGCAGGCTGCTCAACAAAGACATGGCTACATGCAGGGTCCAAGCATGCCATAAGCTAGAGGCCATTCCCAAAGCTTCTCCTTATATACAGGAATCAGACCACATCCCAAAGGCTGCTACTCAGCTGCTTGTGGTAGATCCCCCCATGTAGTTGATTGCCAGTCTCATCATGGGGAATAACTACCACCAGCTGCCCAGCCACTCAACCAGGCCCAGCCAAATTGACACCCAAACATAACTACCACATGTACCAACCACCAAAGCCAAAGATGAGGAAATTGAAGATTTTTACTAACTTCCTGCAGTCAAATTGACTGAACGTGCAATCAAGATGTGTTAATTATCACTGGTGACTGGAATGCAAAAGTTGGAAACAAAGAGGAATCACCTGTATGCCAAGAGATTTGGAAGACAGCTACATGGCCAACTGACTAGAAGAGATCCATATTTGTACCCATTCCAAACAAAGGTAATCCCACAGAATGTGGAAATTATCGAACAATATCTTTAATATTGCATGCAAGTAAAACCTTACTGAAGGTAATTCAAAAATGGTTGCAGAAGTGTATTGACAGACAACTTCCAGAAATGCAAGCTGGTTTCAGGAGAGGACGTGGAATGACGAATATCATTGCTGATGTCAGATGGCTCTTGGTTCAAAGCAAAGAGTACCAGAAAGATGTTTAGTTGTGTTTTATTGACTATACAAAAGCATTTGATTGTGTGGATCATAACAAATTATGGGTAACACTGAGAAGAACTGGAATTCCAGAAAACTTGATCGTATTCATGAGCAACCTGTACATAGACCAGGAGGCTGTCATTCAAACAGAACAAGGGGACACTGCATGGTTTAAAATCAAGAAGGGAGTGCATCAGGGTTGTATCCTTTCATCATACTTGTTCAATCTGTATGCTGAGCAGATAATCTGAGAAGGTGGACTATATGAAGAAGAATGTGGCATCAGGATTGGAGGAAGAATCATTAACAACCTGTGATATGCTGATGACACAATTTTGCTTGCTGAAAGTAACTTGAAGCACTTACTGATGAAGACTGAAGAATACAGTCTGCAGTATGGATTACATCTCAATATAAAGAAAACAGAAATCTTCCCAACTGGACCTATAAACAGCATCATGATAAATGGAGAAAAGATTGAGGTTGTAAGAGACTTTACATTGCTTGGTTCTACAATCGATGCCAATACAGACAGTAGTCAGGACATCAGACGATGTATAGCACTGGGCAAATAGGCTGCAAAGGACCTCTTTCAAGTGCTGAAGAGCAAAGATGTCTCCTTGAGTATTAAGGTGCACCTGACACAAGCCATGGTATTTTCAGTCACCTCATATGCATGTGAGAGCTGGACAATGAATAAGGAAGACCAAAGAAGAGCTGATGCTTTTGAGTTGTGGTGTTGGCAAAGAATCCTGAAAGTACCATGGACTGCTAAAAGATCTAACAAATCTGTCTTAGAGGGAGTGCAGCTGGAACTCTCCTTGGAAGCAAGAATGGCCAGACTTTGTCTCACCTACTTTGGTCATGTTGTCAGAAGGGACCACTCCCTGGAGAAAGAGGTCGTGCTTGGTAAGGTGGAGGGTCGACCAAAGAGGTGAAGGCCCTCAACAAGTGGCTGCGGCGATGGGCTCAAGTATAGCAAGGATAGTGGAGCTGGCACAGGACCAGGCAGTGTTTCATTCTGCTGTGAATAAGGTTGCTACAAGTCGGAGACAACTCAACCACATCTAACAACAACAACAACCACCCAAAGAGGTACCCCAGTCTGCCAGCAAGGCTCCTGCCTGAAGGCACTCAGCTTTCTCACTATGCCCCAGCAAGCTCACTGCTCCATCTCATGCCAGTCTCTTTGTTCTGTTGCATCTGTTGCCACTGTCTCTCTGCTGTCTCTTCAGTGTAGATATTTAAGATCCAGATGTGCTCTACTCTTGGCTCTTCTGTCTTGATGGTAGTGAGATACCCCTTTCCCCTTAGGATGGCTTATTTTAAGTCTATCAAGATGACAAAACTGACCAATCCTACGTTAGGGTTCCATACACTTTATTTCCATAGACCCACTCGAACAAGTGTGCTATGGACCTTATTTGGATTATTAACAAGCTAACCAATCCCCTTGGTGGGCCACAAATACCTCACTTTGCAAAATTCTACCCAGTTATCTGGTGGAAGTCACAAAGACCATGGCTGGAAGAGCCATCCAAGTAATTCACTGCACTACAGCCACCATGGCCTTTAAGCTATGTGGTAGTAACCTTAACCAGAACCATCACCCAGTCCAGAGACGTCTGTTCTGTTGAGACAGGATCACATTTGCTATGATAAGCACATCTAGAGCTGAGGATAGGAATTTGTTTCTATCCTAAACTTCTATTGGCACTACTCTTACCATTAATATCTTATGTGATGGCAACTCTTGTTGTTGTTGTTGTTGTTATGTGCCGTCCAGTTGGCCCCGACTCATAGCGACCCCTCCTTGGGTTTCCGAGGCAGTATCACTACGGAAGTAGGATTGCCCAACCTTCCTTCCGAGGAGTGGCTGGTGGGTTTGAACCGCCAACCTTCTGGTTAGCAGTCAAGTGCTTTAGCCACTCTGCTACCAGATGGCAACCCTTACCAAGAAATAAAAAATTTAAAAACTAAACCAAATTTGAAAAGGAATCATTTAACTTTTTTTTTAAGTTGGGAAATATTTAGGCATGAACTAAGGAACCCTGGTGGCACAGCAGTTAAGCACTCAGCTGCTAACCAAAAGGTCGACAGTTCAAACCCTAACTGTTCCATGGGAGAAAAACGTGGCAGTCTGCTTCTGTAAAGATTCACAGCCTTGAAACCCTATGAGTTTACTCTGTCCCACAGGGTAACTGAGTCAGGTCGAGCTGATACCTGTTTTATCTCTCTCTGTTTAAGCTTTGGAAAATATTTTGCTCAGATACGTGTAGCTCTGACCAGTACACAAGTCACTTCCTATCACAGAGAAGCAGAGGTATGTGAGAGAAAGCCCAGTGACCAGAGAGCTAGCAGACCTGCCATCAGCTGAGTTACCCAGAGCAGTCCTTTCACTTCAAAGTCTCAGTTTCATCATCTGCGAAATGATGGTGTGTAGAAGGTGATCTCATAAGGTCTCTTCTAGCCCAAATATAACTAGAGAAAGGGATTAAATCTAATAGATGCATCAGCCTTCACTCCATAAAGTAAAAATGAGTTAATCCATGAAAAATACTTACAGCAGGGCCTGGCATGTGGTAGCTGCTCTATAAATATTAGCCACTGGAATCATCATTATCTTTACACCAAGAGCACTAAAACTGTATAGAGCTGAATTTAAAGACTTGCTTTGAGGCAGAGCCAGAATTGAACCACGGGCTCAGCTTTCCAGTTCAGAGCTCTTTGGCCTCAAGCTTCCTCTAAAGGTTCTCAGAATTCATTGTGGAACAAGTATATCTCAGTCCTTTCTGCTGCTGATGAAATAAAGAGCATGGTCTTCACTAACATTTATAGTGTTGAAAATCTGGACCAGGATAATTCAGGAAAGATAATTCAGGTCCTTTGCCCATAATATTTCTAGGAGAAAGAGAACCAGGTAAACACAATGTGATAAGGATTAAATGGTAGCTTTAACAGACTTCCTAGAAGAGGGAAGGGTTAATTCTGTTTGTGTTGTACATAGGGGAAAGTTTCATAGAGGATGGCATTAGGGCTAAGCCTTGGAGGACAACTAGGATATCACAAGACAGTGATGAGCACGATACACTAGGCAGAGGAGACTACATGAGCCATAGCATGGAGCCTCAAAAAGGCCTGGCCCATGTGGGGGCACATGTGGTTTGTATAAGAAGGACATGGCAAGTATATTCAGAGGAGTGCCAGGTGCTGAGGGCAGAAAGGTGGACTGGACCCAGATTCTGTAGGGCCTCAAATGCCATGCTTAATTAAGCACAGGCTTAATCCCAGCAGGGTTCCAGCTGTGTTCAGAAGAACACCAGAATTCCTTGGAGCTATCTTGGGCCCTAGGGAGCTCTACTGGTGCAGTGATTAAGGCATTCAGCTGCTAACTAAAAGGTTGTCGGTTTGAACCCACCATCTGCTCCACTGAATGATGAGGCAGTCTGCTTCTGTGAAATTTTATAGCCTTGGAAACACTATAGGACAGTTCTATTCTGTCCTATAGCATTGCTGTAAGTCAGAATCAACTCAATGGCATGGATGTATCTTAGGCCCGAGAGTAAGTGGGGTTAGGGGACTTTGGGGCACACTCCGAGGCTTCTGTACTTGCTTTACCCAGAGCAGCTAAGATTGATCTGTTCCCTATATCGTGATTCCCTGTAACACCTCACTTTAAAAAGATCAAGATTCTTCTACTTATAAAAGTGAGTCAAAATCCACTGTGTGACAGTGGGGAGTCAATAAAAAGTCTTTACACCAAACAAGATGTTATGTTAATTTTTTTTCCTTGTATTTTTATACTTGGTATACACTTAAAAATGCACTCATGTTTGTTTTGGACCAGGGATTTGTTTTATCGTGTATGGCATGCAATGCAATGGAAGAGATCAGCTTACATGATATGCTAACCTTTAAAAAAAAAAGTTTTTAAACTAAAAACGTGACTTGATTGGTATTTAGGAGCTCTGGTGGTGTAGACTGGTGGCATTTGACTGCTAACCAGAAGGCTGGTGGTTCAAACCCATGAGCCACTCCTCAGAAGGAAGGTTGGGCAATCTACTTCCATAGTGATACCACCTCAGAAACCCAAGGACTGTTCGCTCTGAGTCAGATCCAACTCGACGGCAGTGAGTTTTTGGTTGTTTTGTTTGATTGGTATTTTAGAAAGCTCACCCTGGCTGGGGTTTGGAAGATAAATTAGAGACTGAAAGGAGGGAAAATGGAAGCAGGAGGACAGCTAGGAGGCTAGTTCAGCAATCTGGATCAGCAGTAAACCTGTTGCTGTTGAGTCTATTATGCCTTAAGGTGACCCTACTTGTTACAGAGTGGAACTGCTCCACAGGGTTTTCTTGGCTCTAGCGGCATAGTGGCTAAGGGATTTGGCAGTGAATTAGAAGGTCAGTGGTTCAAACTCACCTGCTCTGTGGGAGGAAGATGAGGCAATCTACTTGCCTAAAGATTTATAGCCTTGGAAACCAAATGTTGGTTGCTATGAGTCAGAATCAACTCAATGACAATAGGTTTGGTTTTTAATCTTTACAGAAGGAGAATGCCAAGCCTTTCTTCCATGGCACTGCTGAGTGAGTTAGAACCACCAAACTTTAGGTTAGTAGTTGAGTGCAAACCATGTGTACCAGATACCTTTTTGAATGAGCCATAAGATGTGCAAATCATGGCTATGGCAATGGGACAGGAAGGGTTTGGAATTCAAGGGATAATTCAGATGTCAAGAGACCGTGAACTGAAGATGTATTCTGAGACAGAAGGTTCATAGCCTGAGTGACCATGAAAACAGGGAACCTGGAAATTGGGTGGAATAACCTATATAATAAGAACTGAGCCTCACACAGAACAGTAAACAGAATGTCTGGAACAAACTGACAAAGATTGGAAGAGAAATCCTCTCCTCAGAGAGGCCTCCTAAGGAGCTCTAGGCCACTGTGCACAGCAGCAATAAGAAGCAATAGTCCTCCTCACCTGCATCTTTAACATCTGATTAACACCCCTTGGAGGATCAAAAGTGTGGATGTCACAGTCAGCAGTTCCATGGGGCAGATGAAAGAGATGCTTTGCAAATGTTAAGCTGCCAAGCATTCCCTTAATACTAAGAACAATCAGCCTCATTATTATTTGGCAGAAAAAAAGTCCTCAATGTATTTCACTGGATGTCTGAGAATGTGGGCTTTCTGCCAAATGAAGACCTGAGTCTCTTTTCTTAATTTGTTGGAGACTTGGGAAAAATATGGCAACACATGCTCTGATCCTACAATCCAAATTAGCCTATGGAATAAAAATGTGCTATCTGTCCCTCCTTAAAACATACTGTTAGTTGTGGGGACCTCAAATTCAATCTCTTAGCAAATCTCCTAATTCTTAGATGGGTTGGAGGGGAGAAATAAGCTAGAGCTACTCTGTCCAATACGGCAGCCAGTAGCCACATACGGAAGGTGAGCACTTGAAAGATGAGTGTTGCAAATCGACATGTCCACCAAATATGAAATACATGCTGTAGTCCACAACTTTCTATGGAAAAAAGAATGTAAAATATCTAAATAGTTTTTGTATTGGCTGTCTATTGGAATGATGATATTTCAACAGATAGAATTGTTTAGTGGTTGTTGTATGCCTTTGAGTCGGCCCCAACTCATAGCGACCCCTCCTTGGGTTTCCGAGGCAGTATCACTATGGAAGTAGGATTGCCCAACCTTCCTTCCGAGGAGTGGCTGGTGGGTTTGAACCGCCAGCCTTCTGGTTAGCAGTCAAGTGCCTTAGGCACTATGCTACCAGAGCTCCTACAGATAGAATAGATTGTGAAAATTAATTGTACATGTTTCTTGTTACTTGTTTTAATGTGGCTATCAGTAAATTTAAAATTAGATGTGTGACTTGCAATATATTTCTGCACCAGATAAATGAAGTTCCCCAGTATTCTTGCAGTTAGTGAAAGCTTTTAACACCTAGGTAATTATCATTTGTATATAAATGTATTGTCTTGCAATCACTTTTTCTATGAAGATAATATTTGTGCCCGAGGTTTCTTTCTCAGTGGCTGGATGCTAGGGTGAGTGATTAATTTTCATAATTCAGCTCTGCAGTACAATTTCACAAGATTTCAGCTCTTTCACACACATACCCATTTTTCCTCACTATACAAGAAAACAGCTGTCCCTGAATAACAGTGTCCCAGAGTACATAACAGGGCCACTCTCTATATGTGCCTACAAAATATGGACTCATTAAAAATATCAGATTTACAAAACATTTTTAAAAATGTTATGCAAACACCCAGGGCAGTAAATGGAAAACTTATGCTAATACAGTGCTAAGAATGAAAATTGTAGCCTATAAACTTCGTTTAAAAAAAAAGGAAATTAAGAGTCCAGAAATATGAAACTTAAGTTTCCATGGGAACAATCATTTACCCATAATGCAAATCAGCCGAATGAATAAAAGGTTATAAGTGTAAAAATGATGGCTGACACATACTGAGCATGTGTTAAGGACATTACTCTAAGTGCTTTCAATGTAAAACCTATCACAAAAATGTGAAGTAGAGACTATTCTTTCCTCAGGCCCAGACACAGAATTGCCCAAAATCTTAAAGCTAAGCAGCGGTGGATTCTAGATTGGAATCTAAGCACTCTCACTTATGCTCTACACTGTACAATCTTCCATGCATGATTCTAAGGCATATGACAACCCCATGTGTGTAAGAGTAGAACTATGCTCTCTAGGGGGTTTTGTGTGTGTGTGTGTGTGTGTGTGTGTGATTTGGGTGAAAATTCACAGGGCAAATTCATTTTCCATACAGCAGTTCACATACACTTTGTCTCATGACATTGACCACAGTTTATCACAATGCATACCTCCCCTCCCATTTCCTCCTGACAGTTACCTCTTCCCTGTGTCCTTCCCTCCATGCACTACTGCCCCCTGAGCTGTCTTCCTGTACATAAGCAGCCCTTCTTTCTCCCATGGTTGTTCTCTCCAAGGAGCATTATCTACCCCTGGCAAATGTTCAACTCAAATGCCTGTCTTTTGTTTGGCTGGAAGCCACAGGTGTGGGTTCAATTCCAGACCTGAAGGGCAGCTAGGCCATAGTCTCAGTGGTTCCACCAGCCTCTTATTGGACCAGCAAACCTGGCCCCTGACCCCTTTTATTTTCTCCAAATGATTTTGAGTTTTGTTCCACATTGTTCTCCCTCTCTATCCAAGATCTCCAACATAAATCCCTTTAGAAGTGGTTGACAGTGGTAGCCAGGCACCATCTAGTTCTTCTGGTCTAATAGTCGTATAGGCTGCAGATCGGATGGTGTACCAATCACTAGGACTAATTGTTTCCATCAATTTTTGGTTTTCTTCATTCTTCTTTGCTCTGGATGAGGAGAGACCCATCATTGCATCTAGAAGGCACCTTGCAAGCTTTTAAGATCCCAGTCACTACTTGCAAAAGTAGGAGATAGAAAAATGTTTTGTGCAGTATGTTATACCAATTGAGCTTGACATTCCCTGTGACTATGGTCCTGATCCCACAGGTTCGACTACTCAGTCCCTCTGGGTAGCTGGCTGTGACCAAGCAGTGACTACAACCTTGCCCCTTGTCAGCTCTACTATACACCTGGGAATTCAGATCATACATACAAACTTACAGGGCCATTGTTTGCCAACCCTATACATGTTCTTGGGTACACTCCCTGCTTCATATACATACCTAATAGTTCAGCCTGTCGACCCATCTATCCACCTGTACACCCATGTTTGCCTTCACTGACGATGCAGTACTGTATGTGCAAAAGGGTTCATCTTTGTTGTCTATACCTCCCATGTACCTCTCTATGTCTTTCTCTTCCTCAATGGTACCATATTGCTCACTCACATTTGATAGATTGCCCTTCTCTTCACCCAAATCAATCCTTATCTCTATTTATCTAACAGTGTTCCCTACTCTACCCTCCCACCCCTGGTAACCAACAAAGAAAATTTCCTTCCATAGATAAACCTTTCTTTGACTTTTACAGTAATGGACTAATACAATATTTGTCCTTTTGTGATTGACTTATTTCACTCAGCATAATGTCCTTCAAGTTCATCCACATTATGTGGTGTTTTGCAGGTTCTACATTATTATTTAGGGTTGCATAGTATTCCATTGTGTGTATGTACCATAGTTTGGTCATCCTTTCCTCAGTTGATGGACATCTAGGTTGTTTCCATCTTTCTGCTATTGTAAATAGTGCTGTGATGAACATGGGTGTGCATATGTCTGCTCTTGTCATGGTTCTCACTTCCTTAGGATATATACCTAATAATGGAATGGCTGGTGTGTTAGTCTGGGTTCTCTGGAGAAACAAAACCTGTAAAGCCTATATATATATATATAGAGAGAGAGAGAGAGAGAGAAATTTATCTTAGGAAAATGGCTCAAACACTTATAGAAGCTGGCAAGTTCAAAGTTCCTGGATCAAATGTCAAGCTAGAGCCTTTTCCTAACTCTTGCAGCCACAGGGGCTGAGGAGCTCAAGATTGGCAGGCAATGTACTAGCTGTTGACTTCAACAAATGATGAATCCAAGATCTCCAGGCCGAATGGTGATTGTTCTCTCACGGACAGTTGTAGGCAGCACAACAGAATCCTGATCCACAGAAGAATGTCTCTTTTCC
>NW_006921626.1:8799909-8800475 GCF_000298275.1 Orycteropus afer afer | reverse complement strand
AGTTTAGAACAGTCCATTCTATCTTGCAACTCTCTTAACTTCCACACTATTTGGAAGTTCTCTAACTACACAATATATTCCCTCTTTTTGTTTGTAGTTGTCCTCACTTGCCAACTGATGTCTCTGGTTCCCCGTTTACAATCTTGTAAGCTCATTTGACTTTGGATATGTCCATAGCTGTGGTTTCTCGGTTATATCATCTTGTGTATTAATGATCAGTTGTTTTTTTGCTATTTTTGGTTCTCTGTTCAAAGGACTTCCTTTAGCATCTCTTGTAAGGTTGGTCTGGTTTTAACAAATTACCTTAGTTTCAGCTTATCTGGAAATCTCCTATTTTCACCATCATATTTGAGGGACAATTTTGCTGAGTATATAATTCTTGGTTGAAAAGTTTTCTCTTTCAGGGTGTTATACATACCATCCCATTGCCTGCTCGTTTGCATGGTTTCTGCTGAGAAATCAGAGCTTATTCTTATTGGCTGTCCTTTGTAAGTAACTTTTTGTTTTTCCCATGAGGCTTTCAGGATTCTGTCTTTGTCTTTGTTTTTGATGAGTTTGATGATGAT
>NW_006921626.1:8729236-8798638 GCF_000298275.1 Orycteropus afer afer | reverse complement strand
GATGGAGTTCCTGTAGGCCCAGAAGGTAGGTGGGAGTGGGGGATGGCTGCACTTCCATTCACCAAATGGGTGTGGGGTATAAGAGTAACAAGGGGAATGTCACACCTTTTCAGTCATCCAGATCCAGAGTGTCCTTTGGGTTACTGGCAAGCAGAGCCTGGAATCTGGGAGAGTGGTGTCACTTTAAATATCCAAAATGGTCAAGCCACTTGTAAACATTCAAAATGGCTGTGCCCTCCAGACAGGCAAAAGTCCACAGCTCAGCCCACCTTCCTCTTCACTGCTGCTTTGCCTTTTATTCCCCAGCCACTAGAGCAGTCTTCCATGCAGTCCCTGGCTAGCAGGGCTGATTTTTAGGTTAATTCTTAGGTCCTACCACTACTCATCAAACTCCAAGCTGTCTGTGCCATCAGGATCGCTCAGGATTGCTGCCAGACCCCAGCTTCATATGTCTCCTTTTTTGGTATTTTCATGCAAATTCTCCTGCTAGTTGGGGTTTAGTCTACTTCTATATTCTTCCCTTCAAGGCTCAGGTGTCCAGGATTATCTTCTGTGACTGTGTTAATTCATTCCCCTTTTCTTTGTTGAAGGGAGTTTGTGCTGTCTTTCTGCCTATTCCACCATCTTACCAGAAGTTCTCACTCTCCAGGGTTTTCAATTGCTGATTTTCCAGAAGCAGATCATCTGTTCTTTCTTCCAGTTCTTTCTTCTGTTCTTTCAAGTCCTCTGGGTGGACTTGAACTTCCAACCTTTAGGTTAACAGTCAAGCACATTAACTGTTTGCACTTCCATGCTCAAACAAACAAACAAACAAACAAACAAACAAAAAAACAAACTCACTGCCATCAAGTTGGATCCAAATCATAGCGACCCCTCCTTGGGTTTCTGAGGCAGTATCACTATGAAAGTAGATTGCCCAACCTTCTTTCTGAGGAGAGGCTGGGTGTGTTTGAACCACCAGCCTTCTTGTTAGCAGTCAAATACCTTAGGCACTACTCCACCAGTGCTCCCTCTTCCACACTAGAGCTCTTCAGTTATAATCAGAGAAAACTGTATATGGACGAAGGAGCAGTACAGCATTTCTAGTTTTGCTGCATCTTATAATTTTGATCTTTTTCACATTTTTACTTTAACACAATTAAAAGCAGGGAATAGTGATTAACTGATTCTCTTGAAGGAAGGAAGGACTGGAAATAAGCACTTTCAGAGCTGAAAGTAAGTTCACTTCTACAGTAAGATAACAGCACTGAACAGCAATTACCAGATCACTCAATAGTGACACAGAAACACAAAGTTGATAAGGATATTTGTTTTTGAAATACTACCACAAAGAATGTTTAATTTTGAACTTATGAAAAGGTTATCCCAGTAGAAATATGGGGAAATAGTTTCATTTAATAACTTATCCAATTTGGATTTACCTCTTTATCCCCATCATAAGGTAGGTTTTATATTGAAAAAGTTTTAAAAGAAAGAATGTGCTTTGTTGAAATTTTTTTTAAAATGGGTGTTATTGGTTTTTTTTTTTTTTTTTTTAAGTTGTTTTCTTTTTTGCTAAAATTGAGCCTGGAATTTTTAAGTTCAAGGATTTGATTTGTAGAAAGCTGTATGTGAGTGAAGACAGCACTGCAGTAGAAGGCTGGGACGGATGGTTTGCTGTGCCTGCTGACTGTGCATATTATGATGTGCATTGTGAATCCTTCCTGAAGTTATCAGCAGTGTGGGGCACCCTCAGCTTATTAAGATTCCAGCCTCTTCATCCAGCAGGCTTATCATACTATGGAAGAATTGTCAGTGGGTGGCTCACAGTGTTCCTTTCACTCAAAGCCACCCACACATGGGCTGGAGTAGAAACTCACCAACTATGGGCAGCTCTGTCTGTACACTCAGCAACCACTTATGTCTGCAAAAACCTTACAAGGGTGCCTTTGTGCTCTTGCCTGGGTCTCTGCATGGCCACACTTCTGGAGAAAGTCATTAATTGTCCTCTTTTCTGCATGAAATGGTGCTCCTTCAAGTTTCTGGACCAGAACAGCCTTCCCTGGCCTCCCTGACCACATGAAATCCCCCCATTATATACTCTCATAGCCCCTTGATAACACCAGTCTCTCTCCTTGATGGTGTTTGTCCATTGCAGGGCTACATTGGAGGGCTCTGTGAGTGTAAGATTAAAAAAGTCCTCTGCCAGTTCACAGTAAGTTCCATAAAAGAATAGACTGAGCCTGCTATTGTCACTATCACTCACTAATACATCTCCAGTGCCTGGAACATTGTAGGCACTCAGTAAATATTTGTTGAATGAATGACTGCACTAAAAATTCTGAGCCCTCACTTATCATCATCCTTGTACCTTTGAGTCGATTCCAACTCATTGCAGCTGTGTGGAGCAGAGTAGAACAGCCCCATAGAGTTTCTGAAGCTATAAATCTTTACAGAAGCAGACTGCCACATCTTTCCCCCATGGAACAGCTAGTGGGTTTGAACATTGACTTTTTTGGTTTGCAGTTGAATGCCTTAATCACTGACCCACCAGAGCTCCTGAGCCCTCACTGATGGGCATCAATCCTCTGTTCATGCATAAGCACCTACTGCAGTGGTGATTTCCAATCTTTCCTATTCAGGAGTCCTTGGGTGACACGGTTAAGTGCTTTACTACTAGCCTATCATTGGTGGTTTGAACTCACACAGAAGTATCTCTGAAGACAAGACTAATGATCTGATTCTAAAAGGTTATAGCCTTGAAAATCCCATGGAGTAGTTCTAGTCTGCACACGTGGGGTTGCTATGAGTCAGAGTCAACTAGATGGCAGCTAACAACAACATTCATGCCCCCAACCACAGCTTTGCCTGTCATTCTTTATTTCTGTTCTCTGCCTCTACACTGTAGACAAGATCAAAGTCATCAGAGTGAACTCCCTCGGCTGTCCCTTTCTCTGTACTTTCACTCATTTTCTCATTCCTTTCTGATACAGAACAGAAATTGTCCCCATCCCTTGTCAACGCCAACTGTCCCTACTCTGATTCTGCCCCTCCAACCTCCCCAAGTTGCTGTTCTAGGCTGTGTTCCTTATCTTGAATCATCAGTCTTTCTACCTCCATTGGTCCTTCTCTCACCTTGGAACCATCCTCAGACCACTCTCATATTCCAAGTACACTGACTCTGGGCAGTTTTAACCCTAGAGCAGCATTATGCAGTAGAACATTCTGTGATGAATGTGATGCTCTATATCTGCATTGCTCAAAAAATAGGTCACTAACCTCATGTAGCTATTAAGCACTTAAATGTGGCAAGTGTGACTGAGGAAATGATGTTCAAATTAAATTTTTGTTTTCATTTTCCATGGTGGTAAATATATGTAATAAATTATGTACTAATTTATTTAATTTTAGTTTATTTTAATTTAATAGGGACATGTGTCTGTCAGCTTGTCGTACTGTGGTGACTTACATGTTGCTGTGAGGCTGGAGGCTATGCCATCAGTATTTCAAATACCAGCAAGGTCACCTATGGTTGATAGGTTTCAGTGGAGCTTCCAGACTAAGACTCAGAAGAAGAAAGAGGCCAACCACTTCTGAAAGAATTGGTCACTGAAAACCTTATGAATAGGAGTGAAACACTGTCTGATATATTACTAGAAAACTTGATGAATAGCGCTGAAATATTGTCTGATGTCGTGTCAGAAGATGAGCCCCTCAGGTCAGAAGGCACTCAAAATACGACTGGGGAAAAGTTGCCTCCTCAAAGTAGAGTTGACCTTAATGCTGTGGGTCGAGTAAAGCTTTAGGGATCTCAATTTGCCAATGTGTGACTCAAGATGGGAAGAAACAGCTGCAAACATCCATTAATAATCAGAATATGAAATCTATGACTCTAGGAAAACTGGAAGTTGTCAAAAATTAAATAGAACTCATGAAAATCGATATCCTGGGCATTAGTGAGCTGAAATGGATTGGTTTTTGGCCATTTTGAATCAGACAACCATATGATCTACTATGCTGGGAATGACAAATTGAAGAGGAATGGCATGGCATTCATTGTCACAAAAAGTATTTCAAGATCTATCCTGAAGTATAATGCTGTCAAAGATAGGATAATATCCATATGCCTACAAGGAAGACCAGTTAACACTACTATTATTTAAATTTATGCACCAACCATGAAAGCCAAAGATGAGGAAATTGAGATTTTTACCAATTTCTCCAGTCTGAAATTGACCAAAAATGCATTCAAGATGGGTTGATTATTACTGGTGATTGGAATGCAAAAGTTTGAAACAAAGAAGAATCTCCAATAGTTTGAAAATATGGCCTTGGTAATAGAAATGGCACCAGAGATCACATGATACAATTTGGCAAGACCAATGACTTAATCATTCTAAGTACCTTTTTTTCAACAATATAAACAGTGGCTGTACATATGGGACTCATCAGATGGAATATATAAGAATCAGATTGACTCAATCTGTGGAAAGAGAAGTTGGAGAAGCTCAGTACCTTCAGCCAAAACAAGGCCAGGAGCTGACTGTGGAACAGACCATGAGTTGCTCATATGCAAGTTCAAGCTGAAGCTTAAGACAATTAAAACAAGTCCACAAGAGCCAAAATATAACCTTGATTATATCCCCCCTGAATTTAGAGATCATCTGAAGAATAGATTTAATGCACTGAACACCAATGACTGAAAATTAAACGAGTTATGGGATGACATCAAGAACATTATACATGAAGAAAGCAAAAGGCCATTAAAAAGTCATGAAAGGAAGAAAAGACCAAAATGGGTATCAGAAGAAACTCTGAAACTTGCTCTTAAATGGAGAGTAGCTAAAGCAAATGGAAGAAATGACAAGATAAAAAAGCTGAACAGAAGATTTCAAAGAGCAGCTCAAGAAGACAAAGTCAATTATTATAATGAAATGTTCAAAGACCTAGAGTTAGAAAACCAAAAGGGAAAAACATGCCCAGTATTTCTTAAGCTGAAAGAACTGAAGAAAAAATTCAAGCCTTGAGTAGCAATATTGAAGGATTCTATGGGCAAAATATTGAATGATGCAGGAAGCATCAAAAGAATATGGAAGGAATACACAGAGTCACTGTACCAAAAAGAACTGGTCAATGTTCAACTATTTCAGGAAATCACACATGATCAAGATCCAATGGTATTGAAGGAAGAAGTTGAAGCTGCACTGAAGGAACTGAAGAATAATAAGGCTCCAGAATGGACAGAATACCCATTGCGAAGTTTCAACAAACAGATGGTGCACTGCAGGACTTAATCCTCTATGCCAAGAAATTTGGCAGACAGCTACCTGGCCAACTGACTAGAAGGGATCCATATTTATACTCATTCCAAAGAAAGGTGATCCAACAGAATGTGGAAATGTGCACATGTGTCTAGTGTACATGTGTCTAGTGGACTCCACATTGAACAATGTAGCTCTAAAGTATGAGTTCTGAGGTCTCTGAGGTCATATTGTTAAGGCTAAAATAAATTACAGCTCGATACTTCCTAAACATGTGACCTTGAATGGTACTTAAATTCCTTAAAGACTCAGTTTCTTCATCTGAAATTGAGACCAAGAAATGAAATGGAGGGTTGCTATGAGAATTAAATGAGATAATCCATAGTATTACACTTAAGACAGTGCTTGGTCCATAGTAAACACTCAATATATGTTAGCTGTCATCATCATCATCATCATTGTTACCCACTTCTATAAAAAGTGCTTTTTCAAACTGCACATCAAGATGCTTTAAGACCAACAGAATCAGGTTATTGAAACTTAGATTTTTTAAAAAAAGAAATACACTACATTAGAATAAAAAAAAAAAAGTATGCCTCTGAGGTAGTAGAAGTAGAATTAATTCATGAAACATCTATTTCTATCTGTGGATATATTGTGTACTGGGTGGTGATGTAAAATGTATTTCTTATCATGGATTGCATCAAAAGGGTCTAATGTTTTTCTAGAAGTGTTGGCTTAGAGTTAAGAAGGTCAAGGCTTACAACCCAGAAGCCAAATCCAAATACTCTTCTCAGACTCATTTTGATTTCTCTGTCCTATTTGACTGCTAATCAGAAGGCTTGCAGTTCAAACCCACCAGCCACTCCTCAAAAGGAATATTGGGCAATCTACTTCCATAGTGATACCACCTCAGAAACTCAAGGAGGGATAGCTATGAGTTGGACCAACTCGATGGCAGTGAGTTGTTGGTTTATTGACACTAAGTTTCACCTTCTGTTTGATGGATTTTCTTTCCTCCTTTAACTTCTCTGTTCACCTTTCCTCTTTTCCATCCAGTGTTTCTCTGAGGACCATTTGCATAAAAATTACTTTTAGGGTGTGGAAGCAAGTGGTAGCAAGCCTCCAAGGGGGCCTCCATAATTTGTTTCCTGTCACCCTTGTGAACTCTCCTCCTCATGGAATAGGACTCATCTGTGTACCTAATAGGATTCTGCAGAACTAATGAGTGTGGCTTTTGAGAGTGGGTCATAAAAGCTATTGCAGTTTCCACATCACTCAAGGGGAATTTTCTCCACAGGATTGCCAAGCTTGTCTTCTGCAGTACTACTGGTTGGGTTTGAACCTCCAACCTTTAAATTAATAGTCAAGCAGAAACCATATGTGACACCTAGGGACCTCTCTTATACTGCAGTTCCCAAAAGTCCTGTCTGGGAGTCTTTTTTTTTTTTTTTCTTCTTTTTTTTTTTAATATACTCTCACTGGGCATATGCATCTATTCTGTAGTTTTAATGGACAGCCTTGGAGCAACTTGTGGGACCCTTCTCAGTCTGCACCCTTTGCAAAGCTCCCAAGCCCTAATTTTCCAGCTGCCTACTGGGTATCTCCACATGGATTGCCCTCCAGCAACTGGAAACTCAACAAGTTCTAAGCTGAATTCATCATCATCCTAATAAAACTGTCTTGTCATATGTGTTCCCTATTTTGGTTGGCAGTTTACAGCGTAGTGTCATAAACTCTAAGTCTTGATGTCCTCGTTGCATCCTCTTTCTCCCTCACCCACAACACGTACTAGTGCCTGAGAACAGACAACTGCCTCTTCTTGGAGAATCCCATGTCCACCGCCATTGCTCTTGTTCCCTGGTCTCTACCATTTACCTAGCCTGCTGCTACAGCTCAGCTTCCCCATCACCTTATTGCCCTGATCTTTCCCCACTGCCTTTCCATTCCATCATTCATCCCTCCTTAAACAGTAATGTCTGAAAATATACCAATGGTGATAATTTCTTCCTCAAATACCTTTGATGGTTCCCCTGTATCTTTTGAATAAAGTTCAAACTCCTTGTTGTGACATTTAAGATCCCTAATAGTTTGGACCCAGCACGATGTTTTGCCTTTATTTATAACAGCCACCCCAACACACCCCTAAACTCACATATAATCTCCATCCACAAGAGGCTATCTATAACGTCTCAATCATGCCTTAAAGGTATCTATATCTCTTCTTATACTGTTATCAATTCTATATTTCTCTCCCTTAAGAATGAACAAAATCATAATATACAACCCACTGCAAAATTTACTGTGATGCATTCTGCGGGCAAATGTAGTCTGATTCTCACACTTTCATCCTAGCTCCCAAACCCAACAGGGAGAAGACAAGGTACAGGTGTGGATGCAAGCTCATTGAACATCTGCCTACATTATTGATTCAGATAATGGAAATGAAGAAAACATTTTTGGCTTTCTGTGGATCTTCACCTGCTTAAGCTATAGTAGTTTGTGCTTCTGGAAAAGACTCATTCATTCATTCATTCATTGCGCCAAGAAGCATTTATCAGCCTCTCCTATGGAGCTCTGGTGGTGCAATGGTTAAGTGCTTGGCTGCTATCCAAAAGCTTGGCAGTTCAAGCCCACCAAGTGGCTCCACCAGAAAAAAAGACCTGGTGATAACAGCCTAGAAAACCCTATGGAGCAGCTAGACTCTGTCACGTGGGGTCGTTATGTGTCAGAATGGACACAACAGCATCTAACAACAACGAGGGGATATAAAAATACCTATCCCTTGCTCTTTGTCAACTTTGATATACCTGGTAGACAGTAGCAATTATCAAAACAGGTACTAAAATTTCAGGGGCCTTCACAAATAAAAAGGAGCTTTGGTAGTATAGTGCCTAAGCATTTGACTGCTAACCAGTGGAAGGAAGAAGGGGCAATCTAATTTCATAATGGTTTACCGCCTCAGAAACCCAATGGGGGTCACAATGAGTTGGAATCAACTCGATGGCAGTGAGTATGGTTTTGGTTTTCCCAAGTAAAGGAAATCACTTCTAGTTTGGAGAAGTTAAGAGTGGGGATAAGTTATGACCGTCTCCCTCCATTTGACTATAAACTCTGGAAGGACAATGTTCTTATCTGTTTTGTTCAGTTCTGTATTCCCAGCCCCTGGAGCAGTGCTCAGCACATAGTAGTCCTCAGAATATATTTGTTTGAATGAAGGGGTGGCTGAATTACAAAACTGTGTGTATAAGAAGTGGTGGTTTCAGTTTATAACTGTGAGCTCCCTGAATGCTGAGATGATGTCTATCTGCATTTTTATGGATTTGCTTTGCGTTTGGCGTGTCTTAAGTACTCAGTAAATGCTGGATGAACATTGAGTCATTGATTTCCTAGTTGAGGTTTGTCTCCTTCCCACCCTTTCTTCTAGTGTCATTATGTATTAGCCATCCTAAAGAAAATGTTCAAGCCACACTGACAGGGGTTTTAAAGTCTTTAAGAAACTAAGAAAAAAGTCAAGATGATGAAAGATGAGACAAAATAAAAAGGTCAGGAAAATAACATTTCTTGTGTAATTAACTAACGAAAGTGTTTCTAAAAGCACTGGGTTACCTTACCTAGTAGTCAACTGAAATGGAAATGTTGACTATAAGCAGTGACATTGTTAAACCTTCTCATTAGCAACATTTGTTTGATTTCACCCAAGAACCAAATATTGCTATATAGAGGCCAAGGCTTAAAGTTAATGAAAATTTATCCATTTCAGAATTCAATAAAAAGGCTAAAGGCCCAGAGAATATTTCTGCTGCTGTTTTTCCTCCCCACTCCCCCAGTGATCTAAATTTAACTAACTGAAATTATATTCTAAAAATCAGATATTTATGCCAGGCTCTGAAGTGGCAGCTATCTTTGTATGTTGAGGCATATTTTAGTGAGAGGCTTATCTATTAAGAATACCATTGGAGGGAGAATTAATTGCTGGAGAAACAATCAAAAGCAAGAGAACACCATGATCCTTGCCCTGAAGGAGCTTGCCATCTAAGCAGGTGAACAAATATGAAAAAAGCAGGGGGAGGGGGAAAAGCAAAGAAATTTCTGAGTGCAAATTCCTTTATAACCTTGTGGCAGAGTCAGCCAGTAGCCCATGGAAATCCGAGCTTCCCTTCTCCTTCAGGAATATAGTTGTCCCTGGGACTACATTTCCCAGAACTCTTTGCATCTATGTGCGAACCACGTGAATAATTAATTGACCATGTGACCTCATTCTGGCCAATGGAATGTGTGCGGAAGAAATGTGGGCCTCATCCTTACACACCTTTCCCTTCTTCCCTTATGGGCAAAGACCAGAGACTTTTGGAAAACTTGTATTGAACACACATGATGTAGACATAGTCCTTTTCTCACCCTTCCATCCTAGTTCCCAAATCAATGGGGAGAAGGCAGAGTGGGAGTGTAAATGCAAGCTTCATTGAGCATCTGGTGACTTTCTTCCATCTGCTTTCATCTCTACCTAAATCCTTCCTGTTTCATCATCATTGACCTACTGCACTGGCCCTATACTGCTCTACAAAAGGGAAATAAACTTCAATATGTTGGAGCTATTATTTGTTTTGGCCTATGTTAACAGCAGTTTTTCTTAACATGCTCAGCTGCTAACTAAAAGGTTGGAGGTTTTGAGTCCAACCAGAGTTACTTCAGAAGAAAGGCCTGGTGATCTACTTTTGAAAATTCAGCAATAGGAAAATATGTAGCACAGCTTTACTTTGACACAGATTAAAAAAAAAAAAAAAAAACCCTCACTGCTGTCAAGTCGGATTCTACTCACAGCAACCCCTCCTTGGGTTTCCAAGGTGGTATCTCTATGGAAGTAGATTGCCCAGTCTTGCTTCCAAGAAGTGGCTGGTGGGTTTGAACTGCCAGCCTTCTGGTTAGCAGTCGAATGCCTTAGGCACTATGCCATCAGAGCTCCCTTGACACAAATAGGATCACCATTATTCAGAACTGACTTGACAGCAAATGTTTTAAACTATTACAGGAAAATGACCAAGTCACTGCCAAAAGATAAAGTAAAGGATGAGGAAGCCTCCAGAGAGAGAGACAGTGGGAGTCATTATCCCAACATCCTCTGTGAGGAGACACAGGGGGCACATTATGGGACATCTCCAAGCACAGAGGAAACTCTAGAGGGGAGCTCAGGGTTGATCTTTAAGAAAATGGCAAAATAGTTTAGCAGTCATTCTTTACTGGGTATCTCACCTCTCTCCTTTCAAAGGAAAATCTTCAGTCAAAGGAGTCCTTGTGTAGACATATCTTTTTTTTTTTTTTAGTTAGTTAGCCATGGTATTCTTATAGCCAACTCCAAGTCATGAAGTTCCAGGTCCGCTTTTGCCTCTTTTCCCCTTCTATATTTATTTTTTCTCTCCCCGGTCTTTTCTTGTGCATTTTAAATTATTTTTATATTACCTAATAGTATTACATAGTAGTCTCCTAACACACACACACACACACACATATACAAATTAAAAATCATGGAAATAAAATTAAAGTATCCTTTGACCACTCCTCCCCAGCACTCCCATCCTTCTCTTACCAAACTGAAAGTAACCCTACTGTTTGCTGTGTTCATTTCAGACCTTTTTCTTTTGTGTTCACATGAGTCCATAGACAATCGACGGTACTGTTTTGCAATAAATCATATCTTACCGTACATTTTGTTCCACAGTTTGCTTCTTTCACCCAATAACACTTTTTCATGGAGCTCTCCATGTTTTTACATAGAAATCTAACTGATTCCTAACAGCCACATAGTATTACATTGTATACAATAATTTACTTAGTCATTCCATTATTCAGTTTGTTTCCAATTCTACACCATGACAAAAATGTCTGCAGTGAATATCCTTGGATCTGCTTTCCAGAGCACTTACTATATGTACTGGATACTCTTCCAGGGGTTTTACTGGTGTACAGCTACTTAAGCCCCTCAAAAATTGTATGAAATCAGTACTGCCATCATCTTCATTTAATGAATGAAGTATCTGAGGCAAATACACCAGTGTTTCTTTAGGGTTGGATCCTGAATGGTATAATTTTAAGGTTAGGGAATAGGGATCTTTTAAACTTTGACATTGAATTTACCCTCCGTTGTAGTAGCAGAGGGAGGAACTCTGGTGGCACAACAGTTAAGCACTTGGGTGCTAAACAAAAGGTCATTGATTCAAACCCACCAGCAGCTCCACAGGAGAAAGACCTGGTGATCTGCTCTCAACCTATAAGGTCACTTTGAGCTGGAATCAACCCAATGACACCTAACAACCGTAAAAACAACATATTGGTAGCAATTTACATTTTTACCAGAAGGATATGGAAATTTTCTTTTTCTTCATCATCACCAAAACCAAACCAAACTCATTGACACTGAGTTACCTCTGATTCATAATGATCCTATACGTCACAGTATAACCCTTGGAAACATAACCCATAGGGTTTCCAAGGCTATAATCTTTACAGAAGCAGACTGCCACATCTTACTCCTATGGAGTGACTGGTAGGTTCAAACAGCTGACTTTTTGGATAGCAGCCAAGCACTTGATCACTGTGCCACCAGAGCTCTTTTTCCATCATCACCAAACACTTGATATCATCATATTTTTATTCTGATGGGTGAAAGTAGTGTTTGCTGTTTTAATTGTCATGCTATAATTAATTAATGATGTTGAGCACCTTTCATGTATCTATCGGCCTGTGGTGAATAGTCCATTCCAGCCTCCCCATCCAATTTCTTCCCAGTTCTCCAGGGTCTTCTCTTTTCATTGTAGACAAAAGCCAAACTTCCCTGCATGACTTTTTCCCAGACCTTCTTGATGTAGCCTAGCTTCTCAGAAGCTTTACATCTTGGCATTTTCTAACTCATATCTAAATTCCAACCTTGATCTCTGTCCCTTCTTGGGCCAGCAACCCCTGTGGTCTTTGCACAGCTTTTTCCCACTGCCTAGAAAACTCCCTGCACTTCTTCTCTCCTTTAGTCCCTTACACACACACACACACACACACACACACACTTCTTTTCACACAATATGTACAGGGTTATTTCCAGGAGCCCTTCCTTCCAATGTGATTGCTAATCTTATCACTTATCTCATGACAGTGTAATTGCAGGTTAATTATTCAATGCTTCTCATAGATTATAAATTTGTTGGAGACAAGGATTTTTTCTTTCTTCTTTTTTTTTTTTTTTTAATTTTCCATCTAAGTGCACTTTGAATGGATGGAGAGGTGAATGAATGAATACATTCATCCTATTCTGCACTCCAGCCCGTGAAGCTTGGCTCCTCACTGAATGTGTAGTCCCTCCATGGCAGATCAGGTGAGAAAAGTGAAAGAGCTTTGGAAATGCTAAATCTGTACCCATACATAGCACCTAGTACAATGCTATCATGTTTGAAAATCAAACCAAACTCATTGCTGTCGAGTCAATTCCAACTCATGGTGACCCCTCCTTAGGTTTCCAAGGCAGTATCACTACAAAAGTAGATTGCCCAATCTTCCTTCTGAGGTTTGAACCACCAGCCCTCTAGTTAGCAGTCAAGTGCCTTAAGCACTACACTACCAGAGTTCCTCCACCAGAGTTTGCTGTTGTTACGTGCTGTTGAGTTGGACCCGACTCATAGCAACCCCTCCTTGGGTTTTCGAGGCAGTATCACTATGGTAGTAGATTGTCCAATCTTCCTACCATGGAGTGGCTGGTGGGTTTGAACCTCCAGCCTTCTGGTGAGCAGTCCAGTGCCTCATGCACTATGCTACCAGAGCTCCTCCACCAGAGTTTGGGGCTTGTTAAATGGTTTGTAGTTGACTATATATGTTCGTGGATGTATAGGATTGGGGAAACCAACAAAGGAAAGAGAAGAAGATCAATTGGCTCCAGTCTCCAGTTTCCAATATGAGGAAGAGATTGGTACG
The DNA here is from genome assembly GCF_000298275.1 of Orycteropus afer afer. Lineage (NCBI taxonomy): Eukaryota > Metazoa > Chordata > Mammalia > Tubulidentata > Orycteropodidae > Orycteropus > Orycteropus afer. Next base: position 8,785,442 of record NW_006921626.1, on the reverse strand, counting down.
GAAGCCATCCTTTCTTTCTAATATTAATTAATTAAGAAAAATAATTCTTGACTGCTCTACTGTATTCCATGCATGGTGCTCAGCAATAGGTGTACGAAGTAGATAACCACTATTCTTGCTCTCAGAGAACTCAGAATGTATTCAGAGGCATGGGTAGGCAAGCACCTCTCTGTAATAGCCTGTGCTCCTTGCAGTCCTGGAAGGATGAATATAAACATGGGAGCCACTTTACAGATGTGATGATTAGGATTTAGGTGAGTAGGATTGTGAAGCACTGTGACATCAAAGCTGAGTAGCAGGCTCTGGGGTCTTAAGGGCACAAGAGCGAAGAGGAGTCTGGTAGGGAAGAAAAAAGGGCCATGTGTTGTTACACAGAAATGGTGGAATGTAGTTGATGTGATGCTAGTCATACACTCTATTCAGTCACTTCCTATTCACATCCCGGCATTCCCTTTTCTGCTCACAAACCCCCAATGGCTTCTCTTCTTACTCTGAGTAAGGGTCAGATCAATGCCAAGGCCTCTAAAGTCCATCTTAACCAGGTGTCCCTTGATTTCTTGACCTCCTCCTCCTCTGGATCCCCCTGTCACTCATTCCACTCCAGCCACACTGACCTCCTTCCTATTTCCTGTATTTGTTGGGCCTGCTCCTAAATTCAGGGACTTTGCATTTATTCTCCCCTGTGCCTGGAATCCTCTTAACTCAGAAAACTGCATGGCTCACTCCTCCACCTCCTGCAGGTTGTGCTTAAAATGTCACCTTCTCAGTGAGAGCTTCACTGTTCACTTTATTAAAAATCACAACCTCTCCTTACATAGGCAGAGAACCTGTCACAGACAGCAGGTTTTCCTGCCCCTTCCATATCATTCTTTTCCTCTTTCCAGTCACCTGGCTAACCAAAAAAGACTACATTTTCTTTTGGGAAGTATATGTCTAATAAGAGCTTAATATCCAAAGTGTATAAAATACTTCTACAACTTAATGATCAAAAGATAAACAATTTAATCAAAATTGGGCAAAGTATTTGAACAGATATTTCATCAAAGAGCATATTCAAATAGCCAAATACATGAAAAGATGCTCAAAGTCATTTGCCAGTAGGGAAATGCAAATCAAAACCACAATGAGACTCCATCTTACCCCCATTAGAATGGCAATGATCAAAAAATCAAAAAACATTAGGGGTTGTTGAGATTGTGGAGCAATAGGAACCCTCATCCATTGCTGGTGGGAATGTAAATTGGTCCAGCCACTGTGGGAAACAGTTTGGCAGCTTCTCAAAAATTTGAACATAGAACTAACATATTACACAGCAATTCCACTCTTAAGTGTACATCCCAAACACTTGAAAGCTGCATCGTGAACAAACATATGCGTACCAGTGTTGATTGCAGGACTACTCATAATAGCCAAGAGGTGGAAACAATCAAAATATCCACCAACTGATGAGTGGATAAACAAATTGTCATATACACATACAGTGAATCAGCCATAAAGAGGAACAAAGCCCTGATGCAGGCCACACATGGATGAACCTTGAAAACATGCTGAGTAAAATCAGTCAGTCACAAAAGAACAAATACAGTATAATATCACTTATAGGAACTAAGCAAATATATAGAAACCAAAAATCATTTGTGTTTACCAGAGGTGTGAGGGAGGGGAAAAGAGGAGGGTTTTGCTTAGAGTTTATTGACTATTCCTGCCAGGGGGATAATTTGGAGAAAGATAGCAAGAATGGTCTCATAACTTGAAATATATAACCAATTTTACTGAATTGTACATGTAGAGATTGTTGAATTGCTGTATGTTTTGTTGTGTTTCAAGAAGCCCTGGTGGCACAGTGGTTAAGCTCTTGGCTGCTAACCAAAAGGTGAACAGTTTGAACCCATTAGCTGCTCTGCAGAAGAAAGATGTGGCAGTCTGCTTCTGCAAAGATTACAGTCCTGGAAACTCTATGGGGCAGTTCTACTCTATCCTATAGGGTTGCTATGAGTCAGAATCACCTTGACAGCAACAGGTTTGGTTTTTGGGTTGTTATATATATTTTCATTACAAAAAAGAAAGAAAGACATTTCTCAGCTTCCATTGCAGCTAGATATGACCATGTGACTAGATTCTCACTAATAATATGTAAGAAAACTAATTTGTGTAGCATTCACCTGCTGTTGTTGTTATGTGCTGTTGAGTCCGACCTGACTCATAGCAGCCCCTCCTTGGGTTTCCGAGGTGGTATCACTATGGAAGTAGATTGCCAACCTTCCTTCTGAGGAGTGGTTGGTGTGTTTGAACTGCCAGACTTCTGGACCAGTCAAGTGCCTTAGGTACTATGCTACCAGAGCTCCCAGCATTCACCTAGCTTGCCTGAAAGGAAATGGCTGGCCTTGGAATCCCTTTCTTTTCCACTTTCCTCAAGCTGAACTACAGATATGCCACTGACCCAGCTTCAACTACACAGGTGAAGACAATGCCTTCTGAATGGCAGAACAATGAAAAAGAAGGAAACTGGGTCCTTGAATGATTCCATGAAGCAGAGATGCCCAGCTGCTTAGAATGGTCAGGTTAAATGAGAGAAATAAACTTCTATTAAGTTTCCAAATGTTTGGATCACTTTGTTATAACAGCTTTGCTAACCTAAACAGCTATTCTATCCCTTCTTTGGTTCACTGATTTTTTTTTGCGTATTACATAACAGAATTTGACATACTAAATACTTCCCTTATTTTGTTTACTATGCCTCTTCCTTACCTAGAATGTAAGCTCTTCAAGAGCAGAAGATTTTTGTTCATTGTGACATCCTCAACACCCAGAACAGTGCTTGGTTGATAGTAAGTGCTCAATTTTTAAATATATTTTCAATGAAATCTTTTGGCCATGGAAAGTGCAATCACAGAATTTATGCCACAAGAGTTTCAGTAAATTTAAAAAATAAAAATGAAAATAGGGCAGAGAGGGCAGGGAGAGGGTGGGGGATGGGAAGTGGAAAATGAGTGAAGTCAGTGACATACTTAAGTTCTATTTTCATGCATGGAGGGTGGATAGAAGAGGTGGAGGGAAGGGAGTGTCACTTATAATTTCCCCAGAAAAGCACTTTGGGCTCTTCTGTTTGGGATGAAAGCTTTGCCTCAGCTCTCTTTCTCAGTGGTACTGGAATTGAAGTTCCAGTATACTTCAATATCAGAGAGGCAGATAGGGAAGTTTTTCCCTACTTAGTAGGAGGAAAAGGAACTCTGGTGGCACAGTGCGTAAGGCATTTGGCTGCTAACCAAAAGCTCAATGGTTCTAACCCACCAGCCGCTCCACAGAAGAAAGAAGAGGTGGACTGCTTCCATAAAGATTTATAGCATTGGAAACCCAGTGGGGGTTGCTATGAGTTGGAACTGACTCAATGGCAGTGGGTTGGGTTGGGTTTAGTTAGTAGGAAGTAAGCTATTCCTTCCTCCTGCCACCCTCCTATCCTTATTCCCTTCCTCTTTTTGAGAAATAGTCATATCAAAATATAGACAAGATGACTTGTTTTGTAGACTCCTTGAGGTGGAAGAAGGTATTCATAGATATAGCTGTGGAATGGAGGAAAAATTATTAGAATGGAGTTAAATTGACCTGGATTAAAGTTTGAGGCTTTTACTGGCTAATGGTCTTGAGTAAACAGATTGATCTTTTTCTTTTATTTTTTTAAATTTTTATTGTGATTTGGGTGAAAGTTAACAGAGCAAATTCATTTTCCATATGGCAGTTCATACACATTTTGTCTCATGACATCGACTGCAATTCCCCACAATGTAACAGCTTTCTTCCCACTTCCTGCCCATAGTTACCTCTTTCCTGTGTCCTTCCCTCCCATGCACTTCCACCCCCTGAGCTGTCTCCCTGAACAGACTGATCTTTTTTGTTTTCATCAAAGACAAATATTTAACCTAAAACTATAGAGTTCCTCAAGGAAAACCTAGGGACAAATTTAGGGACCCTAATATATGGCATAAATAGACTATCAAGCATAACCCAAAATACACAAACAGCACAAGAGAAACTAGATGAATGGAACCTTCTAAAAATTAAATTTTTATGTGCTTCCAAAGACTTCTCCAAAAGAGCCAAAAGAGAACCCATAGATTGGGAAAGAATATTCAGGAATGACATATCTGATAAGGGACTTATCTCTAGAATTTATAGAAAGCACTAACACCTCAATAACAAAGAGACAAATAATCCAAATAAAAAATGGGCAGAAGACATGAATAGACACTTCACCAAGGAAGATTTTCAGGTGGCCAACAAACAAATGAAGAAATGCTCACAATCATTAGCCACTGTTGTTGTTGTTGTTATGTGCCGTCGAGTCGGACCCGACTCATAGCAACTCTTCCTTGGGTTTCTGAGGCAGTATCACTACAGAAGTAGATTGCCCCATCTTCCTTCCGAGGAATGGCTGGTGGGTTTGAATCGCTAGCCTTCTGGTTAGCAGTCAAGTGCCTTAGGCACTATGCTACCAGAGCTTCTCGTTAGCCATTAGAGAGATGCAAATCAAAACAACAATGAGATACCATCTTGCCCCAGCACGAGCAGCAAAGTCCAACAAGACAGAAAACAAATGCTGGCGAGGATGCGGAGAGATTGAGACTCTCATACACTGCTGGTGGGACTGTAAAATGGTACAACCACTCTGGAAAGCAGTATGCTGATTTCTTAAAAAGTTGGAAATAGAAATACCATTTGATCCAGCCATTCCATTACTAATTATAAATCCTAAAGAAGTGAGAGCTATGACAAGAGCAGACATATGCACACCCATGTTCATCGCAGCACTATTTATAATAGCAAAAAGTTGGAAACAACCTAGGTGTTCATCAACTGAGGAATGGATAACCAAACTGTGGTACATACAGACAATGGAATACTATGCAACCCTAAAGAATAATGTAGAATCTGCAAAATACTGCATAATGTGGATGAACTTGGAGGACATTTTGCTAGTGAAATAAGTCAATCACAGAAGGACAAATATTGTATTAGTCTGTTATTGTAAAAGTCAAGGAACGGTTTATATATAGAAGGAAATTTTCTTTGTTGGTTACCAGGGATGGGAGGGTAGGTTAGGGAACGCTGGTAGATAGGTAGAGATAAGTATTCATTTGGGTGAAGAGAAGGGAAATGTACCAAATGCGAGTGATCAACATGGTGGCGTTGAGGAAGAGGAAGACATAGAGAGGTACATGGGAGGTGCAGACAACAAAGATGAACCCTTTTGCACATATAGTACTGCATTGTTAGTGAAGGCAAACACGGGTATATGGGTGGATAGATGGGTAGACAGGTTGAACTATTAAGTATATCTATGCAGCAGGGAGTATACCCAAGACCATGTATAGGGTTGGCAAACAATGGTTCTACAAGTATATTTGTATGTTCTGTAAAAATTCCCAGAGGTATAGTAGAGCTGACAAGGAACAAGGTTGTAGTCACTTCTTAGTCACAACCAGCTACCCAGAGGGACTGAGTAGTTGGACCTGTGGGCTTGGGACCATTGTCACAGGGGACATCAAGCTCAATTGGCATAACATACTACACAAAACATTGCTCCATCTCCTACTTTGGCGAGCAGTGACTGGGATCTTAAAAGCTTGCAAGCAGCCATCTAGATGCAACAGTGGGTCTCCTCTTGTCCAGAGCAAAGGGTCTCTTCTTGTCCAAAGCAAAGAAGAATGAAGAAAACCAAAGATTCATGGAAAAAATTAGTCCTCATGACTGGTACACCATGCAGTCCTCAGCCTATATGACTATGAGACCAGAAGAACTAGATGGTGCCTGGCTATCAATGTCAACCACTCAGAGGGGTATCTATGTAGGAGATCCTGGATACAGAGGGAGAACAATGTGTAACAAAACTCAAAATCATTTGGAAAAAAAAAAGGGGGTGGGGACCAGGTTTGCTGGTCTGATAGAGCCTGGTGGAGCCACTGAGATTCTGGTCCCTAGCTGCCCTTCAGGTCTGGAATTGAATCCACACCTGTGGCTTCCAGCCAAATAAAAGACAGGCATAAGAGCTGAACACGTACTGAGGTAGATACACTCCTTGGAGAGAACAATCATGGGAGAAAGAAGGGCTGTTTCTGCACAGGGAGACAGCTCAGGGGGCAGGAGTACAGGGAAGAGGTAACTGGAGGAAGTGAGAGGGGAGCTGTTGCATTGGGGTAAATTGTAGTCAATGTCATGAGACAATGTGTGTGTGAACTCTTGTATGGAAAATGAACTTGCTCTGTGGACTTTCACCTAAATCACAATTAAAAAGAGTGTAAGAGAGAGAGAGTGAGAGAGAGAGAGAGAGAGAGAGAGAGAAGGAAAAAAAAAGACAAATATTTAATGGTGAGACAATGTAGAAAATAAGAAAATGGTATGCTGTAGCTGCCCTAAAAATGTTTGTCTTCTTAAATTACATTAATAAAATCAATTATTCAGAATACAGGAAGTTCTAGTCCTGTTGTGTGCTGGGCTGACCCCAAAGAATAGAGGGCCTTTTTGGACACATGTTGATTGTTGGAGATGGGGGCTATTGAGAAACTGGGTCACATACAGAGTAAGGCCATAAGGCTGATGAGGAGTCTAGGAACTGTCAGAGAAAAGGAAGTAGCTAGGCTTAACCTAGAGAAGAAAAGATTCAGGGGAACATGAAGCCATCTCTAAATGGATGAAAAGCTTTCATAAGAAAGAGGAATTTAATTTAGCTGTGTGGGCCCAGAGGGGAGAGCTAGAACCGATGTGTAAAAATTTCAAGGAGGTAGATTTCAGTTCAGCATGTTGTTGTTGTTATATGCTGTCGAGTTGGCCCCGACTCATAGCGACTCCTCCTTGGGTTTCTGAGGCAGTATCACTACAGAAATAGATTGCCCAACCTTCCTGCCAAGGAGTGGCTGGTGGGTTTGAACCGCCAGCCTTCTGGTTAGCAGTCAAGTGCCTTAGGCACTATGCTACTAGAGCTCCACTTCAGCATAAGAAAGGCTTTACTAAGAGGGGAGTCCCTAGGTGGTGAAAAGAGTTAAGCATTCAACTACATGCCAAATGGTTGGTGGTTCAAACCCACCCAGAAGTGTCTTGGAAGAAAGGCCTGGTGATCTGCTTCTGAAAGATCACAGCCTTGAAAACTCCATGGAGCAGTTCTGCTCTGATACACATGGAGTTGCCATGAGTCAGAAGTGACTGGATGGCAACTGGTTTGGTTTATTCCTAAGAGAATGGAATCTCTGGATGGTATAAACGGTTAAGGGCTCAGTTACTAACTGAAAGGTTGGCAGTTTGAATCTACCCAGAGGTGCCTCTGGAAAAAGGCCCAGTGCCCTACTTCTGAAAAATCGGCCCTTGAAAATCCTGTGCAGCAAAGGCATTATGCTTGAGTGAAACAAGTCAATCACAAAAAGACAAAATTTTGTATGAGTACACTATAAAAATTCAAGGAAAGGTTTACACATAGGAAGAAACATTCTTTGATGGATGGGAAGGGAGGAAAGGGAAAATTACTGACTAAGTAAGAGACATGGATTAATTTGGGTGAAAGGAAAGGCAATATACAAAAAGTGGGTGAGCCATACAATACCATTAAGGAAAAGGAAGACACAGAGAGGTATACGAGAGTTATAGAAAACAAAGGTAAACACTATTACATACATCATCTGTTATCAGTAATAACAAACATTAATCTATAAGTGGATACATAGGAAGACAGGCAAGAAGATCAAGTATGGGTAGGCGAATAGGAGTATACTCATGACCATATATCAACCAACCAAACACTGCTGTTGAGTCGGATCCGACCTGTAGTGACCCCTCCTTGGGTTTCTGAGGTGGTGTCACTATGGAAGTAGATTGCCCAACCTTCCTTCTGAGGAGTGACTAGTGGGTTTGAACCGCCAGCCTTCTGGTTAGCAGTCAAATGTTTTAGGCACTGTTGTTGTTGTTGTTATGTGCCATCAAGTCGGCCCCGACTCATAGCGACCCCTCGTTGGGTTGCCGAGGCAGTATCACTATGGAAGTAGATTGCCCAACGTTCCTTCAGAGGAATGGCTGGTGGGTTTGAACCGCTAGCCTTCTGGTAAGCAGTCAAGTGCCTTAGGCACTATGCTACCAGAGCTCCTGGTTTAGGCACTATGCCACCATACATAGGTATGTCAGATAGGGACCTCAAACACAGATTCTGTGCTTGGACTAGAAAAGTTAGGTCCTCCTTACACTCCTGATATTCTCTATACAAATGGATTGTAACCAGCTCAAGAACGGATTTCATTAGTGTCATAGTTACATACTGATGCTATAACAGAAATACCAGAGCGGATGGCTTTAACAAACAGAAATTCATGTTATCACATTTTAGGAAGCAAAAAGTCCAAATTCAGGGCGGTAACTCTAGGGGAAGGCTTTCTCTCTCTGTTGGCTCACAGTTTAAGAGGAAGGTCCTTGTCTCCTTTCAGCATCTGTTGGCCTAGCATTCCTTGGTGATCTCCATGAGTCTTAGCATCAATCTTCCCCTGGGCCTAGGAGATTCCCAGCACAGGGACCCTGGGTTCAAAGGACACACTTCACTTCTGTCTTTTCTTTCTTGTTAGTAGTAAGGTCCCCTCTCTCTGCTTGCTTTTCTCTCCTGTAAGATAAAAGATGTTATAGGGCACACCCAGGAGAAACTCTCCTTACCTCAGATCAGGGTTGTGACAGGATTAAGGCTGTTACATCCCACACTAATCCTCTTACAACTTACTTGCTTATCACATCACATCACATTATGGGGGATCATTAAATAAATGCCACATTACATCATTACCTAACTGCTAAACCACTGTGAATCATGGCTCAGCCAAGCTGACACATATTTTGGGGGGATACAAATTAATCCATGACAAATTATACTCAGATATCTCTCTTATGATTGCAAAAATATGTACATGGTCACAAATATTTTTGAGCATTGTCGATTTGATGACCATAAAAGAAACTTTAGAATATTCACTGAGAAAAAAGTGGAACAAACTGTAGCGGCAGTCATATGACCTTGGAAATGTAGAAGGCTGCTCGACCAAGAATTTGGAGCCCTAAGGCACAAGCTTTAGCAGGAACAAACTAGTGATTGTTACAATTTTAAACTTATTCTGTGCAAAGCTGCCATCTCAGTTTTACAAAGCAGAAACATACTGAACTTGATTTATCTACTACAAGGTAATCTATCCTGAAAGAATTTGTTAAAATTACTTCCACTAAGAGTCAACATGGTAAAAGCTGTCATTTCTTAACTACCATCAGTATGTTAGATTTTGGGAAAGCTGAAAGAAGTAAGGGATGATTTGTTAGCAGTATCAGAAACATGGTTTTCATATCTACAATTGCTGCAGAATAATGGAGTGCCACTCGTTGCAGCAATACATTGGCAGGGAACTGCCAGAAATTCAAGCTGGTTTCAGAAGAGGATGTGGAATGAGAGATCTCATTGCTGATGTCAGATGGATCTTGGCTGAAAGCAGAGAATACCAGAAAGATGTTTACTTATGTTTTATTGACTATGCAAAAACATCCAACTGCGTAGATCATAACAAATTATGGATAATATTTCAAAGAATAGGAATTCCAGAACACTTAATTGTGCTCATGTGGAACTTGGTCATAGACGAAGAAGCAGTCATTTGAACAGAACAAGGGTTTAAAATCAGGAAAGGTATGGCATCAGGATTGTATCCTTTCACCATATTTATTCAATCTGTATGCTTAGCAAATAATCCATGAAGCTGGACTATGAAGAAGTGGGACTATATGAAGAAGAATGCAGCATCAAGACTGGAGGAAGACTCATTAACAACCAGTGATATCCAGATGACAGAACCTTGCTTGCTGGTTCCGACTCATACTGACAGAATAGAACGTCCCCATAGGGTTTCTTCATGGAAGTAGACTGTATCATCTTTCTCTTGCAAAGAAGCTGGTGGTTTCAAACTGCTGACCTTTGGGTTAGTAGCTGAATAACTACTGTGTCACCAGAGCTCCTACATCTTAACATAAAAAAAAAAACAACATAATTCCTCACAACTGGACCAATAAGTAACCTCATGACTAATGGAGAAAAGATTGCAGTTGTCAAGGATTTCATTTTAGTTGGATCCACAATCAATGCCCATAGAAGCAGCAGTCAAGGAATGAAATGATGTATTATTGCATTGGGCAAATCTGCTGCAAGAAACCTCTTTAAAGTGTTAAAAAGCAAAGATGTCACTTTGAGAAATAAAGTACAACTGATCCAAGCCAGGGTATTTTCAATCACCTCATATGCATGTGAAAGCTGGACAATTAATAAAGAAGACTAAATAAGAATTGATGCATTTGAATTATGGTGTTGGCAAAGAATACTGAAATACCATGGACTCCAGAAGAACGAACAAATCTGTCTTGGAAGAAGTGCAGCCAGAATACTCCTTAGAAGCAAGGATGGCGAGACAAGTCTCATGTACTTTCTACATGTTATCTGGAGAGACCAGACCCTGGAGAAGGATATGCTTGGTAAAGGTCAGGGCAAAAGGGGAAGACCCTTAAGGAGATAGATTGACACAGTGGCTGCAAATAATCGGCTGGAGCATAGCAACTATTGTGAGGATGGGCAGGACCAGGCAGTGTTTTCTTCTGTTGTACTTAGGGTTTTTATGAGTTAGAACCTGCTCGAGGGCACCAAACAACTACTGGTTCTAAAGTGTTGCCTGTTGATGTCACGTTATTGGCTAACACCCCTTAACCGCTGTAGCTGGTACATTACCCTTGGAGCTTGGCAAGCTCAGGGGGACCATCTTGGCGTTAGATTGCGGTTGGCCAGACCTGGTGAGGAGTGAGAAAGGCACCCGCTGCTGGATGCATTTGGTCACCAGAAATGACGCAGAAAGACTATCCTCTCCACTGGAGAACTTTCTCTGTTGGAAGCTTTTCGCGCCGCGCCGCACTCCAGGACACCAGAGGACAAGCGGAGGCCGCGGCGAGCACCTGGCAGGGCATCAGAGGACAAGCGCAGCCAGGAAGGGGGCTGCCATCCCGTGCCCGCGAAGGGACATCAGCGGCCGCGTGTGCGTGCGGAGAGAGCGGCCGCAGAACGCCTCGCGCCCCGACAGGTGCAGGCGCGCGGGCTTCCCATTGGTCGCGGCGGCGGCGACGCGGGTCCCCTTCCCTTCCCCGCCCTAGCTAGTCCCCCTCCCCCGCCGTAGCGCCAGCTCTGTCGGCGGAAGCGCGTGCCCGCGCGCGCTCCTGGGCCTCCGCGTTCACTGCCCCTCTCCCGTCCCCTCCCCCTTTCCGTGCCGCCGCCGCCGCGCGCGCGCTCACGAGCTCAGGTACCGGGCGCGCCGGCGCCTCCTCGGGGGCGCGTGGCCGGGCTGCTGTCCTCCCCCTGCACCCTCCCGCTCGCCCGCGGCAGCCTGGGGAGGGAGAGCGCGGGCGGGGGAGCTGGAGCCTGGTGCCGCTGCCGCCACCGCTGCTGAAGCTTCTGTCTCGCTCGCTCGCGCAGCGGCGGCAGCAGAGGTCGCGCACAGATGCGGGTGAGACTGGCGGGGGGAGGAGGCGGAGGAGGAAAGGAAGCTGCATGCATGAGACCCACAGGTAAGCCCGAGAGCCCCGGAAGGGGCTTTCCATCCCGAGGAGGAGCGCGCAGACCGGGAAGAGGGAGTTGGTGCCTGTTTTTGCTCCCAAAGGAAGGAATTTTTGAACCGCACAGAGAAATCTCTGTGGGGACTGTAGCAATAGGACCTATCCCGATCTTGGGGAAAGCCAGAGAAGTAGCAGGGGATCCGGTGCCACATTGCGAGATTCAGAAGAGTGAAATGTCTAGGCCCAAGGAAAAGTGGACGTTCAGCCCCGAGATGCTGGAAGGCTGTAGACTTTCCTGTCATGGTTACAACCGCTGAATTGCGGAGACGGCGCAGAGCCAATGTGCGCGAACCCCCCTGCCCTCCTCCCCTCCTCCATCCCTCCCGCACGCGCAGCATCCCACGGCGGCTGTTACTCAGTGCACCCCGCGCGGGGGGCGGGGAGCTCGCCGTGGGAAAGGGGGCGGGGGCCGTGCGGGGGAGGAGCGGGGATGGAGACCGTGGAGCCGAGGCGCCAGGGCCCCGGGCGGAGGAGGGGGAGCGTGGCCCCTGAGCCCCTGCAGCCTGGGGCATTGTCGTGTTCCACTTCTGGTTGCAGACTCTTGCAAGCCGAATGCCCTCTGTGGATGAAAGATGTATCATGGAATGAACCCGAGCAATGGAGATGGATTTCTAGAGCAGCAGCAGCAGCAGCAGCCTCAGTCCCCCCAGAGACTCTTGGCCGTGATCCTGTGGTTTCAGCTGGCGCTGTGCTTCGGCCCTGCACAGCTTACAGGCGGTGAGTGACCCCGTTGTGATGCGGAGGGCCCGGGACAGCCCTGTCGGAGAGGGGAAGCCGCGTTGGCTAAAGAGCCTTAACCCCCTCGGTGCACTCAGACTTTAGGGGTCCCTGAAAGCCCTAGGATCCCCGTCTCCCAACCTGATACCACCCTCTTCAAAACCCCCCGAGTTTCGTGGGCACACATATTCCCCCACCCACATTCTGACAAGCTTCCCAACAGCCGCCCAACCTGGCTACTCCGGAAGGAATGACAACAAAGCTTGGCCCATTATTCTCACTTTGGCCAAGAGAAAGGGGAAAAGAGTGGTTTATTTGTGGTTAACGTGTGTTTGTGGACCTCTGACCCTTGCCCACGCCCTCAGCAGGCAGAGGTCAGGTTTCCCCACCCTGGATTTAGGCAACAGTTGCATGAACCACGTTTGTGACGGGAAGGGTCTGCAAACATGGCCGGTAGGGTTGAAGAACAGGTTTATTCGAAAGTTAACTTTCTCTTCATTTTCTCTTTCCCTGGGAAGTGGTGTGTGCCAGCATGTCTGCGCATGTTGGGGGTAGGGAGGGGAGGCAGAGGATTTCCTTCAGTTGTGTGTCTGGAAAATTGCTTTGCCTATCTAGGTCTGATTTACAAGGGGAAAAAAGTCAAGTGCTCTTCTATGAAGGGGAAGTTAGCTGAAATAAAATTGATGGCCTTAGCCTCTGGAGGCGTCTAATCTATAACATACTTGGTTCTGGAGGAGGGGGCTAACTTGTGGTTGTGGCAGAGGAAGACAGATGGAGTTTCTTTCAGAATTTCAGAGGCTGAGAGTCTTCCAACCTCCATTCCTCATTGCTGTGGGTCATTGCTGCCCATTCCAGATTTTCTGCGAGGGTTTGCTGATGTGGACATGGTACAAGGACAGAACCATGTTTCTGGAGGTGAACTACTGTTCATACACAAATAAATTATAAATGGTAGAAAAACAAGTATTGATTGATACAAATAAACCATTCTTAGTGTTTTGAAATACTGCTGTTTCAGGGAATTTGAATGTAAAGATGGAAACATCAAGTGAAGAATTAGCAGAAGTGGGGGAGGGGAATAACAAGTTGGGCTTTAACACAAAGTAATCAATAACTCGGGGTGTTCCATTTAGAAATCTGTTCAGAGTATAAAGATGCTTGTTGTGATGTGCATGCCTGTCAGAGTTGGTGAGAAAACACTTTGTTGGGGACCTGGATTTTGTTTTGCTTTGTAGCAAGGGGTAACTTTTTTGGTACTCTTATTTTCAGAAGGCTGGCGGTTCAAACCCACCAGTCACTCCTCGGAAGGAAGGTTGAGCAGTCCACTTCCGTAGTGATACCGCCTCGGAAACCCAAGGAGGGGTTGCTATGAGTCAGATCTGACTTGAAGGCACTGAGTTTTCTTTTTATTTTCAGAAAAATGTCTCTAAGTCAGGCTTCCTCCTCATAAAAGACAAGGTCACATGTTGTGAAACCTGAAGTTCTGCTTCATGGGTGACGGGGCACAGGTGGGCAGGGCAGGGTTGAGTGGGGCTGGGTCATTTCTCTTCTTTTTTTTCCCTTCCCTTTTCCCTTTCCCATCCTTCTTCCCCCATCCTTCCTTTCCCTCCCAGTTCTACCTTTCATTCCCTCAAACCAGGTCCATATGATTTTCTGTCCTCTTGGTCCATTTTTCCCATGTAGATGACAGATCAGGGCTCATCAACCTATGTCTAGACAGTTCTTATTGGACATGTGAGGTGGGAGTAGAGCCCTGATGGATTTGAAGGTTGTGTTCTGGAGTTTCCTTACATTTATGTTTACAGAGCATCTTCCTCCAGGATCTCAGAGTTCAGGTGCACGGCATTGCCCCACTGCTCTCACATCATTCACCTGTGAGATTCATAAGGCACTCTTTTATCCTTCTCTTCCCAGAGAGGAACACGTCAAGCAAAAAGACGCAGAGCCTTGAAGATGAGGGTGGGAATAAGTTATGTCTCACCTCTCAGTTTCAGAGCTCTTTCTTTTTAGTTACTCATCTACTGCAGAAACGCTCTTTTAAGCTAAGTGTGTGATTTCTAGAAGAGTATTTTGTTATTTCAGAATTCCTCTATGAATGAATAGCTTGGGTGGAGAAAGATGGTGGGGGATGTCCTATGGAGTTCATTAGAGATTTTCATTCTTCAGGAATAACAACAACAACAACAAGCTATGTGGAAGCGCTAGGATGGAATAAAAGCAAATTTACTTTTGAGTTCTCTAGCCCCGTGCTTCTAAGACTGTAATGGGCATGCACATCACTAGGGGATCTTGTGAGAGGTAGATTCTGATTCAGTTCTGAGGTGGGGCCTGGGATTTTGCATTTCTAACCAGCACCCAGGTGAGGCTTTTGCCTCAACAAAGTCCACAGACCATACTTTTATTAGCAAGGCTTTAGACTAAGGCATTCTTTAAAATAAGTTGGTTCTGACTCTAGACTTTCTGCTATCACTCTCAATTATCACACTCAAATGGCACATGTGGGAGAAGTCTCTCCCAGTATCCAATCTTTATGTGAAAATGCAAAGCTGAAAACCAGCCCTCAGAGAGGACTTTCTTTTTTTTCAGCCACAAAAAGGTGCATATTTAATAGACACTGTTCTGAAATGTGGATTTTCATTTTTGATTGCTTTCAATGGAAAAGGAACACTACAATAGCGAGATATAATAGTCTCAGCTAGGAGAAAAAAAAAGCATGTGCCCAATACAAGTATTATAGAAAAAGCCTGAACTAGAAAGGGAAAATTGAGAAAATGATCAGATGAAGAAAAGGGAGAAAAAGAACTCCCATCAAAAACAAAATGCAATGGCCTAGAAAGCCAGAGATTCAATTCAATTCTTTGAGCCCTACCAGAGCTTTCATGAGCCTGAGATGACTTGTAGGTGGCTCTCCAGACTGTCTTTTGTAAATTAGGAAAAAGGGCCCTCATGTGGGGCCTTTAAGACCAAATAACCTGAGAAGACTATTACCAGGTTTTTAGGGAGGCACAGGACCTGCTGTTCCCAGAATCTGCATGGAGCATGATTTCAGCTGCTTCTCCCCTCTTCCACCCTGGTACTGGTTACCAGAGGCTGGCTGGGTATTTGAGGGCTGCCTGGAGTGGTTCAGCCAGGCTTGCAGGAAGAGAGCTGAGAGTAAGAGTTTACTCTACCAGTAGGTCCTTGAAGGTGAACTCATTAGCACTTTGCTAAATGATCAGAAGGAGATCTGGTACATAGTACCTAAGGCACTTGACTACTAACCAGAAGGCTGGCGGTTCATACCCACCAGTCACTCCTCAGAAGGAAGGTTGGGCAGTTTACTTCCATAGTGATACCGCCTCGGAAACCCAAGGAGGGGTCCTCAGGCCAGCTCGATGGCACATAACAAAGACAACAAATGATCAGAGGCTTAAGGCAGGATTTGAGGTCTGGCTCTGCTTCTTAATAGCTTTGGGGCCTAGCAGTGGCTGTGTTTGAGGTACATTGGCTGGTAACCAAACCTGAGTCTGCTACATGTTAAGGGGAGAATTCTACCACTGAACTACCAATGTCCTCTAATTACTGCCACACCGTTTAGAAAATAAGTACCATGGGTGAGTTACAAAAGCACAAGAGTTTCATGGCAGTTGTAGCTATGTCCAGTTGGAGGTGGTCTAGGATGTTGGAGGAAGAATCAGGGATAGCTCTAGAGAAGAACATTTAGGATGGAATCTGAGGAAGACAGGAGTTGGAGCATCTCAGAGGGAGAGATACCTTGTACAAGAATTTGGAAGTAATACATGCTTGGTCTGTTCAGAGAGCTGGGGGTAATCTGGTTAATCTAGAACTTAGTATACCTGCAGGAGACAAGTAGGGTAAGGAGGACAAATAAATAAGGGTCCTTGGAAGCCCCAGTGAGGAGTCACACAGTAGGCAGTGGGGACCCCCTGGAGGTTAAAGCAGTAGTATAATATCACCCTACTCAGTCTGGCTGCACTGTCTGCATATTCACATTATGGCATTAGTCTTGTATGAGCCCTATGGCCATAGCATTGGGTTGTGTACCAATAAAATTAAAACCAAACCCTCTGCTGTGAATCGATCCTGACTCATAGAGACCCTATGGAGACTCTATAGGATAGAATATCAGGAGCCCTGGTGGTGCAGTGGTTAAGTGCTCAGCTGCTAATTGAAAGGTTGGTGGTTTGAACCTACCAGCTGCTCCTTGGGAGAAAGATGCGGCAGTCTGCTTCTGTAAAGATTTACAGGCACGGAAGTCCTATGGGGCAGTTGTACTCTGTGCTAAATTGAAAAAAAAAAAAAAAAAAAAACCCATTGTCAAAGTGGAATTCTAACTCATAGCAACCCTACAGGATAGAGTAAAACTGCCTCTTAAAGTTTCCAGGGCTATAAATCTTTACAGAAACACACTGCCACATCTTTCTTTCACTGAGCAGCTGGTGGGTTCAAACCACTGACTTTTTGGTTGAAGGCCAGCACTTTAACCACTGTGCCACCAGGATTCCTAGGCAGGGACAGAGGTTTTCCAATGATTCACTGATTTGGGGATGCTGGACTCTTAGAGTTGTATAAGAAAAGTTTTCTTACATGGCAGAGTTTGTTTTTCATGCAATGTTATCATAAAAGCCATGATTTCAAGCTATACTTAATCTGTAAGTTAAGCTCCAACTCCTTTAGAGTAGTTTTCCAACAAATGATACAGTAGGTTTCTTCAACAAAAGGCTGCTGTAATATGAGCATGTGGAAACACTTTTCATATAGTTACAAGGTGAAATCTGAAAACTTTTGGATTTCTCAAGGATGATTTCATATAGCAAGTGGCAAATCTGTTGTCTTAGAGACCTGAAGAGGCAAGTTGGAGAGAGAATTAGTGATTCTTTAATTCTGGAGAGTATGGACGAATATAGGAGAAAATCCCCAGAAAGCCACAGCTTCTTAGAGGAGAAAATCTGTTTCCAGTGAAGTATTGACAAGATACATGAAGAAAATTACCTAAATTATAGTCTGTTCCTGCTGTCAGAGGCATATTTTGAAAACTTCTAAGAGCCCAAGAGGACTTGCTTGCTGTTAGGTGAGAAGCTATGGTATGGCTTAAGACCTTGAATTCTTTGGTGGGCTGAGTTCAATTTTAGCCTCTGCCATAAATAGTTACAGAGCTTTGAGCAAATTGACCTCTTGACTCAGTGCCTTCTATCTTACTAATATTGTTTGACAAGGCAATGGTAGTTCAGTGGTAGAATTCTCACCTTCCACGCAGGAGACCGTTTCCAGTTTTCCAGCCAGTGCACCTTTTGCATAGCACCACTGATCTGTCAGGTTTCAGCGGTGCTTCCAGACTAAGACTGAGTAGAGAGAAAGGCCTGACAAGCTACTTCCAAAAAATCAAATGATGCAAACTCTATGGGTCACAACTGTCTCGATGGCACAGAACCACGCTGCATTTCATTCTGTTGTGCAGGAAGTCACCATGAGTCAGGGGCCAATTTGATAGCATCTAAACAATAACAACAACATTGTTTAGGTTCTGTGATTTTAGGAATAGGGTGTGTTCTGAATATTGGGTGAGGCAGGCTCTCTTTTTTCTGTCCATCTGTCTTTTGAGGAGTGTCTGTTGCATGCCCCAGGGATACACCTATAAGTGGGCACAGTCCTTGCTCCTGAGGAAACACAAGGGCCAGATTCTTTTCACAAGTTTGAACAGAAGAGGGTTGCATTAAATTATTTTTTTCACCTACATTTTTAATTCCATTTAAATTTTAGTTTTATTTATTGATACTGATAAAATTTTCTTAGCGGCTTCTCTTTATCCTTGCCTTATTTTGAAAGCTCAGTTAACATTTTATAATTGAAGTAGCCATGCATAGGAACAATATGTGAAGATCCCAGCGAAGAATGGTAAAGGGCAGAGACCCTGGGACCTTACTTAGTCAGATGAGGAAGGTGGTCAGAACTAGACTTGCCCTGACTCTGTGGCAGGGTGTGAGTAAACAAATGGCTGGTCTCTGGGACCCTCTGATAGTGACAGTCACCATTACTGCCCCTTTCTGAACTGTTTAATATTCTCAGGGTGATAGCCTTTGTTTGAGTGGTTCATTTTATGTGATTTGGATTTGGAAAACTTTTGCTAATATGTGCTTTTAGAATGCTACAGTTTACAAGATGTTTTTATATATATCACCACCTTTGATTGATCTTCTACAGTTCCCACAAATGGTTGGACAAAGCAAGGACAAGAGCCAGGCCTGTTGAGTCCAGACTGTCCTCTTTATCATTCTGGGCCAGACTTTAAGCTTGTCTTTTCAGTTGTATGATGTAGGTGGCACACTAGTTAGTGTGTATCTAAAGCTAGGAGAGAGAATTTTGTCTGAGGATTGTGAATTAAAGTAAACCACCAGTTGCTCTCGAGTTGCTTCCTACTCATGGAGATCCCATGCACATCAGAGCAGAACTGTGCCCCATTAGGTTTTCAATGGCCAATTTTTCAGAAGTAGATTGACAAGACTTTCTTTTGAGGTGCCTCTGGGTAGACTTGAACTGCCAACCTTTCAGTTAGCAGCTGGATGCTTAACCATTTGCACCACTCAGCAACTCCTGAGTATAAGGTTAAATCTGAAGTAAGAATAACTGATCTGATCGTTGATGACATCTGAGAGTCGCTTACTCTGCTATTTAGGAAAGTGGTGTTTGATGGTATAAGCTTAAGATGCTATGCTTTAGGGAAACATTTGGCCCTTTATTCTAATACCTCCTTTAAGAAAAAGATTGCTGCACTCCTATAAGAGAGAAGAAATTATCTACTCGAGAAGAAAAACAAATAGAAATAATTAAGTGAGAGTTGCTCATAAACTGGAATTAAAAGTGCATTTTAAAATAGCTACTTAATTGAGAGTGTTGTAATTGCTTTATTATCTTAAACAAGGTAAACTGGGAACGTCAGAGAAGTAAAACAAAATAATTCTTGACATGGTTTGGAAGTGACAGTGACTTGGAAACTCCAGAGTGGATGAGCTTCCGTTGCTGTGTTGTGCAGAAGCAGACAGGGAGCCTAAGGAGGGTGGGAGCTGTAGGCAGAGCTGAGTGTGAACCTCTCTGGCAAGTGTCTGTCCAGTTCAGAAACGGATTTGGTTCTTAGAAGTAATAGGAATTGCAGAGTCCTGTCAACTTAATCACTGATCGTGCCATCATTTTCTCAATAAATTAGAATTTTAAAGAAAGAGGATGAGTAAGGGTGAGCTTCTTTGGAAATGAAGATTTTACCTGGTTATCTCATGTTCTGTGTAAAATTGGTGACTTTTATCTCCTAGAATTACCAGTGTGGGAGTAGAGCTGAACAAGGAGTTTTGCTCATGCTCTGTGTTGCTTTTTCTCAGAGTAACAAAATACAAAATGATCTTATTTCTCAGATCTGATTGCAGTTATAAAGAATATATATGATCAAATTGGGTGAACTGTAAGAAGGAGGTTCTTTTAAGAAAGAAAGAAATGCCTTCTTCCAGCGAATTCTTTAAAACCTATGTGCTTCCAATGTTGCTACTGATCTTGCTGGTTTTCCAATTCAGATTCTCAGTATGTGGAGGAAGAATGCTTTGGGCTTCCCCAAACACTTAAACTCAAAAGATTCTGATTTTCTCCAGGCGGGAAACAACAGGATCTGCTTGTTTTGCAGAAATTTGATAGGTTTAGAGAGTTAGTCCTGTGAGGGGCTCTCAGTTCAATCAGACTGCTATTAACTCTCTAAGTCTCAATGTTAGAGTTGAATCCAAGGATGCATTCTAAGTTAACAGTTTCTTTTTGGAGACACATCTGCATATTTAGGTTGTATGACAGTATATACTCGATGGCTGACTGAGGTCACTTCTATGTTTAAATTATACTTAAACATTTAAACTGGATAAGTAATATTTTAGAAGTTTGTAATTCATCTGGTTTAGAATAATATAGTTCTGAATCTCTATGTGACCTTTGAAAGGCTTGCCCAGAGATTTTTCCCTTCAGATTGTCAAGTGTTTTTTTTTTTTCCCCCCTTATCTCTTTTCTATCTACACCACCACTTTGTAGATGGGTGGTGCTCATGTGCTTTTAACAATTACTTGGTGGGTATGTTTTAATTTCTCAAGGCAAAGAGCTGGAGCTCTATAGAGTCTAGTAGAAAGTGCACAGGGCCAGTTTTCCTTGCTGCGCTGTCACCAACTGGTTGAGTGACAGTTATCTAATTGCTGCCTCAGTTTCATTATCTGTGACATGGGGATAATACTTGGACCAT
This sequence comes from Orycteropus afer afer, assembly GCF_000298275.1. Classification (NCBI taxonomy): domain Eukaryota; kingdom Metazoa; phylum Chordata; class Mammalia; order Tubulidentata; family Orycteropodidae; genus Orycteropus; species Orycteropus afer. The sequence continues at coordinate 8,764,810 of NW_006921626.1, read as the reverse complement.
CTGCCTCTCATAGGTGTTTTAAGAATTGAATGCATTAATTATTTGCATTGAAACCTGTTTAGCAAGACTGCAACACACAAGACTCCACTGACAGATGGGTGGAGCCTGCACATGAAGTGCTTTGGCTGGGAATTGAACTCTCATCTCCCACGAGGAGGGAGAGAATTCTATCACTAAATTATTTGAGGTATTAACATCATCAACAACAAACTGGTTATGAATACTTGCTGCATTCACTATGCTGGGGTTAGGTCTACTAAGAACTTCTTTGTCTGGAAGGATATAGCATATCAAATACATAGTAATACAGAGTGGCAGAGACTGAGACAGAGGTATGGTATAGACATTCAGTAGGTGGTCACTTAATGTTTGGCCCCAGTAGTGTCATAGAATCAATCAGCCATAACACAATATACAAAACCAAACGCACTGCCATCAAGTTGATTCTGACTCATAGCGACCCCCCTTTGAAAGTTTTAAAGAAACAAACTCACTGCTATCGAGTTGATTCCAACTCAGTGACCCCCATTGGGGTTCCAAGGCTATAAATCTTTAGGGAAGCAGACTGCTCCATCTTTCTTCCATGGAGTGGCTGGTGAGTTCAAACCACCAACCTTTTGATTAGCAGCCAAATGTCTTAACTGCTATACCACCAGAGCTTCTTATGGTAAGTCTATAGCAGAGATCTCAGAGATGCTGGGGAGGGAGGAGTAGTAGAGAAAGTGAATACAATGACATTTGAGCTAAGTTTTGAACAATAAACTAATTTTCTAAGCAGAGAAAATTTTGGGAGGTGATTTTTTAATAAGTAAAAAGAGTATGTATTGATGACAAGGAATACTTCAGGCAGCCTTGCTGTTGGTGTTAGCTGCTGTGGAGTTGGTCCCAATGCATTCATGACCCCATGCATAATGGCAGGAAGCACTGCCAGGTCCTTTGCCATCCCCATGATCAGTTAGGGATTGGTTCCTTGTGATCTATATGGTTTTCAATGACTGATTTTTGGAAGTAGATCACTAGGCCTTTCTTCCTAGTCAATCTTAGTTTGGATGTTCCATTGAAACCTGTTCAGCATCACTGCTACACACGCGTCTCCACTGACAGATGAGTACAGACTGCACGTGAGGTTCTTTGGCTGGGAATCGAATCAGATCTCCCGCATGCAAGTAGAGAATTCTACTGAACCACCACTGTCCTCTGGACAGCCTTAGCAAGGTAAAATACATTGAGAAGAGACAAAAGAGCAGGCTAGAAATGTAAGTGGAATTCATATGCCCAGCTAACTATGATGCTTATGAATTTAAATGTTATACTGCAGGCAGCTGGGAGTCTACAAAAGGTGTTATCAGGGGAATGGCATAATGTGATCTTGGTTTTAGAAAAGAACTTAGCAAAGTGGAGGAGAGGCAGAGAGACCTTTACTTATTTTTATTGAGCATCTATCAGGTGCTAGGGGCACAGTACATGTACAGCAGGGAACAAAAACCCCTGCCCTTAAGGAATTTATATTCTAGTGGGGACCCGTTAGGAAACTATTGCATTGGCCCAGGAGAGACATGATGAGGGCTTTAACTGGAGAGGAATAAATGGATGTAGAAGATATGAAAGAAAGTGATTAAATGAGGCCAGACAGCTGATTGGATGTGGGGATGGAGGAAGAGGAAGAGCCATTAGTGGCACTGTGGCAGTTGGTCATTTGGAGGGAAGGCTAACGAGTTCATTTTGGATCAGAGGCTTGTGCTGCCTGCAGGACATCCATTTGGGCACCATCTGTCCACCAGGCAGTTGAAAATTCGGTTTGGTGCTCAGGAGAGAGATTAGGGCTGGGGCATAGATTTGTGTGTCATCCACAACGAGAGGGCTGCTCCATACAGCAGAGGCTAGGCTTCCCCAGGAAGGGCATGTGGAAGGAGCAAAGAATTGGGTTCCTGGAGGCAGCCAGGAAACATCCACATTTTAGTGGCAACAGGAGAAAAGTAAGGAGGCTGAGGAGTTGGGGGAATAATCGGTGTTGATAATACAAACAAATACTTGCTGTCTGGCTATTGATTGCCCACTCTGATTTGGGAGCAGGAGTTTTACTTTCTTAAATATATTATTATTAGGATACTGTTCAAGTAATTTGAATTCTGGATATACCTGTTGTTAGTTGCTGTTGAGTCGGCCCCTGACCAATGGCAACCCCATGTGTTCTAGAGTAGAACTGCCCCATAGAGTTTTCTTGGCTGTAATCTTTACAGAAGCAGTTCACCAGGCCTTTCTTCCAAGGAGCCATGGGGTGGATTTGAACTGCTGACCTTTAAGTTCACAGCTGATCTCTAACTCCTCCTGTCAGCCAGGCTCCTTTGGATGTGCCTACCAGCTAGAAAGAGGACAGTAGGGCCAGGAGGGAGGAAGGCTGTGGCTGGATGGTGGAGAATCTGCATAGAGAGATTCTGGAGACTGCAAGAGAGCTGCAAGGATATTTTCTAGCTTTCACTGGGATGACAGTTAGCAGGCAAACCTGGAGTTTGACAAGGTCACTAGGTAGCCATGGGAATCATATGTTTCCTGAACTGGGGGTGCTGGGCCAAAGGGACTGGGTACCTGAACACAGTGGTGGTCGCTATGGGACTCCTTGCCTGCTGAGGCCCCTTCTTTCCTCCTTCCTAGGGATGCTGAGGTGTCTATATGCTTAATGCTTTGGAAGCATCTCTTTTCTGCAACAAATCCTTTGGCAGCCCTATCCTTGAGTCTTTCAGAGATTCAGTCTTTTCAGGTTGTCAGTTAATCTTCAAAGGTGTGATTGTCAGAGAATGTTGCTCTGTCACCCCCACCCCCTGCAACCAGCTCTGTCACCTCTGAAGCAAGTCTTTTAACCTCCTCATGCTTTGGTTTCTTCATCTGTGAATCAGGGGCAATAAGCCTCACTCCTCTACACTTCCCAGGGGTGCCAGGGGATGTGGGTGTACAAGAGGCAGTATCAGAAGATGAGGCATTTTATAAATACAAACCAGAGTTATTATTGCCTGTCTGAAAGGAGCCATCTCTTCACAGTGCCTAGGGCCATTTTTTGCTTTTCTGCCTCCCTGTGTACCAAACAAGGATAGGGATGCTCTCTGCAGTATGTAAACGCCTTCCTGTGTGTGTGTCCTGACCCCCATGAAAGCTCATTTGGTGTGGATATGATGTGAGGCAGCTGGAGGAGCTATTTTGCAGCAAAATGGGATGTGCCGGTCTGTGCTCTGTCCGAGCTGCTGGCGCATTCAGAGAATAGTTGCACATGGAGATGGAAAAGGTTCTCGTGTCGTCGAGAGGGACTTCTCGGCAGCTGTTGCCCTGAGCCCGGTCAGCCCCTTTCATGTGCCCTCAGAAGCCCACGTGAGGCAGACAAGTGATGCATTTTAGGTGCTTCAGAGGCCCATGCCGGAGGAGGCCACTGCTCTGTGTATCCCTCCTTCTACCTCCCCCTCATCTTGCATGGCATTTATGGTGTTAGAAGTGGGCAGGCACAGCGAATGAGCATCTTCAGGCTTAGGTTGGGCTGCAGGATGAATTGCCAGCTGCCTTTGGATCCAGTGATTCTAACTGCTTTATCCTTGCTGAATGCCTCCTCTCACCTCCAGCTGCTTGCTGTCTCTAATTCTTGGGAATCTCTTTATAGCTTTGCAGGTGGGATGCTGCTTCTGAGTGTCTGTGGGCTGGAGAGCTTGGGATTCCTAGTCCTTCGGGGGAATGCCTGGAAATCCTCTGTGTTCCAGCCTAGGAGCCCTTCAGGATAGCAGCCTGTTCACCTTCTTAGTGCACCTTGCTGTGGGCCTCCTCTCAACCCTGCCTGTCCTCAGTGCTTCATGATGAGTGGGCTCCTAGAAGGACAGGGTTTGACTGAGGGAAAGGTTCCTTAATGTGCAACCTGATCAGTGGGCTTTGCATTAATTGAGAAGGGTCTTGGGTTTATTAGGTAGCAGGGCATTTATCCCCATGAGAGTGGCTTTGCTGAAAATCTGCTGCTGCAGTTTTCATTTGCATGGTAATGAGCATGCAGAGCTCTGTCATCACCAGATGAAGGAAGACCCAGTTCTTTGAGGGCTCTCCAGACACACAGAGAATCTAAAAACAGAATTGAACCTGCCCTATCTCTGTAGCCATTACCGTTGCACCTCGGATGGAAATCTGCAGCCACAGTCAAAGGTGAATTCCTGTTGGTCTGTTGTGGTTGCTGCTGTGAAAATTATTCCTTCTTAGATTATTCCATTCAGTGTAGTTACCAGGAGCTTAATCAAAAGTAGAGCTGGTTACTGCTCTCTATCTTGACTTTGCTACATGGTTTGTGTTCATCTCACCTCCTACGTGTCTTGATCTCCTCCTACTTGGCAGTTTTTCCAATGTCTGCTGCTGATGCTGTTGCCAAACTGGGTCATGTTCTCGGTGATGTAGCATAAGCCAGCTTCCCCTGAAATGCAAAAGATTGTACCTAGTTTAAGTCTTGGGACTTAAACTAACATTTAAACTCTACTTTTTTTAAAAATACTTTATTGGTTAATACACATGCCCTCTCATAAAGTTGAAGAACAACTTTGGTCAGAAAAAAGGGGATGTGCAAAGGGTGGCGTATTGAGAGGTGTAGAATCCGGGGCTTTGAACTAGTTCATTCTGGTTTAACCCTCTGCTGAGAATTTGCATTTCCACCTGAGATATACTAAATCAGTCATGGTGTGTTGAGCTGTAGAGGACCATGGAGATGACCTGGTCTAGGAGTTTACATGGAACCCTTTGTACTTCCACAGGCTCTTTCTGGACAGATAGGAACTGAGGGGACCCTTGAGGAAACTTGCTCCTATGTCCCCACCTGCTTCCACATGAGTGTGCATCTGCTTTACATACTTTGTCTCTTTATATCCTTTTATCAGCCTATGAAAGTGCTGCATCCAGCCCAGTTACAGTATTTATTCTATTAATGAGGAAAAAGGTCTCTTTCACCCACTTGACAATTTAAGATAGTGATTAAGGACAAGGGGCTGGAAGCAGATAGACCACCTGGAATTGAATCTCATTCTATGCTGTTCAGTTGATTTCTATGTGGGGCAGGCTACTTAATCTGTCTGTGCCTCAATTTCTTCATCTGTAACATGAGGATAAAGTTAATACCCATATCATAGCTCTGTAGTGTGGATAAAATAAGTTAATATGTGGAAGGCACATACGATAGTGCTTGACATGCAGTCAGTTTTCAGTAAGTGCTGACCTGCCTGTTTTAAAAAAAAAAAAAAAAGCCAGTTGCCACTGAGTCAACTCCAACTCGTGGTAATCCATGTGTGTCAGAATAGAACTGTAGTCCAGAGGGATTTTCGGAAATAGATTGCCAGGTCTTTCCTCTGAGGCGCCTCTGAGTGAGTTTGAACCTCCAACTTTTGGGTTAGCAACTGAGCATGTTAATTTACACCACCCAGGGACTCCATTAATATGTTACTACTTTCATTGACTTCATCATTATTGTTGCATCTTTAGTTACATAAGCTCCTTAAAGCTGGGATCCACAACAAATTCATCTTTTTGTACTTGACCATACTCTATGTGTTCTAGGTACTCAGTAAACTTAGCTACTGACTAATGAATGTGTGAAGAACTGAGGATGTAAAACCTCATGTCAGACCTCCACAAGTAGATTATAAATCCCTGGAGTGCAGAGACTAGGCTTCCCACTTGTTTGTTATCTCTTAAAGCACAGTACATACAGATGTACATTCCCGTTGCTATCTAGTTGATTCCAACTCATAGTGATCCTGCAGGACAGAGCAGAACTGCCCCATAGGGTTTCCAAGGCTGTAATCTTTATAGAAGCAGACTGCCACATCTTTCTCCCACAGAGAGGCTGGTGGATTTGAACTGTTGACCTTTCAGAACCCTGTGGGACAATTTTACTTGTCCTATAGGGTCTTTATAAGTTGAAATTGACTCAAAGGCTGTGAGATTATTGTTTTTTAAATACTATCCTTGTAAGACTTTATTATCAAGACCATGCTAACTCATAAATGAGTTGGGTCATGTTCCCTCTCTCTCTCTCTCTCTTTTTTTTTTAAATATACTCTAGAGTATTTTGTATAAAGATTGAAAATATTTGATCCTTGAATGTTTGATACAACTTACCTGTAATATCTGGACAGGCCAGATATTTTGTTTGTGAATGGATTTTAAACTACCAAGTGAATACCTTTTAATGTTTATAGGGCTAGTTAGGTTTTCTATTTCTTCTTGAGACCATCTGACATAGGGACTAGGCTCTCCACTTGTTTATTATCTACCAAAGAATACTACACATACTTAGATGTATATTCCCATTGCCGTTGAGTCAATTCTGACTCATAGTGACCCTATAAGATAGGGTGGAAATGTTTATGGAGGCAGACTGCCACGTCTTTCTGTCGCTGAGTGGCTGATGGGTGTTAACCACCAACCTTTCATTTAGCAACTGACAGTTAACCACTGTGCCACCAGGACTCCTTAGATGTACATAGTCTCAGTCAGGACTCTGCAGCCAGATTCACTCACCAAGACCTGCTCCTATATGAACAGGAGATATTGTTGAGTCAAGTGTTTTATTATTTCTAAAGTCTTTTCCCTCTCGACTTGACATCTGGGTAAGGTGTCAACAACAGCTGCAGTAATGGCGGTGAGGGCAGTGAGAGGATTGATATCTGGCTCTGCTTAACCTTGCCCTTTCCTTGGTTTGTGATGGCACCTGGAGTGTCTGGTCTTTTCACTGAAAGAGGTTCAGACATAGCTTTGCACTCCTAAGATGAGAAAGTGAAGTGGCCTGCCCAGCTTCTTACCTACATTCATTCTAATATTTACTCAACACGAATGTATTAAGAGTAGAAGTATAAATAAGATACAGCCCTAGCCCTCAAGGGGCTCAGTCTACTTGGGACACCAAAAGAAGACATGTTAATCTCAATGACAAGGTGCTGTGGGGACCCAAAGGCAGAGTTCTTATTCCAGCTAGATTGGATCAGGGAAGTCTTCCAAAAGATGAGGTTAGAACTGAGTTCTGAAGGAAAAGTAGGAATTTGTGAAGAAGAGGAAGAAGCAATATGAACAGGCCATAGCTGCATGAAACCACCTTTGTGTGTGTGTGTGTGTGTGTGTGTGTCTGTGAGGGAGCTAAAAAAAAAACAAGTTGCTATTGAGTACATTATGACTCACCGTGACCCCATGTGTAGAACTGTGCTCCACCGAGTTTTCAAGAACTGTGCTCTTTTGAAAGTAGATTGCCAGGTCTTTCTTCTAAGGCACCTCCAGGTGGATTTGAACCACCAACTTTTTGGTTAGCTCAATGTTTAGTTATTTGCACTACCCAGAGATTCCAGTGGAAGGCAGCTTGCTATAAGTTGTTTATTTTTTATGTATTTCCTTAAGTCATTCAGCAGACGTTTCCTAAGTTTTGCTCTGCACAGATTACATACAGATATTGTTGGTAGGGTCCCAAGATGATCTGGAAACTCAAAATTGCCAAGTCTTCCAAAATACAGGGCTACCAATCGTTCTAACCTTTACCTTACCGCTAGATACTCCTTTTATTCTACTGTAGCTGCTGGCTGCTAAAAATCAATTGCAAGTGCTTCCCAGGCCACCCAGGGGAGCCAACCCTGGATTAGGTCACATAAATATTAAATTATTATGGTGAATTGTCCTGTGGAGAAGTGATGGGCTAATATCTATAACAGGAGGTCAACTTGGATTTTTTTTTTTTAATTATTTTGGATTTATTTTTTTTATAGGGTACTCTCTTCTCTCTTTTTAACCAAACATTTCCTGTTTTTTCTTCCCCCCCTTCCGCTATTTTAAGCTAAAACAATGGAGTGTGTGAATGACTTACGTGCCTAGGTTTGATTGTGCTGTCATTCTGAGGAGCCTGTTAGAAGACCCATTTCGGTCAAGTCAGTTTTAGTCACAAGGGGCCTCATCCAGATTTAGAGAAGGCAGTGGCCCAGTCAAGTGCAGACTAACTTCCCTTTCTTACCCCTCTCTGCTCAGTACATCTTAGAAGGTCTTAACGCAGTACCCATTGGATGGGCTTCGGGAGGTCTGTGAACTAACCATGCTTCCCCCTGCTCCCCCCAATTTATGAAGACTTGTATATGCATTTCTCTGAAGATGGCCTCTGGCTTCCAGCAGGTTCTCAGATAGGCTCATTACCCAAAAAGTGTTAAACATCACAGGCTTGGAGCAAATTGCTTAGAGTGAGTTCATGCAAAGCTACTGATAGAGATCATGCAGAGAAGGAAATAGTTTTCAAAAGATTGGGAAACTATTTTTCATGTTTATAATTTCCTTTCTGTTGAAAGGAAATTGGGTTTAAATACTGTTGGTCTAGGGTTCAGGGTGTACTGGGGAAAGAAAATCTAAAGAGGAAGAGCAGACAGAGTTGGCTGACAAGTCATCACTCCTGGCAGCCATTGGCAATCTGTTCCTTTATTTAACCCTCTGTCTGCTGTGGCGGTTGGAAATACTGTGCCATTTGGAAAATCCTCATGCTATTAAGTGGTTCTGTATAGATATTGAATGAATAAATATTTACAGAAGAGTTGGAGTGATCATTCTTTCAACAGACATTTATTGGGCCTCCATTGTGAGTAAGGCATCATGCTAGGCAGGGTGGAAGAATCAGAGATGACTGATAGGCAAGATCCCAGAGCTTGTGTTATGATAGAAGATTATGTGTGGAAAACATTCATCTTTATTTTTTTCCCCCTGAAAATGTGGGCAGAATGAGATATATTCCAATAAACAGGCAAAAACGATGCTTTTGTCTCAGTTATCTCTGTAATTCAGCATGTTGTTATGACATATTGAAACATTATAGACTTTATAACTGTGATTATGCTACTGTTTCTAGTGTTATAAACTGATGGGTTAGTTGCATGTGAATAAAAGGATTTTTCTTTCTTTTTTTTTTTTTTTTTGCCATAATGACTGTGATGGTTATGTTTGTCAACTTGGCTAGGCCTGGTTGAATGGCTGGGCAGCTGGATGTAGTATTCCCCATGATGAGACTGGTAATCAGCTCCATGGTGCAGTCTACTGGGAGCAGCTGAGTAGCTGCCTTTAGGTATGTGGTCTGCTTCCTGTATTTGAGGAGAAGCTTTGAGAATGGTCTCTAGCCTATGGCACGCTTGGACCCTGCGTGTAGCTGTGTCATTGCTCAGCAGCCTGCTGTGTTCTGCCGACCTTGGGACAGACTTAAGTTAGTGGCCTGCCACGTGGTTTGGTAACATTGGGACTGTGCCTTTTTACTTGTCAACCTTGGGGCTTCTCAGCCTCAGCAGCCAGCAGCTGTCTGAGTGAAGAAATGCCTCTAGCTCTAGTGGGCTGGGAGAAGAAGGCAGAGCTGGACCCCAAGGTTGAGGGGCTTTCACCCAGCCCCTAGAGCCTGGCACTTTGAACTTGGACTTAAAGCCTCCAAATTGTAAGAATAAACTCCTGTTTGTTAAGGCCATCCCATTTGTGGTATATTTCTTGTCAGAGCAGCACTAGGTAACCAGAACAATGACTATTAGAAACATAGTAAATGCCCCTGTTGTTTAGATTGATGGTCCACGTAGTCAGGGCTTTTAGAGTGTAGTATTAGAGATAATAATAGGAGCTCTGGTAGCGTAGTGCCTAAGGCACTTGACTGCTAACCAGAAGGCTGGTGGTTCAAACCCACCAGCCACTCCTCGGAAGGAAGATGGGGCAATCTACTTCCTTAGTGATACTACCTTGGAAACCCAAGGAGAGGTCACTATGAGTCGGGGCCGACTCAATGGCACATAACAACAACAACATTAGAGATAAGGGACTAGAATCTCTGGGTAGCACAGATGGTTAAGTCCTTGACTATTAACTGAAAAGTTGGTGGTTTGAACGCACCCAACGTGCTTTAGAAGAAAGGCCTGTTGATCTGCTTCTGAAAAGTTATATAGCCTTCAAAATCCTATGGAGTGTGGTTTTACTTATCAACACATGGGGTTGCTATGAGTCAGAATCAACTCTATGGCAACTGTTTTTTTTTTTTTTTTTTTCCCTGAAGGTGTCTTAGTTACAAAAGCTGGGAGAAGGGAGTGATTTGCTGGTTTTACAGCTGGTTAGTTGCAGAGCTGGGACAGAGATCATGTATCTTTCTCTTAGGTAGGTCTTCTCTGTAATATCATTCGCCTTTCTTCAGACAACTGGAGGTTAAAACAAGAGGACCAACTCTTGGGGTGGGTATGCTGATTAAATGAGATAATACATGGAAGAGCATGTATACATGCATACAAGACCTGGCACAGAACAAAAGTTTATGAAGGTTAGCCATTATTACTTGTATTATTCTTGACCACCTGTGGATCTTGTTTTCTACAAATTCATTTAAATTTTTCTTAGATAGGTTCTCCTCTGTCCCTCTACCCCCTATCTCACATGTTACCTCTTGGGTAGTATATTTCATATACTTGTAAACTGTTAAATTACTGTTCCTGTTAGGTGCTGTAGAGTTGCTTCCAATTCACAGAGACCTCATGTGACTGGAAGCAGATTGCCAGGTCTTTCTCCCTCAGAGCCATTGGGTGGATTTGAACTGCTAACCTTTTAGTTAGCAGGTGAGTGCTTAATCATTGCCCCACCAAAGCTCCTGAGCTGCTAAGTAGTTCCTTTAATTCTTGCCACCCCCCCAATATATTTGCCCCTTTTCTGGATATCTCCAAATCATAGGGGATACTTGGATAAGCCTTTCACGTTTTCTTAGAGTGATAAGTATGTTGTTGTCCTTCACGTTTCAGCACTCTGGGAAGATTACCCTCTGTTTGTCCCCCATATCTCCTCATTTTTCTGTGGGCCTGAATCTCCCTCAGCTGGGGCCCTGCACTCCCTCTGAAGCTTGGTCTAGGGGCACTAGTGATTAGCTTGCACATGGGCTGGCCCAGGGCCAGATGATAGGTTCCTTTTTGATGACCTCCAGCACAAGATTGAAAACTGTTTCCAGCATCACATTGGGTGATATTATCCCCAGGGACCAGAGGCCAGTGCTTAGACCCTTTTCTGTGATGTGCTGATAGCTTGGAGCCCATTGTTTCATGAGCACTGTATAGTGTGAATTGTTTTCCCTGATGCAGAAGGCTTACATCAAAACTCAGGAGCAAACATCATGAGAAACCCTTCTCACTGAGAACTTTACACCCATGGGCATAAATGATGAGGTTTTACTATGCCTTACAGTGGTACAATCATCAAAGCCAACAGAGAAGCAAACCAGAGGAGCACAATTAACAATTTAGTATTTCTCCTTTCTTTGAGAATATTAATTCAATACTTAACATACTAGAAGGAGCTCTGGTGACATAGTACCTAAAACACTTGACTGCTAACCAGAAGGCTTGTGGTTCAAACCCACCAGCAACTCCGCGGAAGGAAGACTGGGCAGTCTACTTCTGTGAAGATTTACTACCTCGGAAACCCAGTGGGGGTTGCTATGAGTCGGAATCCACTAGATGGCAGTGAGTTTGGTTTGGTTTTTGGTGGTGGTGGTGGTGTTATTTGCTGTCGAGTCGGCCCCGACTCACAGCAACCCGTCCTTGAGTTTCCGAGTACATACTAAAAAAAAAGGAAAAATGGTATTTATTATGATTAAGATCTTGTACCTAAGAACTGAATGTGTGAACACTTTTCTGTTACAAGTACATGCTAGCAAGAGTATCTGGCTCAGTATAGCAGGGAGATTGAGTATTCAGGTGCCTTAAAATGCTTGCCTTATGAAATGCAAGGAATTGCTTTTGTATGGCCTTTCTAGCTATGGTTTTATAACTCCCTCAAAACGATTGGCTATGAAAATCAAGTGACTTATGGTCCACAGAGGGGATTAATCAGTTTACCATGCAAATTGAGTGATTTTTTGATATACAGAGGAAGTTGACAAGAAGTAGCTTTACGTAAGGACCAATTGTACAGTGGTTTTGGGGAACCTCAACACCATCAGTCAGAGTCTGCAGTGGATTATGTCTTTTGAACTTGAATCCCTGTGCTGAGAACCTCCTAGACCCAGAAGCGAGAACAGTAATGTGGAAGATGGTACAAGATCTCAGAGACAGTGATGGTAGGCTTTCCAGGCCAAGGGCCATGGAACAAGGTGGCTGCGATGAGTGTGTTGGGTCATGGAAAAAAAAAAAGCTGAGTGCCTTCAAGCAAGAGGCTTACCAGCAGAGCTAAAAGCTGTAGCATGCTTTTAGCAAGGGAAGAGGCTTGAGTGTGCCCTGTGCAGGGGTTGCCTTAGAGGATTCTGCTCAGGGTCTTCCTACAGCAGGGTGGAGCTAGATGCCTCTGGGCAGAAGGCTTGCCACTGAAGCTAAAAGAGCTATAACACTTGCTTGTGCAGGGCAGAGGTCAGAGTGTGCCCCATGCAGGGTTTGCATGCCTCCTCCCACATAGTGGGGTCCCAGATGGTGTGGTAGCAAGAGAGCCCTGCAGGCCTGGATAGTGTGGAAGGAGCCAACAGCAGAGGCCAGCAAGGCCCAGTGGCAGAGAAGAAGCCTCAGGAGCTGTGCAGAACCCCAAGCAGCATGGTGGTAGCTGGAGGCAGTGGTGACATACACACAATATGTGACCCGAACCACAGCATGCATGCTCAGGGATGTGAGAATGGACATGGGTAATTTGGGGGAAGGATAAGCATTCCCCATTGGAGAAGCCCTATGGAGCAGTTCTGCTCTGTGATAGGACAGAATTTTACTCTGTGTTAGGACAGAGTAGAACTGCCCCAAAGGTTTCCAAGACTCTAAATCTTTATGGTAGCAAACCACCATATCATTGTACCTTGAAGCAGCTGGTGGGTTTGAAGCACTGACCTTTTGGTTAGCAGCTGAGCATTTAACCACTGTGCCACCAGTGATCCTTCAAAGGACCAGTCTATTGTCCTAGAATTGAGAGTGGTAGAGTTAAGATACAAATCCAAGCAATCTGACCCTAGTCCCAGGCTCTTCCCCACTACTTGCCTCGCTGCCTCCAGTGCTGGGATGCTCAGCCATAGCAGTCTCAAATGTCAGATCAATGAGTACCAACTCATCTGGAAGATTCTGGCGAGCCACTGAGGGTTCCTAAAAGGCACTGAGTCTCAACTGGGGCAGTTTCTTTCCCCAGGAGACATTTGGCAATGTCAGGATGCATATTGGTCGTCATGACTTGAGCGTAGGAGGCTGGGGCGCTACTAGCATTTACTGGGTAAATAGAAGTAGGGATGGTGCTAAGTATCTACAATACACAGGACAGCCCCTCACAACAAAGAATTATCCAGCCCCAAATGTCCATATTTCTGAGGCTGAGAAGCCCCATTCTAGGGTGATTAGTTCTCTGTGGCAGACAAGGTGACTTGAAGGGTGTTCCGGGTGGGAGGTACTGAGGCCCCAGAGGAGGTGCTGGCAGCAGGAATAGAAAGGAAGAGAATGGCTTGTCAAAGGATGGATGCAAGAGAATAGAAGTGAAGACCAAGGCAGAAATTGCAGCCAGAGGTCTCTCGGCTGGGTGTCAGAGAGAAGAGTGGAATTGTTAACTATAATGGAGATGTCAGGAAAGTATGCTTATTTTAGAAAGATGATGAGTTTGGTCTTAAGATATTTAAATTTTGACATGCAAGTAGAATTTCCCAGCAGACATTTGAGAATGAGCTATGGAAAGAAAGAAGTTGGGGTTATAAATGTGGGATTTAGGAGTCATCTCATGGGAAGCAGTAATTAAAATCAGTGTTTAGTGTTTTGGAGCCAAGATGAGGGTCAGAAGATGAGGGATTGTGAGAGATCCCCCTGAGAGTGGGGGAAGGGAGAACCAGAATGCTTGGGTGGGACTCCTGGTTCCATCTCTTAATAACCTCAGAATCTGGGACATGACCTTTTATCTCTTCATGCCTCAGTTTCCTCACAGGAGACAGAGAGGGCTTTCAGAGAGATTGCTGGGGAGCCAGGATAGTGCAGTGCCACTGAAACACCCACTACCATGTGTCAGTTTGTCTTTCTGTGGTGGCTTGTGTGTTGTTATGATGCTGGAAGCTATACCACCAGCATTTCAAATACCACAGGATCACCCATGGTGGATAGCTTTCAGTGGCACTTCTAGACTAAGCGTAGGAAGAAAGGCCTAGCAATCTACTTCCTAAAATTAACCATTGAAAACCCTATTGATCACAACAGGATATATTCTGGTATGTTGTTGTTATGTGCTGTCGAGTCGGACCAGACTCACAGCAACCCCTCCTTGGATTTCCAAGACAGTATCACTATGGAAGTAGATTGCCCCATCTTCCTTCCTAGGAATGGCTGGTGGGTTTGAACCTCCAACCTTCTGGTTAGCAGTCAGGTGCCTTAGGCACTACGCTACCAGAGCTCCCATATTCTGGTATAGTGCTAGCAAATGAGCTCCTTAGGTTGGAAAGCCAAAACCCATTGCCATTGCATTGATTCTGACTCATGACCCTATAGGACAGAGTAGAATTATCCTATAGGGTTTCCAAACCAAAACTTGGCTGGGTGGTGTAGTACCTATGGCATTTGACTGCTAACCAGAAAGTTGGTGGTTCAAACCCACCAGCCACTCCTCAGAAGGAACACTGGGCAATCTACTTCCATAGTGATACCACCTCTGAAACCCAAGGTGGGGTCACTATGAGTTGGATCCAACTCAACGGCAGTGAGATGTTTTTTTTGTTTGTTTGTTTTTGTTTTGGTATATAGGGTTTCCAAGTGTGATGGTTATGTTTTTGTGTCAACTTGGCTGGGCCTGGTTGAGTAGCTGGGCAGCTGGTGGTAGTTATTCCCCATGATGATCCACTCCATGGTGGAATCTACCACAAGCAGCTGAGTAGCTGCCTTTGGGATGTGGTCTGCTTCCTGTATTTAAGGAGAAGCTTTGAGAATGGTCTCTAGCCTATGGCACGTTTGGACGCTGCATGTAGCCGTGTCATTGCTCAGCAGCCTGCTGTGCTTTACTGACCTTGGGACTTACAATGGACTTAAGTTAATGGCCTGCTGTGTGGTCTGGTAACATTGGGACTGTGCCTTTTTACTTGTCAACCTTGGAGTTGCCTCAGCAGCCAGCAAGCTGTCTGAGTGAAGAAACACCTCTAGCTCCAGTGGGCTGGGAGTAGGAGGCAGAGCTGGACCCCAAGGTTGAGGGGCTTTCACCCAGTCCCTAGAGCTTGGCACTTTGAACTTGAACTTAAAGCCTCCAAATTGTAAGAATAAACTCCTGTTTGTTAAGGCCATCCCATTTGTGGTGTATTTCTTGTCAGAACGGCACTAGGTAACCAGAACAGAATTTGGTATCGGGAGAGTGGGGTGCTGCTCTGACAGATACCTAAAATGTGGAAACAGGAGTGGAGTGCGTCTTTGACCCGAGACCCTGGCAGAGACACCCCGGCATATGTCACAACAGACAGTAGGACAGACGGCAAGACACCGACATGACAGACGGCAGAAGTAGAGCCCAGAGACCGGCATGAGAGATGGCAGGAGCAGAGTCAAGAGAACTGGCATGAGACAGTGAAAACCTTACCAGCCCACGGAGGAGAAAGCCGGATGCCTTTGGTTAGGTGGCTTACTGGTGGAGTGGGTTGCCTTCGGGCATTAATTGGTAGAAATGATCGGCATGATATGGAATTGCAGGTTGGCTGGCCCATGGAGCACAAAAAAAAGCCAAGTGCTTTTCCGGCAGGGTTTTTCATCGGAGTGGGTTGCATTTGGCATTAATAGGCAGAAGCGGAGAGACCAAGAAACGGAAGCAGAGCTTCCTCAGCCTTAAGGGTAGGACCATGGCCTTTGGGGGTGGAATGACCACAGCCCCCTAGGTTTCAAAGAGCCAGGCCTTCACCAACTTGGTTCTGGAGTGTGGGTCTGCTCATTCGTGTGAGCCAGTGGGATGGAGCCATAGCCGCTGCCCAAGAGTGAGGGGGTATGGCTGCCATGCCCAAGAGGGAGAGGAATGGGGCCCGCCAGGCCAAGGGGGTGAGGTTGCCATTTAGAGGAACTAGGGGACTGGAGCCACCCAGTGGAGGAGACCTGTACAGATACCACCCATTGAAGATCTGTACAGGTGCCAAGTTGACAAGGGGTGGAATTGTGGTGGTTATATTTTTGTGTCAACTTGGCTGGGCCTGGTTGAGTGACTGGGCAGCTGGTGGTTGTTATTTCCCATGATAAGACTGGCAATCAACTCCATGGTGCAATCTACCACAAGCAGCTGAGTAGCTGCCTTTGGGATGTGGTCTGCTTCCTGTATTTAAGGAGAAGCTTTGAGAATGGTTTCCAGCCTATGGCACGCTTGGACCCTGCATGTAGCCATGTCATTGCTCAGCAGCCTGCTGTGCTCTGCTGACATTGGGACTTACAATGGACTTAAGTTAATGGTCTGCTGTGTGGTTTGGTAACATCGGGACTGTGCCTTTTTACTTGTCAACCTTGGAGCTTCTCAGCCTCAGCAGCCAGCAGCTGTCTGAGTGAAGAAACGCCTCTAGCTCCAGTGGGCCGGGAGCAGGAGGCAGAGCTGGACCCCAAGGTTGAGGGGCTTTCACTCAGCCCCTAGAGCTTAGCACTCTGAACTTGGACTTAAAGCCTCCAAATTGTAAGAATAAACTCCTGTTTGTTAAGGCCATCCCATTTGTGGTATATTTCTTGTCAAAGTGGCACTAGGTAACCAGAACACAAGGCCATAAATCTTTATAAAAGCAGATTGCTACATCTTTCTTCCGTGAAGCAGCTGGTGGGTTTGAATCACTGATCTTTTGGTTAGCAGCTGAGTGCTTAACTACTGTGCCATCAGGGCTCCTCCTAGGTTGGAAGTCACTCACAATACACAGTGGCTGTCACAATGGACTTGAACATACCAAGGATTATGATGATGGCACAGGACTGAGCAATGTGTTGTTCTATACATGGGGTCACCATGAGTTAGAGATGACTCCATGGCATAACAAAAATGCAGCCGAAACCAGAGACAAGGGTTTCAAGAGAGGTGGCCAGCATTGTAGGTCAAGGGGATGGATGAGATCTAAAAACAGCCCCTGTGTTTAGCATCCCTTAGAGACTCTGGGGATAGCATCTTTGGTTTGCGACTTATAACTTCAATATAAGTTAGACTTAGTGGTATTACCACAGCATTCCAATTATTATTATTCTTTGCAGTGGGTGATGAAAGTTGTATGTATGTAGATTTAATAGCAAATTACTGGTATTATTTTTTCTTCCCCTCAAGAGGAATAAACTGTAGAGGAGGAGAGAGAAAGAGAAGATAAGTAAATGAGAAGTTATGAACGAGAGAAGAGAGACAACAGAGAAGCTGTGATTATTTCCCTAGAGTCTTTTTCTCCTAACCTCCAAACTTTTAGTCTTGAATGTAAGAAATAATGTTAAATGTTCTAAACTTAGGAAAACGGTCCAGACGGATTCAAGGAAGCAATCTACCTGGTGGTTGTGAGTACATATCAAACTCCTCCCAGCCAGCAAGACAGACCGCTTTGTCTTAGAGCACAGTGGGAGGAGAGTGTACCCAGCCTCAGATGGGAAACGTTCATCCTGATTAAACGGGGCCCATGGAGTCTGGAAGAGTCCCTGCTGGTGCAGGGTTAAGTGTTTTGCTTTTAACTGAAAAGTTGAAGCTTTAAACCCACCCAGCAGCTCTGTGGGAAAAAGACCTGGTGATTTGTTCCTGTAAAGATTACTGCCTAGAAAACCCTATGGGTCAGTTCTGCTGTGTCACATGGGGTCGTTATGAGTCAGAATTGACACCATGGGGTCTGGAGAACATGGGATGTGGTCCTGAGTTTTCAAAAAAGTCTGGTGTTGAAGTTTAAGTCTCACTCTGGACAGACTGAACTTACTGAGCTCACACTGATAAGGAAAGTGAGTGTTGTCCTTGGCAGCCCTTCAAGGGTAAGCTTTTCTCAGAGATGAACAGTTCCTGAGCAATTCCTTCAATGTATTAAGTACAGACTGGCTCTTCCCTTAGTTACAAATGAGAGGTCCTATTTTATTCTCAAGAAAGGAAACTGATAGGGAAGTGCTACATCAGCACAGCCTCAGTGCATTCAGAATTGCAGGCAAGCACTTGAACTCTCATGAAAGTTTAGTTTTTAATTGTATGAGACCTTTACCTGGGAAGCTGGGTCCCGTGTACCCCACCACTGGATCTCTGTCAGTGATACTTTGACCTCCCTGGATCTTGTTTATTTCATACATGATATATGTCAGACACGTAAAATAGGCTAATATCTTTAAAATATTGCCAGAATGACTTTTATTAGGTGGTCCATCAGTCTTGAGGCTAAGCATAGACAGGTTTCCAAAAAGTTGCTACTCACATTTCATTTTACTATTTCTTACCTAGAGGATATCTCAGGTTTTCTTATCAGAACTTTCGTGGTTCAGAGGTAGAATTCTCCTCTTCCATACCAGAGACCTAGGTTCAATTCCAGGCCAATGCATCTCATGCACTGACACCTCCCTTGTCAGTGGAGGCTTGCATGTTGCTGGGATGCTGAACAGGTTTCAGCAGAGCTTCCAGACTAAGATGAACTAAGAAGAAAGGCTGGGTGATCTACTTCTGAAAGTTAGCCAATGAAAACCCTGTAGATCACAATGGTCCAATCAGCAACCAATCGTAGGGGTGGCACAGAACCAGGCAGTATTTCATTCTGTTGCACATGGGTTCACCGTGGGCCAGAGACCAACGTGATGGCAGCTAACAACAACAACCACTAGATTTTCTTAAAGTACAGTGTGCTCATATGTTCAGTTTTTATTTACTAAAGATGAGTAACCTGGGCTTGGAGGTAGCTAAACATAGCTCTGCACAGGGGCTTAGAGGGAGGCAATGCAGCCTTTCTTTCTGCTGGTGAAAACAGAGCTGGACGGGTGAAGAAGGAGGATTTGGGAGACTTCATATAAAGGGAAACAACCATGATTCCCGTAGCAATTGTGCAGGAACCCCATGGATTCAGAGGGAAAAGCCATAACTAGTTTTAATATTTTTTTCCTTATTAAAAAAGCAATACATACACATATTTATTGTTGAAATATTTTATAAAACATGAATAAGCAAAAGTAAGGAAATAAATGTCACACCAACTCCATGATAACTTTGTGGTTATATATAGTGCTTTGAACTGATATGGACTGGTCTAGTAATGGCCAATAAGGTGTCATTAGAACAGACCTGAATTTTTTAAAATTTGGGTGAAGTGTAAGGATAACTTGAATGGGATAAATTACTTGTCGAAGCCCTGGAATGGGAGATTCAGAAGAGGCACAGTGAACCCTTTCAGGAGCCTTATGTGGGAATTTGGATTATTGCCAAGACTGTGGAGAGCAGTACATACTCAGAGTACCGTAGTCAGCTACTTTGAGCAGGTCACCATTGTTTCCTACTCTGCTTATCAAGAAATTTTGTTGCTATGCAACATGCATGCTGTCCTTATTTTCTGAGTGGCAGATTGAGCTTCTAACAGGGCTTCAACCAGTAATTTTTTCCATTCTGGTTATTTTTTCAGTTCACCCACATTTTACAAATTTGGGTCCATTTTGGCTTTGCTTCATTGACCATTACTGAACTGGGAAGAACTAGTTAGAAGCCCTGGTTATATGTAACCACATAACTTATGTTTTCTATGTGTATCTACCTTTTCCCAAAAATAGTATTATACAAATTATTTTGTAACCAGTTTTTGTCACTTAAAAACATATCATAACAGCCTTTATAATGTTTTAGAAATAATCTTTTATAACATCATTTTAAGTTATTGAGTAGTCTTTCATTTTGTGGCTATCCTATAATTCATTTAACCATTGTACTGCAGTTTAAATGGTCAGCAAAAACAGAGGCAGTTTGCCCAGTGGTGGAGATAGTCTGATAATCACAAAAACAGATATATAATTACAAATGGTAAATTATGTCCTGAAGAAAATGAATTGATGTTGAAAGTGCTTATAAGAGTGGAGAGGGAGTGTTCAAGGAAGGCTTTTGTGTCAGGAGATAGCGTAGAATGTTCAAGAACTTCAAAGAAGGCCAATGTGGTTGGAGTGCAGAGAGCACTCTATACTTCATTGGCCATTTGTATTCTTTTAAATTGTTGGTATATATGCATAATTATATATATATATATATTCATTCTACTTCCGTAGTGATACCGCCTTGTAAACTCAAGGAGGGATTGCTATGAGTCTGTGTCTGGTTGTCAGTTTACATTTAAAATTTTAATTGTGATTTGGGTGAAAGTTTACAGAGTAAATTTGTTTTCCATAGAGCAGTTTTTATATACATATTGTTTCGTGACATTGACCGCAATTCCCCACAATGTAGTAGCTCTCATCCCGCTTCCTCCCCATAGTCACCTCTTCCCTGTGTCCTTCCGTCCCAAACAATCCCACCCCCACCCCACCCCCAGCTGTCTCCCTGTGCAAACAGATCCCTTCTGTTCTTCCACAATTGATTGCTCCAAGGAGTGCATCTACATGATATAAATGTTCACCCCATATGCCTGTCTGTTGTTTGGCTGGAAGCCACACTAGTGAGTTCAGTTCCAGATCTGAAGGGTAACTACGGGCTGTAGTCTTAGGGGTCTCACCAGGCTTTCTATCAGACCAGCAAACTTGGTCTTTTTTTTTTTTTTTTATGATTTTGAGTTTTGTTCCACATTGTTCTCCCACTCTATCCAGGATCTCCTGCGCTGATCTGCCTCTGAGTGGTTGATAGTGGAAGCCAGGCACCATCTAGTTCTTCTGGTCTCATGGTCATATAGGTTGAGGATCACATGGTCTCATAGTCCTTTGGACTAATTGTTTCCATGCGTCTTTGGTTTTCTTCTGTGTTGTGGATGAGGCGAGACCCATCATTGCATCTAGATGGCCACTTACAAGCTTTTAAGACCCCAGTCGCTACTCACCAAAATAGGCTGTAGAACTGTGTTTTTGTACAGTATGTTATGTGTTGGCTCATATTATTTGTCAACTTTTTATTGATATGTTTATCTTTATCTTACTCATTCGTAAAAATTCTTTACAAAATATTCACCCTGTCAGATACATTGCAGTTATTTTTCTTGTGGTTTTCACTTGCCTTTGATTTTACTTATGATATTTTTATCAAACTTTTTTCCTCTGATTTCTGCCATTTGGTATCATGCTTAGAAAGTTCTTTGCCAACCCAGGGTTATTTATTCATCTGTATTTTCTAAATTTTATTTGTTATATTTAAATTTTTAATTAATCTGGAAATTCATTTGTGTTTATTGAGAGAAGCAGAGATATAGTTTGTTTTTATCCAATATGCTCAGCCAGTTGTACCAACACTATTTATTAAATTGTTCATCTTTTTCCCACTGTTTTTGAAATACTACCTTCATAATATACTGACTTCCATAGATATTTGGGTCTGTTTCTGGATGTTCTATTATAATCCATTGATTTGATGTCTCTTCCTGGGCCAGTACCACACTATTTTACTACTTGTATCTTTTAAAGTCTAATAGAGCAAATCCCCACTCATTACTCTTCTTTTTCAAAATGGTCTCAGCTCCTTCCCATGAAATTATTCTTCCAGATAAATTTTAGAGTCATTTTGTTAATTGTGTAGATTAATTTGGAGGCAAGTGACATCTTTTCAATACTATTATTCTCAGAAAAATGGCAAGCCTTTCCATTGTTTTAAACCTCCTTTTGGGTTATTGGGTAGAACATTTCACAAACAGCATCAGCTTTGAGAATATTAGTTTCATCTAGAAAATGTCACTGACCTAGAGAACTTTCCTGAAATAAAAACTGGACAAATACCAGAACAAGGACCCTTCAGTAGTGTTCTCTGTCCTATGTGCCTCGGATCCCCAGAATGATCTCCTCATCGTTTCACTGAGGCTGCTGTCCACCAAGGCAAACCCTCAGCTGTGACTATTGTGGAGCTTTGAAAGGATAGGAGAAGCTTCTTTATTAAGACTTAAATATGCTGGACATCCTTCTCAGTACTTTGCATGCTACCTCATTTACTTTTTTACAACATTAACAAATTGGTGATCATTAGCTCTGTTTTACATCATAGTCCAAGGCCCTGAGAAGTTACATAGTTTGGTCACCACAGGAGAGACCATGAGGCAAGCAGGGGCATGGTGGTGTCTGTTGGGAGATGGTTGAAATGGGGTTAAACCCAGGCCTCTCTGAAAACAAAGTCTCAGCTCTTTCTACTAAGCCTTGTGGTGCTTCCTCATTCAGGTACAGCACTGTCTCTCCTGAGGTCCCTAAGTAGGGAGGGGTAGTTGGAAGTGCCCCCTAGGCATGTGACTGCAGTGCAGCAGTATCCAGTTGGAGACATGGAGAAGGGGGAGGGAGAATGTTGATTGTCTCAGTGTTTGTGTATTTAAAAAAAAAAGGACCATGACCTACAAACAACTGGGGGCTCTTGTCAGTGGATCCAGGGACCGCTGTGCTCCTGAGTTGGGTGTTCCACAAGGGGAGTTGGGTAGGAGTGACCCCTTCTGCTTCCCACATGGCTGTCACAGCTGCATCACAGCTCTGGGGATGGCCGTGGGTGGGTGGGTGGACCCTCTCCAGGCTCTGCTCATGGCAGCTGCAATTCCTCGCATGGAGCCTGGGCTGGTGAGATGAAGCTTTGCTTTGCTATTTTTAAGCAGTCCGCTATGCTCTGGTGGAGGCTGCTCACGTCTGATGCTGAATCATGATCCAGCTTGCTAATTGCAGCAGTGCCTGTGGCCTGCCAACTACCCGACAGGCATCTAGCTCTGCAATTTGGGTTATCCTGATACAGTAGTACACAAGTAAGGTGACAAACACTTCCCACAACAGGAGTATCAGGCAGGCCTAGTACCACTGTAGTTCTTTTATATACCTTTGGACTTTATAAATTTAGGACACCACCACCTGGTTATAATAGTATCTTCTTCAAAATGAGGAAGTAGTTTCAGGATGTTGCATATCAAGCATGTATATTTTTAAAAAATTATATATGTTTTATTGAAATATTTATGTACAGTGAAATACACAAAATTAGAGTGATATGGGTCAGTGCTTTTTTCAAACGTGTATTTTAGCGATCAAAGTTGCTTTTATTTCCTCTTTTAGAAAAGATCACACCTACATACAGAACAAATGAAAAGAGTGTGTGTAACATATCCCATTGGCATCAAGTTGATTCTGACCCATAGTGACCCATAGTATTTCCAATGTCATAACTCTTTATGGAAATAGATTGCCTCATCTTCCTCCTATAGAGCAGCTGGTGGGTTTGAACCACTGACCTTCTGGTTAGCCTTGCCTACTGTACCACAAGAGCTCCTTTTAGGAGGTTGATGTGTGAGGTCAAGTATGTGTTTTTGGAGAAGTCAGTATTGGCTGGGAGCTCATTATATTTCTGAAACAATGGAGATTTAAGAAATGTTCCTATGGGAAGTCTGGCAGCCTTTGACATCCTCTCTCTCTCTCTCACTCCTGGGATGTTCCACATGTTCTCTCTTTCTACCAGGGCTTCAAACTGGTTGTTCTTGGTTCAGTCATGGGTGCTGTTGTTGTTGTTGTTGTTATGTGCCGTCGAGTCAGACCCAACTCCTAGCAACCATTCCTGGGGTTTCCAAGGCAGTATCACTACAGAAGTAGATTGTCCAACCTTCCTTCCGAGGAGTGGCTGCTGGGTGTGAACCGCCAGCCTCCTGGTTAGCAGTCAAGTGCCTTAGGCACCATACTACCAGAGCTCCTTCAGTCATGGCTGGTGAAGCAAAACTGCAATGCACTTGAGATTGTAAAATGTGAGTGAACCAGAATGGGAAAAATTATGGATTGACATCTTGCTAGAAATGTAATCTCTCTTAGAAAACAAGGGCAGCATGTGCATTGCTTGGCAACTAAATCTCTTGATCGGCAGAGTTGAAAACAGCGGTGGGTGACTCCAAGAAAGTGGCTGACAGTGCTGCTTTGCATATTTATTGTTCTCCACAGTCTTGGCAATAGTCCATTCTTCTGCATCAGGCTTCTGGAGGGGCTTACTATTCCTCTTCTGAGTCTCCCATTCCAGGGCTTCGACTCATAATTTTTCCCGTTCCAGCTATCATTCTACTTCGTCCAAATTAAAAAAATTCGGGTCTATTCAGATTTTGCTTTATTGGCCATGACTGAACTGGTTCAAACCGGTTTGGAACCCTGCTTTCTTCCTAACTACGTTACTAGCTCACAGGACTGAGAAGAGCCATGTTTGCTGCCTGTGAAGAAGAGGTCATGTTCTGTACTTCTGATATTTTTGCTGAAACCTCTTAGACTCAGCTCCCCAGTGGCCAAAGCAGGTTGAGCGTATGACCTCTGGACTGAAGCCCCCTTTGTACTAATAGGAATTTAAAGGGGTGGATGTTGACATCTCCTTCTTCAGCTTTGAAAGTGGCACATCTATTTTGAATGTCTTCTGTACACCAGGATATTTTTCTGACCTCTTCTCTACTGTGGAATCAAATACTATTCTCAATTATAGCTGCAATATGGTATGCTCTCCCCGTTCTTCACCCCAAGTGGAGACCTCATGGGGTGAGTGGATCCCTGTGTGTCTGCACAGGCCCCCATGTGTTCCCTCTGTCCTATTAGAAGGATTGACATGCCTATGGATCTTCCAAGCTTCTGGAGCCTGAATTCTTTTCATTTCAGGAGGCAGGACCAACTTCACAAGAGCTGAGCTAACTTGGGGAAAGGAGTGATGGAGATACATGTGACTCCCCTGGTTCTCAAATAAATGGGATGTTTAGCATTTTTGGTATTGTCCAGTTTTTCTTGGGGTATTGGACATAGTGCTAAAGCCCATATCATAAGCCGGAATATTCTTCCAGGCTTTATCTGTATATAGTCATCTTTAGGGAATGCAACTTGAGCTGGGGAACCTTCAGAGAGAGCACAATTACTGTGGGGCTCTCAGTTCTACCTGAAATTCTTCCTTGCCCTGTTGAGTAAAAGAAGATAATTTTAAGGAGATAAAAGCTTTCTGTATCATTGCTTTGTTAGAGGAGTGCTGGTGGAGTAAGAGCCCCATTTCCTTCAACTTAGCAAATTAGTGTCTGCTTCTTTAAGGACTGTTGGAAGAAGCCTTGATGTGTGAGGGCCAACGCATTGTGCAGGGCTCAGGACTGGACAGTAGGGGAGGACTGGGATATGGGGCTTCTGTTTCCTATAGAGCCTTTGGAGTACAACTTAAGAGGTTTGTTAAATTAGTGATCTCCAAGTGCATCAAAGATCACTGCAGCATTTCTACAAATGAAACACAGAAAAGGTATGGGTAGAGCTTCTTGTTCTTGCTAGCTGCCATGGAGTAGGCCTGTGACTCAAGATGACCCATGTGCAACAGGATAAAACATTGCCAGGTCTTGCACCATTCCCGTGATCAGTTGTGGATTGGGCCATGTGATACATAGGGTTACCATTGGCTGATTTTTGGAATTAGATTGTCAGGCTTTTCTTCCTAGTCTGTCTTAGTCTGGAAGCTCTCTTGAAACCAGTTCAGCATCATAGCAACACACAAGCCTCCACTGACAGACGGGTGGGTGGCTGCACATGAGATGCACTGGCTAGGAATTGAACCTGCATCTTCCTCATGGAAGGTGAGAATGCTACCACTGAACCACTAATGTCTCATCAGGTGGGGCATGAGAATATGTATATTTAAAAGCTACCCATTAGGTTCTGATGGATAGCTTGCTAGGTTTGGTAACCCCTGTTCTAGTGACTTCCTCAGTCTCATACTAAATCTGGGAGGGCTTGCCCTTCTCAAGACATACTGCCAAGCAAAAGAGATGCCACAGACCTTTGGAGGGATGGCACACAGGGTTTCGGAAGATGGTGTGGTAGGGAATATGGGGAGAGGGGTCCCTCTGTTCCAATCCATCATTGCCCCTTCTCTGTCTTTCCTCTTAGCTGACAAACACAGATCTATACTCTGTCCTTTCAAATGAAATTCCTCCCTTGATCCTGGCCCATCCTTACCATTCCGCCCCCCTCCACAGCCAAGCTCCTAGAAATACTAGCCCATTTTTAGTCTCTTTCCTCACCTCCAACTCATTCCTCAACCTACAGCAATATGGTTCCTACCCTACCACTACACTGAAATGGTCCTGGTAAATGTCACCACCAAATCCATGTACATGATAGAATCTTATAAATCAAACTCACTGTCATTGACTTGATTCTGACTCATAGCAACACTGTAGGACAGAATAGAACTGCTGCATATGGTTTCCAAGGCTGTAAATCTTCACAGAAACAGACTGCCATGTGTCTGTTTCCTGTGGAGCGGTTGGTAGGTTTGAACCACTGACCTTTTGGTTAGCAGCTGAATGCCTTAACTACTGCACCACCAGAGCTCCTTATGGGGTCTTATAGGTATTCATACTTCTCAAGCTCTTTGAAGTATTTGACTTATTTTTTCTTGAAACAGTCTCTTCCCCAGTGATGCTGGGACATCACTCTTTTGTTTCTCATTTCTACCAACCATCCCTCCTGGTCTCCTTTGCTTGGAGCTCCTACTCTGACTCCAGAGTTCTGTCCTGGCCCTCTTCTCATCTCACTCCACTTACTTTGCCTATGTGATCTCTTCCACTCTCATCTTGAGTTACTGCCTAGAACAGAGAAGTCCTGAATGTGTTTCTCCCACTCAGAGTTTGTTCTCTTAAATGCTAGATGAGAATCGCCAACTGCCTACTTGATAGACATCTCTATTGAGTTGTGCTACATATCTAAATTTATCTAAAACAGAATTGTGTACTTCCCTGTTATCTCAATAAATTCCCCATCTCAGTGTGTGGCATCACTATCTACTCAGTAGTCTTGTTACCTAGTGCTGCTATAACAAGAAAAATCACAAGTGTGTGGCTTTAAAGAACAAAAGTTTATTTTCTCACAGTTCTGGAGGCTAAAAGTCCAAATCAGACTGTATCCATTCTTTCGATGGGCCTCTCTCTTAGTTTGTGGTGTCTGCCTGAAGCCCTTGACCTTCCTTTGTCTGTAGACTGGTCTTCACATGGCATCTATCCTCCCCCTCCCTGTGTGTGTGTATGTGTATATATATATATATATATATATATATATATATATATATCTGTATCTATTCTGTACTTTTTATAAGATATCACTCTGATGTTATTAGTTTTAGGACTTGTGCGATCTGGTATGACCTTATTAACATAACAAAAGGAACCCCTGTTTCCAAACAGGATCATGCTTACAGGTACAGGGGTTAGGACTTCCACATTTCTTTTTGGGTGACACAATTTAATCTGTGACCAGTCATCCAAATCTGAGACCTGGGAGTCATCTACATGTCTGTATCTAGTCTGTCATGCCAGCTCCCCACTATAAACACCTCCTCCCCATCTCTACTGCCCCATTCACACTCTCTTTCAGTCTCTCCTGGACCACTGCAAAAGCTTCCTAGCTGGGTTTTCTGCTTCCGTTCTTGCCCCTCCCTATCCATCTTCTCTAATGCTAACAGAGCTACTCTAAAACACACGTTTGACTGTGCTATTTTTGCTGCTCAAATCCTTACTAGTTCTCCCTTGTCACAGGTGTTAAGTATAAACTTCAAAGTGAGGTACGCAAGGCCCTAGCCTCTTCTCCTGTCCAGCTTTTGCTATTTCCCCATCTCTCTCTCTTGCAGCTTCACTAAATGACTTGAGGTTCCTTGGAGCCGCTGTGCAGCCCTGCTGGCTTAATTGCAAAGGATGTTGTTGTTGTTGTTATTTGCTGTCGTGTCGGACCCGACTCATAGCGAACCCTCCTTAGGTTTCCGAGGCAGTATCACTACGGAAGTAGATTGCCCCATCTTCCTTCCGAGGAGTGGCTGGTGAGTTTGAACTGTCAGCCTTCTGGTTAGCAGTCAAGTGCCTTAGGCACTATGCTACCAATTGCAAAGGATAGGACCCAAATACTCCTCTTACAACAGTGGCTCCCACCCTTCATACCTTTGGTTCCCTTCATGACTTTCAATCCACTGACCTTCTGCTTTAAAAAAAAATTGACTACCTTTACTAAGCAATAGTTACTTCATTTTCCCTTTGTGAGTAAGGACATATGTATATATCAATATAGGTATGTTCAACACCATCTCAGTCTTCACCTCAGTGTATTTCCAATCAGAAGCAAAGAAACCTGAGTTTTCACATTAGCCTGTGCAGATTTGTCCTGGATAAATGTAAATGTACTGTTTCCATTCACCTTTTTAAAGAAGTGAAAAATAGTTCACACATCCCTTGGAGCCCAGGGACTTTGGGTAGAGCAAATCTAGACTTGCTTGAGAAGGAGGCTTTGCCCTGAGGGCTGGGTAGCCTCCTGTGAAGTAGACTCTCTGAAGGGCTGCTGGTGTCTTAAGGGCTTCAATGTGCTTTGCCCAATGTGCTTTGGCCTCATTTTCTCACTCTTAAGCCTCCTTTGTTTTTACCTCTGTGTGTATGCTAAAAACAATAGTCAGTTCCTCTTGGGGACAAGAACAACCCTGAGCAATGGCTCTGTAAGCTGATCATGTACCAGGTAAACTATATGGCTGACACAGGCAAGCGAGGGGAAAAGTGTGTCTTGACAGTTTTGTACTCAGCTCACAGATGCAAGCACGTGGCTGTGGGCTTTGGGGCTGCAGAGTCCTGATTGCCATCTTCTGAGCAGATGGCTTACTCCCGTGTTGTTAGAGGTGCAGTAGAGCTTCAGCTTTTCACGCCCAGTTGCAGCAAGAGCTTCAGGACTTCCACACCCCCATTTTCAGTAGTTCCTTACTTGAATCCTGTCCTTTCTCCCTCACACCTTGAGCCAAATTGGAAGGTTTTGTCTTCTCAGCACAACCTGTGCGTAGGCTCTGTGAAGTGCCATTCATTCACTAATTCATTTGTTCATGTATTCTATGAGTATTTGAACACTGAGAGAGCCATGGTGAATAAGGTGGACCCAGCTGCTGCCCTCATGGATTTTACAGTTTAGATTTGGGAAGGACAATAAAACAAATTACAGGCAGTCCTAGGTTACAAACTAGATTCATTCTTACATATTTTAATTATTTAAGTAGAATTAGCAGGTGAGTTGGAATAAGTGCATGAAGTTCTTATTTAGCCTTGCTTTAGTGCAAGAAAAGACTTGAAGCCTTTTAAGTGACTTAAAAGCTGCATGTGCAGCATGTGAAGGTGATTGTGATGAAGCATGTGTAGGGGTTGGTTCAGTTCTTTCAAAGTGAGTACAAATTTACACCATATTAAAGGGCAAGTAGGAGTTGTCCATAAGTCAGCCTCGGGACTGCCTGTAATGCTAATGATGTGTGAGGCGTCCTTTTAAGAAAGCACTCTGGCTGCCATCTGGAGAATACATTGGCAGGGAGCAGGACTGAAAGAGGGAAACTAATTGGAAGGTAGTGGTGGTCTTTCCTACCAACTTGGCAGCCAGCTTTCAGTAGGGTCCAAGCTTTTGAGGGGATGTTTCTGGGCTATGCAAGGTGGAGTCAGGATTGCTGTGGGGCATAATAATCATTCCTTCAACAAATACTGAGTTGGTGAGATAGTATTAGTTTTAGATTTGGAATCAAAGGAGTAGAGTTCAAAGTCCACCTGGAACATTAGCTGTGTGAACTTTGTCAAATCCCCTCTTTATCTGAAAAAAGGGATAATGATATAGTGCAAGGAAAAGAATTAATAGAAAGGTCCTACAAGTATAAATATGGTAGTAGCACTGTGATTATCATTGCTTATTTCCAGTTTTGCCCATCAGGAAGGTTTTTCTCCAGGTGAGACAATTATAACTGAACCTTGATAAAAATTAAGTCTAACCCATTATTTTATAGAACTACTTTAGCAGTATTATTTATTTATTCAGATACCACTATGCTTGTTATAGAGGATTCTAATCTTTGCTAATGCTTTGAGTACATTCTTTAAGACCTATATCACAACTTTTCATTTCCTAAAAGCAGAATTACCTTTAGTAGTTGAAAGTGTCTTTCTTATATAAATGTCTTTAACAAAGCATTTTGCTGCTGTTCTTGGGCGCTATTGAGTTGATTCCAACTCACAGAGATCCTTTATGGTGAGTAGAACTGCCCCATAGAGGTTCCTAGGCTATAATCTTTATGGGAGCAGATCTCCAGGTCATTTCTTCTGTGGAGCCACTGGTGTGTTTGAACCGCTGACCTTTAGGTTAGCATCTAAGTTCTTAATCATTGGACCACCAGAGCTCCTTAGGGATTTTACAAACTCAGACTAAAGTTCTCTGTTACAACCATAAATTATTGTATAAATGAATCAAATTCATGTAAGTCTGCAGGTTTATTTACCAAATTCTTAACTGTTAATGCACAGATAAGAATTTTAATAAGCACAGAAACTGTGACCTCTGGCCATGCTCTATAGAACTGTCAGGCTTAACATGAGAAAGAGCAGTCCCCAACACGACCATCTTCCAGCCCTGTCTCCCCTCCAAACACGCAGCCAATTTCAATGCTTCTGTGGCCATTGACATGGCTGTATTTATATTTCTAAATAAATTGCTTACACTGATATTTCTTGATCTGTAAATTTTAGATATTATCTATTAACTTCTTACTATGGACAATAAAGACAATTTTCTTCCTTGATTTCCATTGTTCCTTATTCTAAGATAGATGTCTCTTAATTTTTGTTTAAATTAGTTACTGTTTAAAATAATGACTTTTTAAGTATGGTTCACTGCTGAATGAAAAGCACACTAAGATAATATTTCCTTAATTTTTGTTTTTCTGGGGGTCAATATCACCTGCTTTTTTGGGGGAGGGGGCCTAGTATTTTTTTTTTGTCTCTATAAAGTCTTCCCAAAATCTCCAAAAGAATTCTAAATCTTTCTCAATACTGTTTTCCATATGATCAAATGCAACCAGTAACCTATCAATTTCATTTTTTTCCCATGGAGTCATCATTCCTTGAACCCTCTGACCACCATTCCATTTTGGGCTGACTCTCCTCTAGGAGTAGCTTGAGAAGGAGCAGCTTGAGGGAGGAGACAGACCAGGAAGCTGGCTGGGGGCCAGGAGTCAAGGTTGTATCCTTTCACCATACTTAATTCATTCTGTATGCTGAGCATATAATCCAGGAAGCTGTACTATATGAAGAAGAACATGGCATCAAGATCAGAGGAAGATTCATTAACAACCTACAGTATGCAGATGACACAACTTTGCTTGCTGAAAGTGAGGATAACTTGAAGCACTTACTGATGAATATTAAAAAACTGCAGTCTGTGGTATGGATTACACCTCAATATAAAGAAAACAAAAATCCTCACAACAGGACCAGTAAGCAGCATCACAATAAATGGAGAAAAGGTTGAATTGTCAAAGATGTCATATTACTTGGATCTACAATCATCACCAATGGAAGCAGCAGTCAAGGCGTCAGACAATGTATTACACTGGGCAAATCTGCCACAAAAGACCTCTTTCAAGTGCAGAAGAGCAAAGATGTCTCCTTGAAGACTAAGGTGTGGCTAACCCAAGCCATTGTATTTTCAATTGAGTCTTATGCATGTGAGAGCTGGACAATGAATAAGGAAGACCATAGGAAGAGTTGATACTTTTGAGTTGTGGTGTTGGCGAAGAATACTGAGAGTACCATGGACTGCCAGAGTTACTCTGCCCTGGATGTAGTGCAGCTGGAATGCTCCTTGGAAGCAAGAATGGCCAAACTTTGTCTGACCTACTTTGGTCATGTTGTCAGAAGGGACCATTCCATGGAGACGGATATTATACTTGATAAAGTGAAGGGTCAGTGAAAAAGGGGAAGGCCCTCAATGAGATGGATTGACATAGTAGCTGCAATGATGGGCTCAGGTATAGTAAGGATAGTGAGGCTGGCACAGGACTGGACAGTGTTTCATTCTGTTGTGCATGAGTCAGAGGCTACTTGATGGTATCTAACAATAACAACAGCTCCTCTAGGCTTGCTGCTTAGTTATCTTGGAACTTCACTGCTCTCTTGTGTTGAATTCCCTGTTTTCTGAATCTGTATCTTCTCATTTCTTAGATTATCCCCTTGTTTGATGGAGCACATCTTTTAGTAGTGTCTTGAGTGAGAGATAAATATTTTAAGATTTGACTGTGTAAAAACATTCTTTTCCTCTACCCTCACATTTTACTGATAGTTTGGTGAAGCTAAGGTTAAAGGTAATTTATCTCAGAATTTTGAAGACATCACTTCATAATTTTCGAGCTTGCTTCTAGTGTTGCTGATGAGATGTTTGATGTTGTTCTGATTCCCAGTCTTCTGTATGTTACCGGTACACTCTTCTCTTTCACCAAAGAATCTTGGAATCTTTTTATCTTAAGTTTTCTAAAATTCCACAATGATGTCTATGGTACGAGGGTCTGTTTATTTATTGTTGCCTTGTCTGTCTGGAGTTGCATTTGTGGAAAATTTCTTATTACTTCTTTGATAATTTCTGTTTCTTCATTTTCTCTCTTCTTTCTGAATTGCTTGTAAGGTAGATGCTGGAATTCCTAGATTGATCCTCATCTTGATTATCTAGTGCTGCCATAACAACAACAAAAAAAAAAAAATAGCACAGATGGGTGGCTTTAAGGAACAGAAATTTATTGTCTCATAGGTTTGGAGGCTAGAAGTCTAAATGTGGGCATTGGTTCTAGACAAATGTCCTTCTTGTCAGTAGCCTCAGGAGGTCCTTGGCATTCCTTGGTGTTACATTGGCATTCATTCATTGGTGTTCTTTGGTTTTCTTTGGTATTCCTTGGCATTTATCTTCCCTCTGCATGTGTGTCTCTTTGTCTAGTCTTCTCTTAACTCAGATATGATTAGATTTAGGGCCCACTATTCTGCTCTGATATGACTTCATTATCGTAACAAAAGAAAACCGTATTTCCAGGGAGTGTCACAGGTACGGAGGCCAGGGCTTCAATACATGTTTTTTTGAGGAACACAATTCAATCCACAACAATTCTTAAATGTTCTTATCTTTTCTCTCCAATTTTCCATCTCTTTGCTATTTTATTATCTTTTCTGAGAACACAACTTTTCTTCCATATTTTCTGTTGAATTTTTTTTAGCCACCATATTTTAATTACTAAGAACGGTTTATTTTTCTTTGATAATTTCTTTTTTCAATAGCAGTCTGTTCTTGTTTTATGATGCACTGTATTCTCTTTTATCTATGAGAATATTAATTATAGTTTTTTTTGTTTTTGTTTTTGGTACTGTTTCATGTTTCTTCATGCTCTGTCTCTCTAGTTGGAGGTTTCTTTGGCCATTCATAATTAAGATTAAGATAGGAAGGGAAGTTCTGTGTGCATGGGTGGGGCTTGCCAGTGCCTCGGTATCACTGAAGATTGATTGGGCTGGAATTTAGCCGTTTCACTGGTGTATGTTTGAGAGGGTGTCCCTGGCTCTCTACATCTGTAGGTCTTCATCTGAGCTTGTTTATTTTCTATAAGAAAACTAGAAACCTCTAGTTTCTTCCTGGGTTGGGGAATGAGGAGATACACCTGGATACCACCTTTCTTGGAGGAGGTAGAAGGGGTTTGGCAGATGGATGTTTGGTTTGTGTTTAACCTTTTACCGAAGCCCTCTCTTTTGTGTAAAATGCTTTTCCCCTGAACTCTGCTCTGCCTGGTGTCCCCAGATCTACAAATCTGGAGGTTCTCTGGTTCATTCCTTCACAGATTGAACCCCTCTTCTTCTG
This sequence comes from Orycteropus afer afer, assembly GCF_000298275.1. Lineage (NCBI taxonomy): Eukaryota > Metazoa > Chordata > Mammalia > Tubulidentata > Orycteropodidae > Orycteropus > Orycteropus afer. The sequence continues at coordinate 8,731,118 of NW_006921626.1, read as the reverse complement.
CGGTAGAGGAGGCATGGTCACCTGGGGACCCCAGACAGGAGAGAGGACTGGGGTCTAATTACTCCTTACACACATTTCAGCCAAGCCTCCTGTTTTTAACCCCACATCTCACCCTTCGCAGAACCTGGTACTTCTGAGGCCCCAGCCTTTCTGAGTTCTATGGCTCCTTATGGGTGTTCCCTACTTTACCCTTCTCAGCTCTATTAACTCCTTTATCCACTTTCCATTCTCCACAAAATCAGACATCTTATATATTGTTACTTCTCCCACACTCCATGTCATTGGGAGTTTACACCTAGTTCTTTATGCTCATTTACTGGAGTTTTGGGAAAGAGAAAAATTCCCCTCATGTCTGATCTACTGTCTTCAACAGGAAGCCCTAACTTCATTTTCATTTGTTTTACAGTATATATTTTATTGTTATTTGGGTGAAAATTTACAGAGCAAATTCACTTTCCGTACAGCAGTTCACATATACTTTGTCTCATGACATTGACCACAATTTACCACAGTGCAACAGCTCCCCTACTACTTCCTCCCCATAGTTACCTCTTCCCTGTGTCCAACCCTCCTCCATGCACTGCTGCCCCCTGAGCTGTCTCTCTGTGCATAAGCAGCCCTTCTTTCTTCCATGATTGTTCGCCCCAAGGAGTATATTCCTCAGGGAAATGTTCAACTCATATACCTGTCTATTGTTGGCTGGAAGCCACAGGCGTGGGTTCAATTCCAGACCTGAAGGGCAGCTAGGGGCTATAGTCTCAGTGGTTCCAGCAGGCTCTATCAGATGAGCAAATCTGGTTCCCTGCCCCCCCCCCCTTTTTTTTCTCCAAATAATTTTGAGTTTTGTTCCACATTGTTCTCCCTCTCTATCCAGGATCTCCTTCCTAGAGCCCCTTCCAGGTGGTTGACATTGGTAGCCAGGCACATCTAGTTCTTCTGGTCTCATAGTCATATAGGCTGAAGATCGGATGGTGTACCAGTGGCTGGGACTAATTGTTTCCATGAATTTTTGGTTTTCTTCATTCTTCTTGGCTCTGGACGAGGAGAGACCCATCATTGCATCTAGATGGCAGCTTGCAAGCTTTTAAGACCCCAGTCGCTACTCGCCAAAGTAGGAGGTAGAACAGTGTTTTGTGTACTATGTTATGCCAATTGAACTTGATGTCTCCTGCGACTATGGTCCTGAGTCCCCAGGTTCAACTACTCAGTCCCTCTGGGTACCTGGCTGTGACAAAGCAGTGACTACAACCTTGCCCTTGTCAGCTCTACTATACACCTGGAAATTCAGATCATACACATAAACTTATAGGACCATGTCTGCCAACCCTATACATGTTCGTGGGTACACTCCCTGCTTCATAGAGATACTTACTAGTTCAGCCTGTCCACCCATCTATCTACCAATATACCCATGTTTGCCTTCACTGACAATGTCATACTGTATGTACAAAAGGGTTCATCTTTGTTGTCTGTACCTCCCACATACCTCTCTATGTCTTTCTCTTCCTCAATGCCACTATAATGATCACTCACATGTGGTACATTGCCCTTCTCTTCACCCAAATCAATACTTACCTTTATCTATCTAAGAGTGTTCCTTCCCCTCCCGTCGCACCCCTGGTAACCAACAAAGAAGATGTCCTTCCATAGATAAACATTTCCTTGACTTTTACAATAACGGACTAATACAATATTTGTCTTTTTGTGATTGACTTATTTCACTCGGCATAATGTCCTCCAAGTTCATCCACGTTATGCGGTATTTTACAGATTCTACATTTTTCTTTCGCGTAGTGCCTAAGGCACTTGACTGCTAACCAGAAGGCTGGCGGTTCAAACCCATCAGCCACTCCTCGGAAGGAAGATGGGGCAATCTACTTCC